>NC_088300.1:17297842-17897842 GCF_032854445.1 Liolophura sinensis | reverse complement strand
CACTTAATATTTGTTTTTTTGTTTGTTTGAAGTTGGATCAATCTCTTATGAATGTTAAATGTTTCCATCAAAAGTATCACTGAATGCTTTTTTGTGCTTGTGGAAATGCAGTTTTACTCACCAAACTTCAAATGAAGCACAGTAATTCCTTTTTTATTATCTCCAGCTTAACAATATATATATACATGTATATCTATGTGGTTGTTATATCTAAAAGATATTTGTGGAACATAATGAATGCATGGTGGGATTTGAACTACTAACACTTTAACTAAGTGCAATGTGGTGAATGCATGATGTGGTAACCACAGTATTCAGTAGTGCACAGATTTCTTTTCTGATAAGTTGAAGAATAAACAATATGATTATCAATGTGATATTTTGAACTTTGTTGCATCTTTATTGGTATATTACTTTAGATTAAGTGCATGGTTGTGAGTGTAGGTTTGTTTGGTATATTATACATGCAGGAACATAGCAGGTTTGACCTATAAAGATGGTGTTTATGATATATAGGCGCGGCTTTGCGGCCCAAATTGACTCAGGGTGCACAAACTTAAGTTCTGAATGTTCCTGGGTAACTCCCAGAAAATACCCATGTGTTTTTCATGGATTCAGAAGTTTGACACACCTTGTGATGGAACAGACGTTGACAAAATGTGTTTGTGAAGACAGGACTAGCTAGTAAACAAATTGTCATGCAGCCAAAATTTCCAGATGTTGTGATGGGAATTATGTATACAGTGTATATTTCTCACTGACCCAATAATTTACGTATGTTTGGAATAGTGAATTTTAATCTTAGATTGTATGACTCATGGTATTTCTGGTGCATGTACTTGTGGGATTTTTAAGTTTTGACCAGAAAGAATCTAGGAAAATCAAGAAAATGAGAAAGAAAGACACTGTGTGTAAGAGGTATAGTCCCACACTATGACAAAATGACACAGACGTCTCGATCATAAATGGATGTAAATCTACGTCTTCTTCAATATGACGGGGTAGAACATACCCCAACCCTTCAACCTTTTCAAACACCTCTGCAACCAGTATTTTGAAGTATTCTGAGAGAACTATGGGGCATGGACTAGGGAAATAATTTGCACAGTTTTAAGAAGCATCTTTAATGAACCATACAAGTCATTTTGAGCATCATTTTCAAAATAATTCTGTGTGTAAATTCCTCTGAAAAAGTGTTCTAGTGGTTGTAGAGGGTGAAGATTCACAGTACATGTACACTCATCCATGTACTGTACTTCAACCTTTTCACATGCTTGCAGGGTGCTTGTTTGTTTGAGGATATTCTGAAGGCATGTGAAGTCAGATAAACTTATACTTTGTGTAAAGCCCTGGATTTTGGCCAGTCCTACCAATGTTGTTATGTCTCCAAAATCAGATTAAAAATGTGCATAAACTGTACTGTAAGTTGCTCTTTGATGCGCGAAAAGGTGGAGGAGGTATTGAGCTTGGGTTTTAAATACATCTACATGTAGAGTACAATAACATGAGGGAAATTATTCCCTCTGTGTTGAATTAATGACAGTTAATTGCCAAATTCACTTCCTCCATGTACATGTATGTCTCTTTTGTGTATAAGAATCCTTGACCTGAAGTTTTCCATTTCTGTGTCTCCTACAGGCAAACTCTTTGGTACATGTAGCCTTACTTTATAGCTCAGTGTCTGACGGTAGACTTTGCGGGCATCCATCTTAATGGCCATGCATGCAGACAGGGCTACTCCTAACAGTGACTGCTTTTGTGGCTTAATGGTTAGAGCATCGATGTCGGGAGACCTCGGGATCAAATTCAGGTCAGGTCATACCAAAGAAAAAAAAATGGTACTTTGCTTAGCGCTCAGCACTCTGAGGTTTAATAGAGCAAGGAAATATAGGTGGTTGGCCCGATATTAGTGCAGTGTGACTGGGTGGGGTGTCGTGTGTCTTCGGCATGATACGTCAGTGGCGACAGCACTTTGGTGGCATGGACTTGTTCTGCCACAAGAAGACACAGTATATGTACTCCTCCTCGTCGTATGATCGAAAAATTGTAAAGGACGTTAAACCCCAAGCATATGAACATACGTATATACATACCTACTACCCAAATACATACCTACTACCCAAATACATACCTGTACATGTGCCTACTACATAATGTGCATACCTACTACATCATGTGCATACCTACTACATCATGTGCATACCTGCTACCCATTACATAATGTGCATACCTACTACATAATGTACATACTTATTACATAATGTGCATACCTACTAAACAATGTACATACCTACTACATAATGTACATACCTACTACATAATGTATGTACATACTGCATAATGTACATACCTATTACATAATGTACATACCTACTGCATTATGTACATACCTACTACATAATGTACATACCTACTACATATTGTACATACCTACTACATCATGTACATACCTACTACATCATGTGCATACCTACTACCTATTACATAATGTACATACCTACTACATAATGTACATACCTACTACATCATGTGCATACCTACTACCTATTACATAATGTACATACCTACTACATAATGTACATACCTACTACATAATGTGCATACCTACTACATATTGTACATACCTACTACATATTGTACATACCTACTACATCATGTGCATACCTACTACATCATGTGCATACCTACTACCTATTACATAATGTACATACCTACTACATAATGTACATACCTACTACATAATGTGCATACCTACTACATATTGTACATACCTACTACATAATGTACATACCTACTACATCATGTGCATACCTACTACCTATTACATAATGTACATACCTACTACATAATGTACATACCTACTACATAATGTGCATACCTACTACATATTGTACATACCTACTACATCATGTGCATACCTACTACATCATGTGCATACCTACTACCTATTACATAATGTACATACCTACTACATAATGTACATACCTACTACATAATGTGCATACCTACTACATATTGTACATACCTACTACATCATGTGCATACCTACTACATCATGTGCATACCTACTACCTATTACATAATGTGCATACCTACTACATAATGTACATACTTATTACATAATGTGCATACCTACTACATAATGTGCGTACCTACTACATAATGTACATACCTACTACATAATGTACGTACCTACTACATAATGTGCGTACCTACTACATAATGTACATACCTACTGCATAATGTACATACCTACTACATAATGTACATACCTACTGCATAATGTGCATACCTACTGCACAATGTACATACCTACTGCATAAAGTACATACCTACTGCATAATGTACATACCTACTACATAATGTCCATACCTACTACATAATGTACATACCTACTGCATAATGTACATACCTACTGCATAATGTACATACCTACTACACAATGTACATACCTACTGCATAATGTACATACGTACTACATAATGTACATACCTACTACACAATGTACATACCTACTAGATAATGTACATACCTACTGCATAATGTACATACCTACTACATAATGTACATACCTACTACTTAATGTACATACTACATAATGTCCATACCTACTACATAATGTACATACCTACTGCATAATGTACATACCTACTGCATAATGTACATACCTACTACACAATGTACATACCTACTGCATAATGTACATACTTACTACATAATGTACATACCTACTACACAATGTACATACCTACTAGATAATGTACATACCTACTGCATAATGTACATACCTACTACATAATGTACATACCTACTACTTAATGTACATACTACATAATGTACATACCTACTACATAATGTACATACTTATTACATAATGTACATACCTACTAAACAATGTACATACCTACTGCATAATGTACATACCTACTACATAATGTACATACCTACTGCATAATGTACATACTGCATAATGTACATACCTACTACATAATGTACATACTTATTACATAATGTACATACCTACTAGATAATGTACATACCTACTGCATAATGTACATACCTACTACATAATGTACATACCTACTGCATAATGTACATACTGCATAATGTACATACCTACTACATAATGTACATACCTACTGCATAATGTACATACCTACTACATAATGTACATACCTACTGCATAATGTACATACCTACTGCATAATGTACATACCTACTACATAATGTACATACCTACTGCATAATGTACATACTTACTGCATAATGTATATACCTACTACATAATGTACATACCTATTGCATAATGTACATACCTACTGCACAATGTACATATCTACTGCACAATGTACATACCTAGTGCATAATGTACATACCTACTGCACAATGTACATACCTACTGCACAATGTACATACCTACTGCATAATGTACATACCTACTGCACAATGTACATACCTACTGCACAATGTACATACCTACTGCATAATGTACATACCTACTGCGAGTCCCTGGCTGGCCGTGGAACTAGCCTTTGTGCTCTCAGCTTTTGTTTAGTGGTCACCCAGTCTGAAGGTGGTGCGACATTACGTTCTGTCGCTCTTAGAGGCAGGACATATTCACTAGCCTCTCTGTAAATAGACTGTACATAGTTAAGTGCATTTCCACTTTGTAATATTGTATCTATTTTGCACTCAGCATCCACACTGTTCCAAACGCATAGTTGTGGTCCTCTCTTTAGGGTAGTAGTTCTCGCCCTGGCCCACAATGTTGTGGGCAAGGCGAGTAAATAGACCCTTAAGCCTTAACCTTGTAATACAGGGAGGTGTACAACCGGTTGAAGTATACAATCAGCTAAAGGAGTTAGTGGGGAGTGGGCCTAATGTCTTAAAGGGACTAATCAATGTCTCTAGAGATGTCTGGAATTTTACAGCGGCTACGCGAACTGTGAAGGAACAGCTGTTGACTAGCAGCTTCTCATTCAAAGGGGTAGATTGTCCAATATATAATGTGGAGGAGCAAAGGCTCCTGGTTAGATCTCGATGTCTGATCGAGGTGCCCGATGACACTATTCCAGGTTTGAGGTCCCAGTATGGCACGGTCCATCACGTCAGCCAGGAACATTACCTTTTTGATAGGTCACTTGAGAATGGTATGCGCCGTATTTACATGAGTGGTGTGACCGAGATCATTCCACAATCAATTTCGGTTGGGAATTTTAGAATTCCTTTGTGGTACAGAGGTCAGGTCCGTGCCTGTCACATCTGTGATAGCGCAGAACATTTCAAGGCCGACTGTCCTTTAAAGGATAAATGCCTCAAGTGTAAACAGGCAGGCCACTTTCAAAAGGACTGCCCGTTGAGCGATGAAAATGACAATGGCAATAATGACGATAACGATTGCAATGATAATAATGATGATGATAAAGATAGTAATGTTTATGAAGTTGAAGGTGACAATAAAGATGAGAATGAAGGTCGAGGAGATGATGATGGTAATTATAGTGAGGGACATGGGGATGATATGGAAATTGGGGTTTCTGGCGAGTCTGTTCCTTCCAGTCAACAAAATAAAGGGACTTTGGATAACTCTGCTACTGACAACGAGGAAGCTGGAGAGTGGCAAGTTGTCACTAACTCCATGTCCTCCAGCAAAAAGATTCGACATAAGCGCATTGATGCTACAAATAAGGTCAGGAAGTTAAGCAGATCGCCAGTAGTAGGTGGGCCCCAGAGCCTTTGCGAGGCATCTCAGATGTCAAATAGCCCGGAGTGGGTTGTCAGTATGAGTCAAATCTCGAATACCTCCTCACCCCCTAGATCGTCAGAAATTTCGAATACTACGCCATCCTGCATTAAGGAGACGCAATCCAGTGGCGTGACGCCCTCCAAAGGTGCACTTGGTAAGAGCCCGTCCTTATGGGGTAGCACGTTCAGCCCTGACCCGTCTACAATGTCACAGTTAGACACTAGAGATATAGCAGATTGCCTTGATCCTCAGGGAAGCTCTCAGCAATCTGATATGTCTAGGGCTGGTGGAGAATCCAATATGGAGGAATCTCTTTCGGAAATGGATGCACCCGAAGACTTGCCTGCCTATACCAATGGCAAGGGTGAGGTCTTGGTACCTGTCTCAACATCCCTGGGGTCATATTATCGCACATTGCGACGAGACTCTAAAGTTGACATGGTTAAAAAACAGAGGAACTTGATAACGTTGTCAGAGGAGGATTTTGCTGAACGTAGGGCAGTGATGTATAAGAAGTCCAGAAAAAAGAAAAAGAATAGATAAATATTAATAATGGCTACTACAAAGATCTTACAGTGGAACTGTAGAGGATTGAGGTGTAACCTGGCAGAGCTCCAGATGTTAGCTCAAGACCTCAATCCTATAGCTTTTAGCTTGCAGGAAACTCTGATGACTGATCCTAGTTATCAATGTCGAGGTTATGTATCTCATCACGCTGTTGCCACGTCTACGAATGGAAAGGCATCAGGGGGTTCTTCTCTTTTGATTAGGCAGGGTGTAATACACAATAGAATGGCACTGAACACCGATTTGCAGGCGGTGGCAGTGCGTATCACACTGGGTATAGTATTAACAATCTGTTCTATTTATATACCACCTTCTTCTACTCTTCACCAACAAGAGCTGCAAAATTTATATGATCAATTACCTAAACCGTGTCTTCTTTTGGGTGACTTTAATGCCCATAGTGTTCTCTGGGATGACTCTAAACGTAACCAGAAGGGCTCTGTATTGGAGGATTTTATATCTAATAACTCTCTATGCGTCTTAAATGATGGCACACATACTTACCTTCATCCTGCATAGGGCATTTATTTCGGTCCTTGATTTAGCTTTGGCTGATGCAGGGCTAAGATTGGAATTCAGCTGGAGCGTCCATGATGATCTGTGCGGAAGCGACCACTTCCCCACCATACTTACCCTTGAGGAGCCGGTATCTTCCTCCCTTCCACGCTTAAATTATGATAAAGCAGACTTTAAGTGAAACACTTACTAGCGACCTTTTTCTTGATGCAGTTGATCCTATCCAGTTATTCTCGGATCAGCTAATCGATGTAGCCTCCAAATGTATCCCGAAATTTTGTGCGGTTCCCCGTATTAAGAAACCGTGGTTCACGGAGGGCTGTAAACGAGCTAGGCATTTCAGGAAACATGCTGAGCGCGTGTACCGATGTAGACCACCTCCCGGTAATTTAGACGATGTTAGGCGTACTCGAGCTGAAGCCCGTAGGACTATCAAACGGTCCAAACGTGACTCTTGGAAACGTTATGTTTCTAAGATTAATCATCGTACCCCTATGTCAAAAGTCTGGAATATGATCCAACGCATCAAAGGCAAGGGATCCAATGTCACTGTCAATCATCTTAAAGACGGGAATAATTCTTTGACAGAAAAACTTGACATAGCCAATAGGTTGGGCGCTTCTTTTGCGCACCATTCGTCTTCACATAATTACTTGCCTCAGTTCCAGCGTAACAAGGAACGGACCGAGGCAAGTCCTCTTGATTTTACATCCTCAAATGAAGAATCCTACAATGCTACATTTTCTCTACATGAACTATCCGCATCCCTGAGCAAGGCCCATGACTCAACTCCAGGGCCAGATGATATCCACTATCAGCTTTTACGATACCTTCCAGAATCTTCCTTGAGGGTGCTTCTTGGAATTTTTAATACCATTTGGATTTCCGGGAATTTTCCTGCCTCATGGCAAAACGCTATTATTGTCCCCATCCCAAAGCCCGGAAAGGATTCTACCGATCCAAATAACTATTGTCCTTTTTCCTTAACCAGTTGTGTATGCAAGACTATGGAGAGGATGATTAACAATCGCTTGGTTTGGTTTTTGGAGACTAATGAGTTGATAAGCGATATTCAATGTGGATTTCGAAAGAATCGCAGTACTGTTGATCACCTTGTTCGTCTAGAATGCTTTATTAAGAACGGTATCGTTAATCGTGACCATGTCGTATCTGTCTTTTTTGATCTGGAAAAGGCATATGACACTACTTGGAAATATGGCATTATGAAAGATATGCATGGATTTGGACTTAGAGGTCGGCTTCCTGACTTTATTCGTAAATTCTTAGACCATCGTCACTTCCAAGTTCGGGTTGGGGCTACCCTATCTGACTACTTTAAACAAGATCAGGGGGTTCCTCAAGGCAGCATTTTATCAGTTACTCTCTTTAGCATTAAGATTAATAGCCTTGCCAGAGTTTTATCTCCTAGTATGAATGCGTCCCTTTTTGTGGACGATATTGGTATCTCTTGTCAAGGCAAAGGTATGCACACTATTGAGAGACAGCTGCAGATTTGCCTTAACAAAATCCATGCCTGGGCACTGGAGAACGGATTTTAAGTTCTCCAAGTCGAAGACTAACTGTGTACACTTTTGTCGGAAGTACTTCCCCCATGAAGACCCCAAGGTATTTTTAGATGTGTCCCCCATCAAGATAGGGTAGCCAGAGGCAAAATTCCTCGGGGTGATCTTCGATAAGCACCTTACATTTAAATCTCACATTAATTATCTTAGAGCCAGATGCCTAAAGGCGCTTGATATTTTGAAGGTTGTCTCTAGTGCTCGATGGGGAGGGGATCATGAAACCCTACTTCAGCTCTATCAAGCACTGATTCGTTCTAAGCTAGACTATACCTGCAGTGTTTATGGAGGTGCGTCATGCTCCCAGTTGAAGAAACTCAATACTGTACATCACCAGGCCCTACGGTTGTGCTTAGGTGCTTTCCGTACCTCTCCTGTGGAGAGTCTGTATGTTGAGGCAAACGAGCCTCCCCTGGAGCTTCGGAGAACTAAACTATCCTTACAGTATATCACCAAGCTTAGAGCCAATCCATCCAACCCAGCCTTTGATTGTGTCTTCCATCCGGAATTTGAAGACTTCCTCCACTGGGTGTCCGCATCCAGGAACATGTGCAACCAACTGGACTTGGGCTGGATACTATCACCCCCATACGCATCCAGGAAGATCCACCGTGGTTATGTCCTGAGGCTCAGGTTGATACCTCGCTTTCCTCCCTGAAGAAATCTTCCACCAACCCTTTTGTATACCAGCAGGAGTTTAGTAATATGTGTTCAAAGTATCCATTTTATCACCACATATTCACTGACGGTTCCAAGAATGATGATGGCGTGGCTTCTGCCGCTGTCCTTGGGCCCAGAACCATTTCAACTCGGTTTCCAAATTCCTGTTTTGTATTTACTGCGGAAGCCAAGGCAATTTTGTGCGCACTTCGGTCCATTCCAGAGCTAGGAGGTGGCAGATTTCTCATCTGCTCTGACTCCCTTTCCTGCCTCCAGGCAATTCGGGCTAGTTCGCCTGTACATCCAGACATTCTGTCTATCAGGGAGATGTTTAAACGACTTAATGAAGATTTTATCATTGTCTTTTGTTGGGTGCCCGGGCATATGGGTATCCCTGGGAATACTGCTGCAGATGAAGCCGCGAAGGCGGCTTTGCATTCCGTTACTACCCAAACTGACGTTCCAAATTCGGACTTGCGTTCACTTATTTGCTCCTATATCAAGCTACTACTTGACTACTTGACATTTTATTGTCGCGATAAAACCGAAATATTGTTGAAAGAGACGTTAAAACTTTCACTCACTCACTCACATGCCTACTGCATAATGTACATACCTACTACATAATGTACATACCTACTACATAATGTACATACCTACTGCATAATGTACATAACTATATCTTCCTTATGAATTGTATGCCTTTGTTTAAGGTTGTTCTGTTAAGGATACATGAAATGTTTTTTTAATATCTTAACATGCAGATGTGTTCAATTGTAAACGGTCAGTCAGAAAATGAAATAGCCAGCAATCATGATGTTAACAACGATACTGTCAAAATAACTCTTTGGGGGAGAAAAGCATGAATGTTCAGCTGGTGTGGCATTCCTTTGAGTTCATTGATGACATCATTTCAGAAAATTTTCAACAGAAAATATGCATAAAATAGAGAGGTTAGTATACATGTAGAAATTATACGTTTGCGCAAGTTTCTTTATTTCCATAAAACCATTGTCCATTATGAGAGTACCTTCTTGTATTGCTTTTGTAATGCTGCTACAGGAATTGAGCAATACAGTGTAGATGCAACCACCATTTTTTCTTTCCTTTACAGTTGTGTAATTGTTTCTGTCATTAAGTGCAATGACAGATTAATATTTTGAGCTGAGACTACATGTAATTTTTAACATTTGTAAATTTAATCTTCACATGTACATAACACATAAGATACAAAAATGCTCGTCACCTCCCTTATTGGGTGTTGTCTGTTTGTGTGAAATAATGTTATAAGTGATATTAACCCCACCTCCTGCCAAACAAACAAACAAAAAAAAAAAAAAACAGAGCCTTTTGAGATTTATATCTCATCTCCAAGTGAAAGCATATTTTGTCCATTCCTAGTGTATGCCCACTTGCACGTTCAGTTTGGATAATGCCCCTCAGTAAATATGATGTTGGAATGTTATTCGATCTAGATAGTCTCCATATTTCAGGAATTTCAGGACTGTCTGTAACTAACATGAAATATGCTGTATCATGTGCCTTTTCATGCTTCACTTGACAAACATACAAATACATAGTCTACATCTGCATGAAGAGTTTACTTGCCCTTGTAATATATTACAACATACTCACATGCTATTCTTTAGTTCCTAGTTTTAGGGGCTAGTTTATATGCCAAAAATAAGAACCTTGTCATCTTGGGATTTTTATATGTACATGTACATTTAAGTTTAAAAGATAATGAGGAAGGGGATTTTTGTGTTTTTTTTCCACTTCAGAAGAGGTATTGAGAAGATATATATGTACATACAGGTTGTATGACATGTGCCTCCCTGAAGTTGAATACTCCAGTCATGCACTCACTGACAGTACCTTTGTATTAAGTTATATATATATATTGTGACATAACAGCAACAAAAGACTGGAACATATCAATTTAAAATATTCACTGATACACAAGTTTAGGCCTACTATGCAGGGATATAAGCTTTTACGGAGTCTATGTAACTGAGGAATTCCTCCCACCATACTGCTGGTCACTGTGGTATAAGTGAAATATTCTTGAGTATGGCATAAAACACAAATCAAATTAATAAAAAAATGTAATTGAGGACAGGGGAGATGGATATTACAAATGTTAACTGTGTTTTGATTTCTTAATTTATCAACAGAAGCACAATTTCATATCACAATGAATGACCCATATTAGAAACAATGTATTCATTTATTTTATTTGAGCGGCCTCCTTGGCCAAGGTGATTAGCATGCCATCATGACGCAATGACCCAAGAGTTTCTCACTAATGTGATTTCTGTGAGCTCCAGTCCAGCTTATGCGGGCTTCTTCCCAGGCCGTACATGGGAAGGTCTGACAGCCATGTGCGGATGGTTGTGGGTTTCACCGTGGGATCTGCCTGGTTTCCTCCCATTATGTTGGCCACCTTTGTGTAAGTGAACTTGAAATATTCTTGAGTATGGCATATGAATTTATAATATCTGACAATAAAACATAAAATACACATAACTACACATACACATGTAGAAGATTTATTTAATGAAATTGTACAAAAAATATATACATTTTAAATTGTGCACATCTTACAACTGTTTTAATAAATAACAAATTGGCAAAGTACCTGAAAAACTACATGTACACCTGTTACTTGTTTGTAGAATACTCTTTTTAAATCAGACATGTATTAAACGTACATACCTGATTAAGGAATCCTTAATCTAATTCATTAAAACTGAGACATTACTTTGAAACATGAACACCCGTTTGGGAAGTCAAATTGTTTTTTACAACAATATTTGGCCATTTCCTTTCACAATAATCGTATTGAGCTTATATGCAGATGTTGAAAGTATAGTCAAAATTTAAAGAGATTATCATGACAATCTTTCATAATTTATGCATCTTAAAGTGAAAAGAATTAGAATTCTGAGAAGGCAATTTTCTATATTGTGGAACTCTCTCACATATATATCTTGTCATAGCCACTTATATTCTGATGTACTTCGTCCTTTCTTATAACTAGTTGCCCAACACAAGCAGGTCTTGTTTAAAATCTGACTAGATCAACATTGTATATTTAAAGGAATGTGGCTGTTTTAATAATGTTTGATCTGATTATGGAATACTGACATCTTGTTTTTAAAGTTTTTCACACCTTAACCAGCCATATTCTTTTCATTATTTATTTCCTCACTTGTACCTGCAGCATTTTTTAAATATCTTTTGGCAAGCATCATACTGAATTTCACATACATTCACTTACGATTTGCTTTCATTAAAAGATTGATTGATTGATTGATTGGTGTTTTACGCCGTACTCAAGAATATTTCACTTATACGACGGGGGCCAGCATTATGGTGGGTGGAAACCGGGCACAGCCCGGGGGAAACCACAACCATCCGCAGGTTGCTGGCAGACCTTCCCACTTACGGCCGGAGGGGAAGCCAGCATGAGCTGGACTTGAGCTCACAGCGACCGCATTGGTGAGAGACTCCTAGGTCATTACGCTGCGCTAGCGCGCTAACCAACTGAGCCACGGAGGCCTCCTTCATAAAAAGACTCTTGAAACTTAATATTTTCTTTCTTTTTAAACTCTATCTGTGGTTGTAGGTTAAGGTTTTAGTTTTATATATGCCTCATAAATGAAAAATGAAACTTTTAAACTTTTTTTTCATTTCTGTATTATTAAAAAGTTTAAACACTGCAGCATTTATAATCATCATATAACAGTTTCATGAACCCTTTAGTTTTTACCATAGGATTGTTACATACACATATAAGTACATGCAGGTATTATAGTACATTACAATACCTGTGAAGTATAATTGCCACATATTACAAGCAAATGACAAATTGTAAGCCTACTAGATATACATATATGTACACATGCAAACCTTCTTGAGCAATAAGGTACTTGTATGTATCATATAGATAAATGTACAAATGGAATATTACAAGCCCTGGTCAAACAACAAATAACAACAAACAACAAGTGACGTATTAACAAGTACATGTAACAAATGCAACACACAATCAAAAAGATAATGTAAATGAACATAAAAATAACATATATAGCAAGATTTTTTTTAACAGTCTCTAAAAATATAATTATATTTTTTGATAAAACACTACGAAAGCCTGCAAAGAGTATGTTGTTATGCTGAGATTTGAACCACCATAAGAGACTATGGGTATTTTAGTCTGTGTGTGCATATAGCCAAAAGCAGACTTATAGAGAGAAATTCTAAATGCTCATCTCTTTCTGGTGTCTTATAGATGATGACTGGCCATGGCTGATTACTGGCATGTATTTGAATGATTATGACATAATTCCACATTGGCAATATTTCAGCCATATCGGGGCGAGCATGTATTAGATGCACATGAATACTGTATTTGGTACAAGTGACATGTAGGTTCAAGAATGTGCATTAGAAATCTCAGCTTTTTAAAAAAGGTGAATAGTTTTGTCCAGTTTTATGATATTTCTTAATCTTTATTAGTTAACTTTTCATTGTGATTGGGTCTGCAAACTACAAAATTAGTCCAGAGCTGCAGTCTTGGAGACACAGTCTATTATGTATAATGGGAAACATTCCCACATCTTACTTCCATTTTCACACTAAATAAATAACAACTAATCTACAGCCATTCATCATAAGGAGATGTTGTTATTACACTTCCTACATGTACGCTTTGTTCTGCCTTGTTTCCTGCACTGTTTCCTGCACCACCATCTTGCCTTTTTTCTCAGTGTTCTCCTATTAGAAGGTGTTAGCTTAACCAAAGAATCCCCCTCCTGGAGTGTGTACCGGACTTTACCAGACCTCCTCTTACCAGATGAACTGCTAATTACCAGGAACTCATCCCCTTTGTAGAGACGACACTGACGTGCACATTGCGGGCTGAGATCCACACGCACTCTTAAGATTTTGCCAACTCCTCCTCCATTCTTCAGATTCTGAACATTCTTGCCCCCAATGTAGGGTTGTGGCCCTTTGCGTTTAAAACGTTTTAATTTCGCCAATACAACTGCAAAAAAAAAAAAAAAAAAATCGCAGATAAAGAAGTGTAAGTCACTTGTACATGTAATGATGTGGATGATATTTCGCCTTTGATTTAGTTCGTAGGTTGATGGCACATGCACTTATAAACCTTAACATAGGAGTGGGAATAGGATGTGGTCAGTTTTATTATTCTTAATGCTGTTTTATGAAAGATTTGCTCAGTTTGATATCATGGAGAAATGTTCATGTTACTACAGCATGATAATGTCTATTATGAATTTATGTGCTTATATTAAACTGTTCTGGAATATGTTGATGCCAGTATTTGACTTAGTTTACAGTATAATGTAAGAGAAAAAATTTATATCTGATCTGTGTGCACAATATGACAAGATCACGCGCATGTGTTCTTATGTGACAGGGTGATCTGAAACGTATGAATATTTTTGTCAAATTTGGTAAGCAGCACGATAATAATACAATATGATATATCGGCGGCAATATTAACATCAGCTGTATAAACAATATATAGATGTACACATGCAATTGTTTTCACATTCAGTTTGCATTATGATGATACATATGTTTGTGTCAGAGTTGATCTGTCTTTTGATGATACAGATGTTAGTGTTAGTGCCCTATGTGGGAAGGTCTTCCAGCAACCTGTGAATGGTCGTGGGTTTTGCCTGGGTTCTGCCCGGTTTCCTCCAACAATAATGCTGGCCACTGTCATACAATTGAAATATTCTTGAGTATGGCAAAAAACACCAATCAAATAAATAAATACATTATGAGAATACAATGCAGAATAATGTACTTTAAATGAGCAACCTGCAGATAGTTGAGGACTCCCCAGTTTCCTCCCAGCATAATATTCTTCAATACGACACTAAACACCAATCAAATAAAATAAATAAATGTCAGATTTGATCTGCACTTATGATGACCTAATGGTCTTCAGGAAAGTTGACCAATACATTGCCTTCCATGTAACTTGATGCTGTTTCATGTTTTAAGTACAGTAGTTAGTTTCCTGCTTTAAATATCACAAATGTATTTTACCTGCTTGATTTTTGAAGTTTCTTGGTAGCTTCTTTGTGCAGACAGTTTCACATGAAATGGGATGTGACGTTTCCTTGATGACATCATTTTCCTTATTGCGCTTGTATACCACATTGCCATTTTCACACATCGTTGTTGACGTTTTGACGAAGACTTTTTCTGCACAACATCCAAAATACTTCTTTGAAAGTCTCTTTCCATTGCAGCATATTTCCACTTTTGGGTTGTATATGTCATTGCAGAGTTTGCCAGGTGCCCCAGTGTGGCATGGGCTAAAATCCTATACACAAAACCAAGACAACATGTTTATGTAGCTGTAATGATGACAGGATTTTGTCACATATTGTCTTGATGTGCTAAAACAACAACAACAACAACTGAGACTGCGTGTGTTATGTATGCCTCAGTGTTAAACATCCAAAATAAGACTGCAAATGAACATGTGCATCTGAGGTTTTCTTACCATTATTAGAACTCCTTTAGAAGATGCTATGCAGGTAGTCTGGTTCATTTTTTTTTATTATGGTTTCTGTTCTTGTATGTATTGATGACAAAATTGTACATGTATGTCAATGTGTATACTATACTTTTATTGTGAGAAAGTATACATATTGAGGCATACATGTAATCAAACAGACTCATCTGTATATTGTACAGCATCAGTGATAATGCAGTAGCCCACTGTATACAGCATCAGTGATAATGCAGTAGCTCATTGTATACAATGTGTGCTCAGTGTACAGCTTCAAGCACAATGCAGTAGCCCACTGTGTACTGCATCGATCAAGATGCAGTAGCCTTTTGTGTACAACATCAGTGATAATGCAGTAGCCCACTGTGTACAGCTTAAAAAAAATGCAGTAGCCCACTGTGTACAGCATCAGTGATAATGCAGCAGCCCACTGTGTACAGCATCAGTGATAATGCAGTAGCTTACTGTGTACAGCTTTGGGCACAATGCAGTAGCCCACTGTGTACTGCATCAATCATAATGCTGTAGCCCAATGTGTACAGCTTAAATAATAATGCAGTAGCCCACTGTGTACAGCATCAGTGATAATGCGGCAGCCCACTGTGTATAGCATGGGTCATAATGCAATAGCCCACTGTGTACAGCATGGGTCATAATGCAATAGCCCACTGTGTAAAGATTCGGGCACAATGCAGTAGCCCACTGTTGACAGCATCAGTGATAATGCAGTAGTTCACTGTCCACATCATCAGCCATAAAGCAGTGGTCTAGCTCAAGGCGTATGAATAACCTGTATAGTAAACCTCACAGTCTTTAATGTATCCATAATTCAAATATTACAGCACCAGTCATCACATGGTTTTGTCCCACGTCACTGCATCCATCAAAATGTGCTGTGATTGTAAATCCCTCTTAATTTCATACTTTGTATATACTTTATTAGAGGTTTTTTTGTTGAACATTGTTTTGGAAATTAACTTCCACTTATCGACCTGGAACATCAGCTGGTATTTGACTGTCTGTTTTGATGCCTAGATCTAACTCTATCCATGACACAATGTCTGCAGCATAAGTCATCATATGCTTTTTCTTACAACCCTGCTTCATGTATTTACCTTTCCGGTTAGACTATATGTATCAACCATGTCACCGTGTCTGCAGCAGCCATCGTGATAGGGTTTGTCCTTCTTGACGACAACAGCATGACAACAAAGAGCCTGGATGCTGTTGATCTTCAGTCCATCACATACACAGTCACTTTCCTCATGTTTACACTTCTTTTCACTCAAGGGGTGAATATGACCTGAAGTATGAATAAAAATATGCATACATTTACCCCATGCATGGTCAAGTCAACCCAGCCAAGTTGGTAGATCAGGAAGTCATGTTGGATTCGATAAGTGTCAAACCTGTGAGATGTTCACCATGCACACAGGTCACCTGCTATAGCTGTACAAACTCTAGTCATTTCACAGGGGGGCGTAGAGTCCACAAGATTATGATTTATTTATTTGATTGGTATTTTATGCCCAACAAAAGAATATTTCACTTATACAACCATGGCAAGCATTATTGTGGGAGGAAACTAGGCAGAGCCTGGCAGACAGCCACAACAGTTTGCAGGTGGCTGGCGGACCTTTCCACATGTGACCGGAGACATGTTTATGTCTTAACTATTCAGGTGTTTCGGCAACAAATGTATTGGATGCATTATCTATTCTGAGTATTGCAGTAGTACTGTCACAGGTTTATTTCTTTCTTTCTTTGATTGGTGTTTTACGCAATGTTTTAAGAATGTTTCACTTATAAAATGGCAGCGAGCAGTATGGTGGGAGGAAACCGAGAAGAGCTCAAAGTACAGAAAAAACAAAAAAACAAAGTACAGATTATATATTTGGGTAAGCTTTACAAAGCCTTGTTGAAAGTTCAGCCTCACATGAAATATGTTCAATTAAATACAGTGGTTCAGCACATTATTGTTTATGTTTACGTGAAAATAGCATGAAACAAACTGAGAAGGGTCAAGGGAATTTGCTGGCTTTTTTGCTGTAATTTTTGAAAACACTGGCGACAGCTTACCATACCCTAACCAATAAGTTCGTAGACTTAAATGAAGTTCCAAGTCAGGAGGTTTGTCAGTTTTCTAGTGAAATCTGGTGGTTTCCTCCAAGCACCCCAGTTTTCCCCACCCATAAGTTTCACGGCTTCCAAGCAGTCTGCACAAATGGTTTGCGACATGACAGTATTTGTATAAATTGTCATTCAGCAACACAACAATGCTGGTATTGTAAGATTCATAGTTAAAAAAAAAATGAACAATTAAATAAAAGTAAAAAAAAAAATGAGTTTTCATGTTACGAGGTAAAATGTAATATACGCACCATCTATGCACTGCAGTGTGTTCTTTTCCATGACTTTGCCTTCGCAACAGGTGTATCTGCTGGTGTCTCTGACCAAGTGGATCTGTCCATTACAGCAGAGGCTTGTCTGAGGGTTGTACAGTTCCTGCCCACAACACTCTGTTAGCCCATTCAATCTATCCTTTGTCATCACCTTCTTGTCACAGCACGTCTGGGTCTCAGGGTCTATGTAGACTGCACAAATACAGAAAATACAGGATCACAAGAAAAGCACCACAACAGTCAGCCATCTTGGCATCAAGGACAATGGTCATGAACATTTTTTTCACACATGTTATAAATTCTGACAATGATGATTTTTAGTGGTAATTTTTGTTCTAGGTCATAATGTAAGATGCCCTACAATAAATCTCAGTTCAAAGACCCCACTTACATGTGCAGCAACATTCTCCACCACCCTTCGCTTCACAAACCTCACTTACATGTGCCACAACATTCTCCACCACTCTTCGCTTCACAAACCTCACTTACATGTGCCGCAACATTCTCCACCACTCTTCGCTTCACATACCTCACTTACATGTGCCACAACATTCTCCACCACTCTTCGCTTCACATACCTCACTTACATGTGCCGCAACATTCTCCACCACGCTTCGCTTCACAAACGTCACTTACATGTGCCGCAACATTCTCCACCACCCTTCGCTTCATAAACCTCACTTACATGTGCCGCAACATTCTCCACCACTCTTCGCTTCACAAACCTCACTTACATGTGCCGCAACATTCTCCACCACCCTTCGCTTCACAAACCTCACTTACATGTGCCGCAACATTCTCCACCACCCTTCGCTTCACAAACCTCACTTACATGTGCCACAACATTCTCCACCACTCTTCGTTTCACAAACCTCACTTACATGTGCCGCCACATTCTCCACCACTCTTCGCTTCACAAACCTTACTTACATGTGCCACAACATTCTCCACCACTCTTCACTTCACAAACCTCACTTACATGTGCCACAACATTCTCCACCACTCTTTGTTAGCCAAGTTTTCGCATGTTTTCTGTCTCTACAGCAAGTTTCCTTGTTTTCATCATGTAGTCTGGATCCGCAGCATTTATGACTTTCACTGGGTTTGTTGTGAAGATGATCTGCAAAATCAATTTCATGGACAATTTTACTTATTTATTTATTTATTTGATTGGTGTTTTAAGCCATACTCAAGAATATTTCACTTAAACGATGGCGGCCAGCATTATGGTGGGAGGAAACCAGGCAAAGCCCAGTGGAAATCCATGACCATCCGCAGGTTGTTGTCAGACCTTCCCACATACAGCCAGAGAGGAAGCCAGCATATACTGGACTTGAACTCTCACCGACCGCATTGGTGAGAGGCTCCTGGGTCATTACGCTGTGCATTACGCATTACAACTGAGCCACAGAGACCCCTCATGGACAATTTAGTATGCACATATTTTATTGATGTCAAATGTTTCTCTCTTAGGTCATAATAATGACATCACCTTATAAACAGTTCGATGTTACTAATAGATTCTGATGTTGTAGATGTTGTAATACAAGCGCCATCTCACAGGTTTAAAACACATGCCACTTCCTCATTCAACCTGTGTAGTTTGCCCACCTTTTCTGTCCATGCTCATCAAACCAAGGGACTAATCAAACTGTCCACACAGGATCTATTGTTTTTGTTTGTTGGCTAATGTCTGTGAATTGCCAATAGAGCAGGGATTGTATGACACGCTCTAGCTAGAATTATCAGTGATGTTTTTAATACCTCTCTACATATGTGCTATTGTCTTAAAGTTGAAAGTGTGAATGTCCAACTGTCGCCTTAAGGCCAGAAATTTGTTATATACCTGATGAAGGTCAGAGGTTTACTGTAGGAGCAGTCTGGTTTCCTCCGCCCATAAACGTGAGAGCCATTATATAGAAGTGTAAAATTATTGAGTATGGCTTTTAAAATTAATAAATAAATAAATAAATAATATGTGGACATTCGACTGCACTGAGGTCTGTGAGATACTTGTACCTGGTTAAGTGGGAAACTTCCCGAGTAGGGTATTCAACACTATTCCAACAAATAAATAAGAATAAATCTGAACTAACCATCACAACAGATCTGCTGAGTGGAGTTATACATCTGTTCTCCACACTGATACTGGAACATGGGCCACACCTTTCCCGAGGGGTCGCAACGCTGTGTCTTTGTGTTGTAGACATCCAGGTCACAGCAAGCTGTGTCTTGTCCACGGGCATGCACTTGAGAGTGGTCCCCTGATTCGCAACATTCCTGAGTTGCAATGTTGAACCATTTATTACCGCAACACCGTACGTTCTCACCTGCTAAAATAAAATGACAAAACAAATGTGGTGATGTTGAAGTCTTTCAACCACTTTAGTGGCATACAGAAAAATCAACCTGTGCAGGACAATCAGGGATAATATATGTATGTGAAAAGTAGAAGATTTGCTTAGTTAATCTGTAAACCTGTAACACTGGATTAGAGGGGAAGATGGTGCTGTCTAATAATCCATGAAGACAATGGTGGCTTTGGTGGCCCAGGAGGTTTATAGCGTGCCAGCGCAGCGCAATGACCAAGGAGCCTCTCACCAATAAGGTCGCTGTGAGTTCAAGTCCAGCTCATGCTGGCTTCCTCTCCGGCCATACATGAGAAGGCCTGCCAGCAACCTGCAATCCGTTAATGACTGTTTCCCAGCATATATGTCTACTATACTCTCGACTGAATTAAACCCTGCTATTAATTTAAGATCTATCGGAGTTAAACTAAAAACTCCTAAAAACTCCAAAGAGATTTCCGAAGAACTGAAACTTATAAAAATTCTTACTCAGGACCAATTCTATGGAATGCTTTGAGTAAAGAAATTCAATGTCCTTAAGATGTTTTAAGAACCGATATCATCAAGGGATTACATACCAAAAATGATACTTCTTTTTGAGAATGCCATCATTACACTCGTGTGCAGATGAGAAGGGGATGGGAAAGGGCCATCACCCAATCACTCGTTCTGTGTTTTGAACATGTGTTTCATGAGGTCCCAACTTCTGGATGAGATATAAAGGGGTCGGTAATGGGCCGTCTCCCTCTAACCTGTCTCTTCCATTGGTTGGGATAGTTATGGTGGAAAAATTCACCCATGCTTTTATTATTATTTCACTGTTTAAGTACTTTGTGTTGATTTAATTTGCCACTGTACAGCTATATATATACTGTTTACAAAATCTTGTTGCATGTGGTTCACACAATCCAAATTACCATGTTTTCCAACGCATATGTAATGCAACGTATTGTTTCAAATTGTTTGTGTCTGAGGGCCTCATGGTAGATAAACCCAGTGTTGACTGAGTATACGCATTGTATTTTACCTTCTTGAAATAAAGCCATTATTATTATTATGGTTGTGGGTTACACATCTGCCCACCATAATGCTGGCCACCGTCATATAAGTTAAATATTCTTGAGTATGGAGTGAAAAAACAATCAATCAAATCAAAACCATAGCAGACAAAAGCAAAGTATAGCTGAATCCAGTACCGTTGCAACAGCTACACTGTAAAGCCTTGTTGTCACGTATACACCCGCTGACCAACTGCTTGTCCCTGGTGATAAAGACGGCCATGGCTGGCAACTCCAGTGTTCTGAATTAAAAGTTGACTAAGCTATGAGTGAAAGAAATTTGTATGAAGACTTGACTTTTTTTTTATCATAGTTTTATGATATATTATAAACTATCATATTTTTGTTCAGTGTACACTTACTCCCTTGCAGTGTAGTTACTTACTCCCTTGCGGTGTAGTTACTAACTCCCTCGCAGTGTAATTGCTAACTCCCTTGCGGTGTAGTTGCTAACTCCCTTGCGGTGTACATGTAGTTACTAACATTGTTGTCATTACTCTTAAAAGTTTAGCATTTTTCATTTTCAAGAGTGTTCTGATTAAATTCTTATCAGAAGAACTTAGGTGTTGGCTTGAAAAGTATTATTTTAAGGCCGTTTTTAACTTCTGATTATGCATTTTGATATACCAAACTTCAGAAATACAGTAAATGAAATTATCATCCAGCACTTCAGTATTTTGGGTTCAGTTTTTGGTGGTTTGGCTGTTGTTTTTGTCTCGTTTCTTGGTGCAGTGTAAAACACGATCAAATACATGTACATGTAAGCCATTGGAGAAATATCTGACATGACTCTTATAAAATGTAACAAATGTGGCATAGGGGGCATACCTGTGTGTCCATTCCAGTTGTCTCTGCAGCAAATCCCACTGGAGGCACTTCTCAATTGCCCACCGCAACACACCTGACCAGGTGATCTCTCCAGAATTTCCTTCCCACAACACATGTGTGATTGTGTCTTATAGAACTTTGCCCTTTCTTTTCCTGAAAATTCAAACAATGAGGCTACATGTATGAAAAGCTGTTGTTTTCTTTTGTTTTAGGTGAAATTAATTATATTTTGTGTTTTATGGATGAGCTTATATTGAAAAATCATAAATTGGAATAAAAATACCTGAAAATAGTATTTAGATCCACCTTTTTATTTTTTTTGATTTAGGTATTTCTATAACCTCTTCCGACACTGGAGACAGATTTATTCTGCCCGTGAAACAGTTAACAATTTAAGTTGTTGTGGCCTTATTTATTTACTTATTTTATTGAGGGTTCAAGGCTAAACTCAACACTATTTCACATGCACATCGATCAAATTTTTGGAGAAACACTTCATCAATTACGTGATAAACCCCCCTCACTCAACTAGTAGGAGATTGTTCAGTTGCAAACTGGATCAATATTGTAGGAACAGCCAAGTTAAATTAAATTAAAGTACAAACATGAACATATTTGCCTGATGAAGACAGAACAATTCATGCTTTCTTTGTATTGAGCCATCTCATTAAGTTCTCCAATTAAGCAGCTTGAAGTTTTGGCTTAACTGTTGTAAGGCCTGTCAAACTTTCTACCTTGTTTGTCACCACTATCTGCCCATCATCACAACTCTAATTCGTTTTTATCATAAATTGTCACAAAAGTTATCATAACATAATGAGAATTAAAACTGTGCTGTGGCCTCCACCAATTTTTGCATGAGAATCACCTGTCCTCTACTTAATAGATCGTGTTTTTCATATTATTTTCATACTGAACGTCAAGACAAAATGTGAACATACATTTAAAAAAATATGATAAAATACATTATAACTATGCATTGTTTTTCTTCTCTGGATGTAACACAATAAACACCATTCAAGATCATTTATAAAATAGTGAATTATATAGTAAACGTATGCTCTCACCTCTAATGAGGCAGCATCCCAGGCTCTCATTCTTGTTTCTGATCATATCTCCGCAACACACTTGAGTGTTTTTGTTGTAACACTCCCTTGCAAAAACACAATACTCTTCTCCTGGTCTACATGGGGACATCATGACTGCAATTCAAACGGAGATCATACATACATATCAATATATATCTAACACGCAGTATACTTAAACCTGAAGACCGTCATTTAACTTATCAATGTACATGTACGTTAAATTGCCCATGGTTATCATTCAGACCCTGTTGAATGAACATTATAGTATTCTATTCTAAATGTTTGCTCCTGTGGACGATAATTGCATGACCTTTTCCTGTTTTATTTCACTACTAGTTTGACACCTTTGAGAGAATTGGGAACAAAACCATGCAGCTCGGGTCATACCAGTGGCTTTAAAGGTGATACTTGTTGCTGCTTTGCTTGGCAATCAGCATTGAGAGGGTAGAGCCGAGAAAAACATGGCTGGCTCGATGTCAGTATACTATGACTGGGTGGAGTGTCATGTCTGGTGTGATATTTGGCATGATACTTCAATGGCTTTAGCACTTCTGACACAGTACATGTATACACACACACAATGAACCTAATGACTCCTTTTCATCCTTCTCATTTAATTGGGCTGCAGAAACTCAAATCTGACTAGTGTGTAGTAGGATAGGTCTACATAGCACTCACCTCCTCTACTGTATGTAATTTTCAGGTGGAATCTTGAATACTACCTTTTTAATTTACTAGCATCACCGATGAAACTAATGAACTTTAACTCGCTGTTTGGCACTGAAATTTTCCAAAAATCTATTGTATCTCCATCACTGTATTTAAGCACAACTTCAATCTTCTTCACTGAACCTAGAGAGGCACAAAAAAGAACTTTAAACTTAGTTCAGGTAACTTTCGATGCCCTCAGCGCGGATCTCACTGAGATCGGTTTCATCCAGTTGGAGTTTGGAAATCTGCTGCGATGTTTTTGAGGTTGGTATGGACTCAGTGTTATGATTAATGACCTTTGCCTGTGTCAGTGACACATGTAACGTGCAGACCTGACTGTGCGTTAAACTCCGAAAAGGAGGAGCTCATGTGTTAAGAATTCATGGTTATACTCCTTCCTGCAATTTATGAATAAATGTTGACGCGTATTTTCAACAATGTCTGAATCTGAAGTTTCGGTTTTCGAGGAAGGTTGCCTTGTGGCAAAAACATGACTATACCTAGACCTAAGGCAATGGATTTCACAAATTTTCCCAGTTGATTCATTAAATTAATGAGTGCTTTCCGTCTTTGGTCGGACAAAATTTTGTCCGACCTTGCCTTATTGCCTTACCTTATTGGTGGGGCCTACTCGAACAGTATGGGAAACCCAGTGTAGGCCTGTAGGCCTCTCTTGAGCTCCTATTTCAAAATGACTCTGCCAAAAACTGGATCGCTTCCGTAACAATTTGTGAATATTTCACATTTATTTTCCGAATTTCATGACGTTCAAGGTGAACTATCATATCAACACTGACTTCTAGATTTAATGGGAGCCAATATAAAAACTGCTTAGTTTCGAAATGAGTGGGTATATGTATTTCACAACCCCGCTCCAGACGGTAGCGCCTTGGAAGGCTTTTGTGAGATACATGTAGGCCTACTATAGCACAAGGGTTCTGTGGCAAGGTTCCCTCCCCCTGACGTTAGATGGCGCTACGCTGAATTTACGCAGTCCGTCATACAGGGGATTCTGTGTCTATATATAGCACGGAATATACCTACGTATTGGCCTACAATGTATGCATTGGCTAGTAGTGATATATTATTCCCAGTGTGTATATATGCGCCTGAATCGTTATCCTTGAAAAATTTATAAAATATTTAGAATCATAGTAATTGACGTTTATAACACAGAATTTAATCTGTAAAAGTAGACTGAATATTATGCATTTCTTGACTATTCGTTAGCAGAGGCCATTTCATGGTTCCATGTGTCCACGTGCAGCTATACAACTAGTACTAGAAGTCCATTATATAGGTATAATGCTAGTACATAAGCGGTATATTGTAACGTTACAGGTAAACGTTCTGGAAAGTGTCACATTTATGAAGGATCATGGATAATGGAAGTAAAAAAGTCAAATTAGAAGCAAAATGAATAATGTTGTTTGTAAAATGTTTACGGTTAAACTTTAACCTGCATACACCATACATTGTCACGTATCTGCACTGGTCTGATATATTTGTCTTACCTGATGCAACGGACATGAGCCAAAATAATACATGTGCCAGCATGGTGGATCCCGATGTTACCTTCATGGTGTCAGTTTGAGTTGTAAGCCTTATCCACAGGCTTGCGTGTTTTTATGAAGAGTTTTGGGGGTTCCCAGGATGCGAACTTGTGACAACGTTTCTATTTTTAGACGTGGATTCTAAACGGCTTTTTCCTTGATAACTGTGTTGTGTCGGCGACCCAGAGGTTGTTTTTAAGCCTAGTAGATAACTTTTCATGTGAGAACATCCGATTCAACCATCCTGACTACAACCTTTCCAAGACTGGTTTGCTGTAGGTTTTATGGCCATTCGACGCTTGTTTTATACCCTACCCCCACAGGCCCAGCCATACCGTAACCTAGATGTGTTAAACATCTGGGATTTCCGATTCTTGATTTGCGTGGGTAATTAAAGTGACGGTCATAAACACCAACATTGGGTTGCATCAATTTTTGTGGGCTAAGATTGGACTTGTATTGAACATGTACTAAGGCCTATATTGTCCCGTTGAACTGCATACATGTACTTTACGTCGGTGGCCATCAGTTACTTCCCCTGTCCCACTGGAAGCGTTTCTCTCTTTTGTTGACTTTACTGATACCGGTACAAGAAAAGAGACTGACTATGGCTTCTGTAGATAAATCAGGTAAACGTGCATTTTATGCCATAAAAAGTGTAATGGTTTCTTTGTTTTAGCGTATTTCGTTAGTGTGAGGTCTTTTAGGTCACGTAATACCACTTGAGGTTGAGTACAACAACAACACAGCGTCAAATATAAAGTGCGCATCCTTCATCGGGAAAATTTCCCGCATAGCATTAATCATCATCGACCTACATTTATATGTCTGTTGAATTCCACGATTGTGACACCCTCCTTTGGGAAGCGTACGATCTTCAGACGCAGATTTCGTGTTAACTGTAGTGTCCCATTTACAAATTCAATAATGTATGATTTTACGAATGACTTCTTGTATGCCGGTATTTACAATCATTTATTACTTCATGGAGTGCATTATCACGAAATACTTAATCATTACAGAGCACAGAAGGTCAGTGTGACAGACATTTAATGAGAATCATAATTAACTGTAGCCGTTTATGCATTTATGTATTGTTGTTTTTCAGACAATAGCCTCAGCATATCGTGGTGTAATTCAGCCAGGAGTCACCTGCTCAACCCCACCAACATCGTAGACTACTTCTCTGACAGAAGTAACCCTTTCTATGACTGCACATGTAACAATGAGATAGTGAAGATGCAGCGTGTAAGCCCAGATCAACTTCAGTAGGTTTTTTCTTTCGCACTCTAGTGTTCCTGTCATATCTTGCCCTTGTTTGTTTGTTTATTTAATACTCAAGAATATTTCACGGTGGCGAGCAGTATGGAGGAAAGCGAGGAGAGGCAGTGGGAAACACACGGCCATCTGCAGGTTGCTGGCAGACCTTCCCACATACCACCCCTGTTTGGAAAGACCGTATACATGCTTTGATGTATTTATCATCCTATACAGATGATTGATTATAGATATTTGTGCATGTGTCAAATTGTCTCATCTGTAAAATATGTGAGGGGCCTCCGTGACTGAGCTGGTTACCACTAGTTCCCATCAAGCAAAGTTCCGTGGTTTAAATTTGCTTAATTTTCATCTGTTAGTGAGAGGAAAGATATAAAGAAAATAGATGTGCAGATGTCACCCCTGATGGGTTCTAATATCCTAAATTACTCAACATCAGTCTTTACATACATCATTTGTACAGTTCTGTTTATTTTTTAAAAATTGACTTTAAAAAGTGAAATATTGAATCCTAGAAGAGTCGTAATGTGCTCAATCTTTCTTTCAACATCATTTGAGAAGTCAGTTTTGCTTTTTGTAAACTCTGAATTGTTTTCTACAATATTACATACTAAAGATGGTCTAAAAACAAACAATGGAAAGGGGCCTAATCACATTTCCTGTGCTCATTGCTCATATTTGTGTGTCAGATATGTGTCTACTTTTTGGTAAACTTTCTTCTGTTTTAGGAATATGGTTGGGTTGGAATATATACTGTTGCATGTTCAAGAGCCTATCTTGTATGTCATCAGAAAGCAACACAGACATTCACCTCAGCAAGGTATCAGTTAAATGACCCCCTTCACCAATCTCATCACTTAGTAAAATATACTTTTGAGTAGTCTCTCTCTAGCTCCTTCCTCTGTAGTGTCCCTCATAACAGATTAGTCATGTACCTATCAGACAAAGGGGTATGGTTTCCTCCACAGTCAGCTCTCTGGCTCCTTTGAAATGCCCATCTCGTCAGGTTTGTTAGGTTCTTGCCAGACATTGGGACGTGGTCTCCTCTGGGCTTTGGTTTCCTCCACAATCAGCTATCTCACTCAGTCTCTTGAAGTGTCTCTGTCATCAGGTTTGTTAGATCCTTGCCAAACAAAGAGACATGGTTTCCTCTGGGCTCTGGTTTCCTCCACAACCTCTCTTCAGATTTGTTAGGTCCTTGCCAGACAAGTAGAACATGGTCTCCTCTGGGCTCTGGTTTCCTCTACAGTGAGCTCTCTCTCACTCTCTCTTAAAGCATCCCTCTCATCAGGTTTGTTAGGATCTTGTCGGACAGTGGGACGTGGTCTCCACTGGGCTCTGTTTTCCTCCACAGTCAGCTGATTTGTATTTGTTAGTAAGCCCTCTATTTATGCATATATTTCGTCAATGTTCCGAAGTATTCGTCGATGATACCACGGCTACTTAATTTCCAGACTGACCATTTACCATTGGGGCATTAAGAAAACAATCTTTGAAGCCATTTTTACTCACTAAGATTAAAGCTTATAAGCTTTTTGGTTCTTTCATATGACAGGCCACATCATATATTACAAACAAGTATTTAGAAATAAATACCCAGTGTTTTGTGCATGCTTTAAATCAGTATAGGTTGACAACAAAAATGAAATTTTCTAGCAGGCTTCAGTATTGTATTATGATGGTTCTTATAGAAAAGTTCTTTTTTGGAATAAATTTAACATCTGTTCGCTTGTCTGATTGTAGTCACCTCATATGCTGACTATTACATAATTGCCGGTGTGGTATACCAAGCTCCTGACCTCGGATCTGTCATCAACTCCAGACTGGTGAGGAAATAGCTATTCATAGTACTGTTGTGATGGTAATTAAGATATATATATGGCTTCTTCAAAACAGGAAGCTGACTTGTTGGCCCATATGCAAATATGTAAGTAGAAGCTGTTTGACATTTGTCACTGCCATGTATGGGAATTGCATAAGCTTTTACAAAAAAGAAAAGACCTTCTGTTCCTTCTGTTAGTTTCAGCATATACAAATGAGCTTTTTTAGGTGTAGGAATATTTTTGTTGACTCATCAGAGGCTGTTTGAGCGTGAAATTGATGTTAAGCAATATCTTTAGGGCGAAGTTGACACGTTGCCCAATACATTTGTGGTTATGTGTGAGTCATGTCATTTTGAAGGTACTGGTAAGCAGGAAATCACATTGAAAAACGAGATTTCAAGTTTGGTGAACTGTATTTCTTCTTTACAGTGTTTGCTGCTCATATTGGTAAAAACAAGGCATCAGAATGAAGGAAATCCCATATTTAGGTGTGTCCTACTCCCTTTGTAAAGTTATGATGAACTATATTTACCTAATGTTTTCCTCAATTTTCCATTGTAGTTGAACACTGTGTTCAATCTCCAGTCTGCATTTGAAGAAGGTGAGTGAGAAAGGATGAGTAAGGTTGAAAATAAACAGAACTAAAAGATTGCATGAATGTTAGGATGTATGCCGTGAAACGCCTGTGAGTATTTGAGTGGGTTATAACCAATGAGCCAGAACTCTCTAAATGCTCCTGGTGAATCAGAGGTAGAATGGCCCCACATACTGGGCCCGTATATACCCATGTAATAGATCGATACATTCATGTAAATGGTCTGTCTTTGAGCCTATAGATAAATCAAGAAAAAAACCTTGGTGTCCATATGCAGGGAAGTGTATGAGATATACAATAGGTCTTCCCCTGCCCTGTACATGTAGCTGTCCATATGCAGGTTGCTGACAGACCACATACGGCTGAAGAGGAAGCCAGCCTGAACTGGACAAAGTCAAAGCTACCGCATTGGAGAGCCCAGTGGGATAGTGCCCAGAGTTTTGAAACACTTAAAACCACAGTGAGGCAATAGTGATTGGCCCTAAAATAAAACCACAGCTGAAAGATGACAGTATACATGTACCTATGGCTTTTTTTTAAATGGTGGAATCAGTATAGTAACATTATTGCTTATTTTATGATAATCCCGTTTTAACTATAAACATTGTCATGCATACTAAGGTAATGGCTGAGGTTGTGTTTTACTTAAACAGCAAAAAGAACATAAATGATATGACCTGAGTTAGTGCTTTCAAAGCACCGTGCAAAATTGTCCCCAAAGCTATTTTTGTTCTTTTTTTATTTTAGGTTTTTTTTTTGGAAGTAATAAAAAGAATTTAGATTAAGATAACTTACTGCAGCCTTTTCAGACCATGTTTAAGTCATCTATTCTGTGAGCAGAAAAAAAAAGGTGTATCTTAGCAAAGAATGTAAAGTATTTCTGGACGTTGCTGTCTATATTACCGTTCATGAAGAGCACACATTATTTTTTACTTCACCTACACTGTAAGGCTAAATTGGGTGTAGTGCAGAGGCAGTATATTTCTTTTAACCCCATGAGGTGGCTCTAATGTGAGCAGGATCATGAGTCATGTTTTGATTGTAGCACAATATCTGCAGTGTTGCAGTTTTAACTTATGTGATGTCATTATGATGAGCTGAGAACGAAACATTTTACATAAATAAAATTGCGTTTGAATCATGCTTCTGGGTGTGTAACAGTTTCTCATTAGTGTTTGCCCCATTCCACCATTTGATCAAGAGAAACATTACGCTTGCACTGGTGTGGTGTGTGCTGGAACCTTTATGCAACAAGTTACATGGGCTGACCCATATATCGATGGCTTCTTCACCCTTCCTCCAGCATTGCCTGACTTTCTTGCTTCACACACTATTTTCATAAGAATGTAAAAGAACAAAATTTTTTGCCTTTCACACTTGCATTATTCACATCATTCCTGTTTTAATTATTAACTAGAAGTGCATTGTGTTGCATGTGCATTTTAATCTCAGCTACAAATGCTGATTCAGTTAATCATGCTTATTTTTCGCCAAAAAATCATGTTTGTCATACGAGTGAAGTCATTTTATTTTCTCCATTTAAATGCTGATATCTCTTGTCAGACTGCCTTAACATGTATGTATGTGTTTAGTGATGGTTTCTGAGTGTATAAATCATACGTTCTGTGTAATGTGTGAAATGTTGACAACACTGCATGGATTTTCTGTTGCCAGCCCAGTCATACTCCAAGTATCACCCGTCAAAGGGCTATTGGTGGGAATTTAAGGATCCCGAGGAAACAGGTGAGAGAGTACAGTTTGCGGAAACATTCTTCCTGAAAAGTTTTACTGATTTATAGGGATTTTATGGTGTGTGCATGTATTATCACTTAACACTATATTTGGTAAACTACATGTAGTTGGCCCATGTTCACTGGAACCCCTTACTGGCCAGATGTCAAACGTACCAGTCACATTGCAGGGCACAGGCCCTGGATCAGTAAGATTGTATGCCAGAATCCATCTCTAGCTGCCATTAGTGCAGCCTCAGGGCTTCTGTAATGCACTAAGTGAAGCCTTTTGTTGTGTGACTTCTGTGTATAATCCTAACTGCTGTTGGATTAATGACACTCAAGAACAGTATTACCTAAAGTGCCAATTAAGCAAAAAAAAAATTCTCTATAATATGTAAGGAAACAAGGTTGCCTTTTGCCTAGACTGGTTCTGGCAACCATGAGTAAGTATTAAGTTAGGTGACACTACTTGAACATGAGTTGTGTTTTCTATGTGAATTCTGTCCACGTTCTCAGTATGGTTTGCTGGATACTGTATACTGGATACAATGCTGTAGCTCTCCTTTGATAAGATGATGGACATAGAGTTGGGTAATGAAAGCTTACAAAATTGGGTAGGTAATCCCCTCTGGCTGTAAGTGGGAAGGTCTTCCAGCAACCTGTGAATGGCCGTGGGTTTCCCCGAAGCTGTGCTCGGTTTCCTCCCACCATAATGCTAGCCGCTGTCAGGTAACCTAAATATTCTTGAGTATCCAGCACCACCACTTATATATGCTGCTAATAATAATAATAATATCTTCATGTATTGAAGGTTACTCCGTCAATTTGTACAAAGCTGTTCTTCCCCATGGCCTTCACAAACAAAAACAAAACAGTAGAAAGAGTTTTACAGAGAAAAAGGACAAATAATGTTTTGGATTTTGGCTGCTGCTTGACTGACTTAGTGTCATAAGTTCTCACTCTATAGCTCTCCATTCATCAGCACACCATCAGCATAGAATCAGTAAGACAGCTCTGGTACTGTATCTGGTGTGAAACAAGCCCTTGGCAAACTTAACTATCTCTTCAAAGAATGTAACAGACATGAACCAGTCCACCCTTAACACTGTTATAACACAAGATTGTTCCTAGATTACTCTCATGACCTGTCAGAAAGGTCTCCAATCCAGCTGGCTAGAATTTGATGTTCCCGTGGCACATACAAGCTATTTTGCAATCCTGAACTGGTGTCTTTTGTGGGGTCATATTACCAGTTTCTCTGGCCTTTTGCTTTAAAACATGTTGAAAAACTCTAACTGAGATCCTGACTATAAATTAAGGGGTCTTCAGTGTCAAAATAATGCCCTTGCCTAAGTGGATGTGGCTAGTTAGAATCCAACTCTCAAGAAAAAAGGCCAGGTTTTTAGCAAAAAACCACCTAAGTTTGTTGCTCCTACTCAGCCAGAAAAAGTAGGTCAGTCTCTGAGGATTTTTTATGAATCATGTGCATGGAATTTGATGATAAAAAGACAGGTGGGTACATCCAGGTCAGTTCAGGGTGTCATCTTAGTGTAGTGTTGGTCAGTAGGGCATATGTACTGTCAGTGTTGATCATTTAAGTACAGTGCTTTATCAAGTTTTCAGTTTCACTTGTATTTTATTGTGTAGTTGGCCATGTACAGATTTTGAAATACAGATTTCAGAACAGATATTGTGTCATTCAGTTACTTATCAAATGTTTCTCACATGGGTTTTGTTGTCAGCTTTATCCGCCCAAATTCAGATACCTGAGAACCATCAAATTCATAACATTTTCTCATGTACTTGTATCAGAATAGTAAATTTAAAGAGTTGTCACTTAATTTCTTCCATAGCACGACTGAGTTTACCATCAAATATAAAGCTTGTGTTGTCCACAATGTTGGTGAGATGTCTGATCATATATTTGTCCTTAACAGAGAAAGTGAAACCTAAAGAAAAGAAGCAGAAAGAAGAGCCAAGTTCTTTGTTTCAACGTCAAAGAGTGGACCTTCTTTTGGGAGAACTATCAAAAAAATTTCCACCTAAGTTTGTTGCTCCTACTCAGCCAGAAAAAGCAGGTGGGTTTTTTTATGAATCATGTGCATGGAATTTGATAATAAAAAGACAGGTGGGTACATCCAGGTCAGTTCAGGGTGTCATCTTAGTGTAGTGTTGGTCATTAGGGCATATGTACTGTCAGTGTTGATCATTTGGGTACAGTGCTTTGGCAAGTTTTCAGTTCCGCTTGTAGTTTATTGTGTAGTAGGCCATGTACAGATTTTGAAAACAGATATTGTGTCATTCAGTCCTTAGTGGGGATGTTGTTTGACCCATTTTGTGTGGGTGTGGGATAAGGTTTAACAATATCATTTAGATTAATCATTAGGATAATTTCCTGGATGAAAAACAGAAAGTCAATAAGATGCATGTACAGAGTGAAGCCTCATTATTAAGAAACAATAACGCCTTTAGTCTATGAGTTTAATTGGTCTGTATTTTACCTAAAGTTTTAGCATTTTTCAAGTGGCTTCTTTCACCTTATAAGATGGAATAATGCTAAAAAACAGTAATTTGCATTTTGTACTTCTATTGGTTTTGCGTACCGGATTAATGATTTACCATTGTTACAGTCACTTGATTTAAAGTAATGGCAGTATAGCATATGCTGTATATCAGTAGCCTGCTTTCACGAGATTGAATTACGTGAATTTGTATTTTCTTGGACAGATCGACTTTCTGATTTATTAAAGAAATAAAATACGTGTGTAAACCCCGCTTGACATTAAACAGCAGACATTTTATTCAGAAAAGAGTTATGATGGAATTTCATAGTGAACAAGATTTTGAAAAATGAGCCTTCACCAAAACAGGAACTTGTGAGCAAGATATTTCAAACATTAAAATTAAGGGCCTCCTGATTTCAGATGTCATTGAATATAAAACCATTGGTAATTAAGATTAATCTAATCATGTTCAAAGACAATAGCATGGACTAAAATGTGCACATTTTTTGTATTTATCATATCATTGTATGAACTGTCATGTAAAACAAGCGTCATGTGATAAAGTGGGGCACCCCACCTGTGCTTTTCCGAAACATCATATTTTATATTAACAAACAGCTAAAGAATGTATCATACACAAATCATTGACTGTGGATGATTAATTCAACACCGTTATTCTTTGAAATTTCCAGAAGTGTGGGTAGGATGCCCTAGAGGGTTGTACAAAGCTTGTGTTGTGTCATTGTCTGTGTCATTGAGTTGAAAATTTATGAAGTTCTGCATGTTCTTGTACCATTGACTAAAAATATAATGCCATATAATTAGACAGGATTTAATTAGTGTGTTCTCTTGATATGATCTGCATACTCTATGTGTTCTGAGGACTCTTTTTAATTGGTTGGTTGTTGTGCTGTGTAAAATAGGGACACAGGTACATTCAAATACAGACATGCATATTTTCTGACAAATGTCACATCAGGGTACCCTTAAGTAAGACTGCTTAAAGTTGGTAGGCATTTTCTAACGACTGTATTCATGACATGATTCATTATTGAAGAAAGTTGCTTAATTTTATCCATCTTTATACGCCACCGCCATTAGGCGGAGCATATTGTGTTATAGCGATTTTGTCCGTCTGTCCATGTGTATTCGTGTCCGGGCTATAACTCCAACTGTTTTCTGTGTAGAGTTTTAAGTTTTTGATGTGTACATGCATACACAGATGACGTGTCGCAACTCACATTTGTTCATTTCCGTGGTTGTCATGATTACCAGATTGCAATTTCCCTAGGTATACTATATAAATAGATATGATTTCATGTTCGGGCTACAACTCCAGCAGTTTTCCACATAGAGTTTTAATTTTTGATGGGTACTTAGATACACAGAAGTCAACGTGTCACAACTCACATTTGTTCATTTCCGTGGTTGTCATGATTACCAGATTACAATTTCCCTAGGTATACTATATAAATAGATATGATTTTATGTTCAGGCTACAACTCCAGCAGTTTTCCACAAAGAGGGCTTAATTTTTGATGGGTACTTAGATACACAGAAGTCGACGTGTCACAACTCACATTTGTCCATTATCATAGTTGTCAAGGCAACCAGATATCCTTTTATATACTATACAAATAAATCTGATTTGGTGCCCGGGCTGTAACCCTGCTTTACTTTTTTCTGGATACATACACAGAGGGTGATGTGTTACGACTCAAATTTGTTTATTTTCGCAGCTGGCATGGTAACCAGATAGCCATTTTCCTTATGTATACGATATAAATAGAAATGATTTTGTGTCAGGGCTACAACTGCAACTGTTTTCCATATAAAGTTTTATGGTGAACTTTATTGTGCACTTGCGCAGTTGTCATGGTAACCATATACCTATAATCAACACTCGTGAAGATTCCCTTCAGGGGTTATACTCATCACAATACTGCTGGTATTCTTTTATGCGTTTCAGACAAATGCATTTGTTGGGGCCTAATGTGTGTTCACCCCAAATTTTACAGATTTGTCTTCTTGACAGTTTTCCATTGAATATGAGTGTTTATTTCACTGTTAGCAGTGCTCAACTACCCAATGTGTGTCGTTATGTTTCTTGATGTCCCTCTTAACTACAAATGGGTTGTCATTTGTATTTTGTAATACAAAGTGCGCATCTAGCTCATCTGTTTGAATTTTTATTAAATTTAGTGTTTGGTTATGTTGCTTCTTTTCTTCTTATTGTAGCTGAAGAAGTCAAAGCTGAAGTCAAAGTGGAAGTTAAACAAGAGAAAGTGGAAGAGAAATCTACATCAAATTCAATAAAACCCCCTCCAGAGAAAAAACCAAAGTTAATGAGATGAGGTAGTGTCATGACAAGCTTTCAAGGTGTGGTTACTACCACACAACCAGCCTCGCTTGGTTACAGAACAGTATTACAGTATTAGAGCTCCTGGATTCTACAACAGTGACTTTACCAAAATGTGTAAAATACACAGCATTAGGATTGTTATTTCTACTGGTAAATAACATCACTGAAAGTGATACCGTTGGGTGCTTACAAAGACATGCTGCAGTAGTGACTATTGTGAGTTTTGTCTAATACCCCAGGGTAACTATGTACTGACTGACTAAGTGAGTGAGTGAGTGACTAACTGAGTGAGTGAGTTGATGTCAAGAAGGTACAGGGTGTGCGTTAATACAGCATGCTCACAAGACAGGTGCATTATAATAATGACAGGGAGACTGTGCCAGCAAGTAAATTGCAAATTCACCCATCACAGTTACCGGCTGATTGAACATTGGTAAAGGTTCCATGCTCAGCTGCTGACTCTTGCCATGAGAACAAACATGAGTGGAAACATGGCTACATCAGATGTTTATAGTATGTAATTCCTCTATAGCATATACATTCAGATCATGAGGGGTGACATTGGTGACTGGTTGAGAACTATACAGATAAATTTACCAAGAGAAGTTCCACAGGGAAAAGCTTCCCCAAGACTCGGGTGTAGTTAGAAGTATGGTACTGTAATCAAGGTTGAAGCACATTGTATTGCTTTGTTCTAGAGTACATGTGACCTGATTAACAGCTATAAGACAGGGTATTCATAATCGTGAACAAATGAGAATCGCGTCATGAATTGTCATAAAAAAATCATGAATTTTGAAATTGTTAACATTCAGGAGGTGAATGGTTACGGGGGAAAGGTCTGCTGTGTGTTGCTAAATGGTGAAATACCGGTCTTCAGACATTGTCATTTCCTATGGTAAAAGTCACGAATGGATGTCCGATTTGGTCATGAGAAAGGCTTCAAAAGTGATTAATACTTGTTCTGAAATAAAGGTGTCAAACATGACAAGAGTGTATAAAGGTACTGATTTCAATTAATGCCACAGATTTATATCACTCTGGATTTGTTTAATAAATTGTACTAGATGGACCCCGTAAACTGGCAGCCATTTTGTCCGAGAAAAAGTCTAGATTATGGCATTGCACAGCTGTGAAGTAAATTAATAAATATTCAAGAACCATGGCTGGATCGTTAAGATGCTTGTCTTTCATTCACTAGAAGACACGGTGGTGGTTCACTGTCGTTATCCCTTCTTACTGCAAAACGTCAAATTGTTCCGTTATAATATGCCTTTTTTGAGAATGATACCATTGAAATACGCTAAATGTATCACCGGAAATTGCAAGCAAGCTAATCTATGTACCCAGACGTATAGATCCGGTATATTAGGGTAAGCTATTAATATAGCGTATAGCCAATGTGCTGTGCATATCTTTACGTCACATATGGGGATGTTAACTTCCCAAGGTTGGGGGTTACCCACGTTGGCTACGTCGTGGGTTTCCTCCGCGCTACGCCCAGTTTCCCCTCACCATAATTCTGGCCGACGTCGTATAAGTGAAATATTCTTGAGTACGGCGTAAAACACCAATCAAATAAATAAATAAATTTTATCCATGCATGTCTCTGCTCCGTATATTTCTTTGTCGAATATACAGTGTATGTCCTTGTCTCTTGAATTCCCCAGCCGGTATATACTCTGTCACGATTTCTCCAACACATGTACCTGTCGTATACTTACCATCTACGATGTAAAGTGTATTCTCCCATGCGGTATACACTCTGTCACGATTTCCCCAACACATGTACCTGTCGTATACTTACCATCTGCCATATAAAGTGTATTCTCCCAAGCGGTATACACTGTCACGATTTCCCCAACATATGTCCCTGTCGAATATATACCAACGATCTACAAGATACAGTGTATCTATGTTCATATATTTAAACTATAGGTCTGTCTCTTTTTGTGTTTTCCATCGGGGTGTTTCGTGTTTCCCAGACAAAGGCTGACCGGTCAGAATCTCAGGCTCTGCACAAGTTGGTTCGTTAAACTCAACTCTCGTATTTAACAGGGGTATAAAAGACAGAGTAAAATGACACTCAGAAACTAAGGAAGAATTTTTGAGATCCGTGGCAGGCCCTTGTTACATGACCAGCATATGGAAATTATTCATTTATTTGGTAGGTGTTTTAAGCCCTACTCAAGAATATTTCACTGCACTCAGTCATGGAGCATTATGGTGGGAGGAAACATGTGGGATAAAACCCAGCCAACCTGCACTTTGAAGTCACTTTTTTTCACAAACTGCTAAAAGGGAAATTCATGTCGTGAACGCTCGTGTTGTTTTATCTTCATAGCTCGTGTCGATTGTGCAGATGAAGGAAAAACGTTCATGTGCCCTCTGGCGGTTGTTCTCACAGTAATCAAGCTTATGTGTACGTCTCTTTCCTCGTTCTCGTGAATCATCCTAGTGTCTTAATCACGTTTCGCATTTTGATCTGTTATGCTTGAATATAATATAACATTTATATAGATAACATGCCCATATTTTTTCTTTCCTTGTCGTTAAGCCATAGTCATTTATTCATTCATTCTTTCCGTATCCTCAACTTTATCACTATTCATTCCTGTTCCTCAGGCAAGGCTCGCTTGTTTATGTCTCCTCCAGGCGTTCAAAATGTTCACGATTTTGTAATTCTCCAATTAAGCCTTGCATGTTGCCTTATTAGACAACGCCACCGGGTTTCCAATACTAAATAAAAAAAGTTTCTTCTTGATGGCAGTGAGTCATGGTTGATGGCCTGAATTGTGAATATCGCCGTCCACTTTCTGTAAACCTTTCATCCGGTCTCTTGTCGCCATTCCCTCAGTAAAAAGTGAACAGAGCTATATTCTCTAATATGCAGTGTTTCTATCCTTTCGGCAGAAAACTGGCCAACTTTGGGCTCTGAGGCCACAGCTATATTTCTTTTTTTTTTTTTTTTATTTTACTGGAGTTATTGTACACCGTACTCAAAAATATTTCACTCACACGACCATGAGCAGAATTATGGTAAGAAGAAACCGGACAGAGCCCAGGGCTCACGACCATGCACTGGAAGTTTTCTGGCAGACTTTCCCACTTACGATCAGAGAGGAAAACTGCATGAGCTTGACTTGAACTCACATGTAGTCACAGACCTGAAATGGTGAACAATCGGAAAATGCCAGCATATGTTTATATGTATATTTTATCGAGTGTATGTTCGGGAGTGGCTTTTATAACCACCTCTTTCAGACGTGTACGGTGACGTCCATGTCCGAGGCTAATGACACCAAGACGGAACAATGACCTAGGAGCCTCCTACTAGTCCAGCCCCTGCCCGGTTTCCTCTCACCATAATGCTGGCCGCCGTTGTACGACTTAAAACGCCAATAAAATAAATAAAATATAGAGGTGTATGATCCTCGTGACCATATTTCTCATACGGAATATTATGATCGGTTTCTTAAATTAAAGTACCGGTACATGTTTGCTCACATGGCACGGTTTATGTAAACTATGCTCATACACGCCATACATGTGTCAGAAGAAGGCAAATAATTGTTAATATCTTGTTCAGCTGGGGTGACTTACATCGGAATATATTCGTTAGCGGTTACTCGCTATAATCAGAGGTCAAGTTTTACTTTTGTCCCCTTTCTCATTGCACCCTTCTCCCTGTTTTCTTTAATCTGGAAAGCAGAAAATTACAAAAGTGTATTCTGTGAGGCATTCAAGTGAACTCATGCGTATAATTTCACTGAGGTACCCATGTATGCTAATTTTTGTTTATACTGTACGAGGGAGACTGTCTATGTGCAAACATCATGCATGCATGTAAGAAGAAAGATTTATTATTTATTTATTTCATTGGTGTTTTACGGCGATCTCTAGAATATTTCACTTATACGACGGCGGCCAGCATTATGGTGGGACAAAACCGGGCAAAGCCCAGGGGAAACCCACGACCATCCGCAAGTTGCTGGAAGACCTTCCCACGTACAGCCGGATAAGAAGAAAGAAGCTGGTCTAACTGGTGTGTGCCAGAGGTAATATATAGCGGGACAGATTTGGTCGTGTTAGACAACATCAGAGGTTATAGGAAATCAGGTTTTTTTTACTGTTTATCTTTTAAGAAAGAATAGAAATTTTACATCTTTTTCCACCGGAAAAGGTTGATGTGGTTGTATTATAGAAAATCGTTATGTACAAGCCTACCGATATAGTCTAAAAATATATGTTTACCTTGAAACATTCTGAATAAATGAAGTCAACTCGCATACCATTAAAAGCCGTATTTATACAATAAATGGTATAAAAGCCCTACAGTGTGAAAGAAACTAAGAAAGCTTTTAAGATGCATGACAAGTTTGATTGTATAGATGTTAGTTATGAGCCCAATTTAACAAACCATCGTAAACATCAATTCTGGGCAATTTTCCCTTGTTCATCACTATACTCAGTGTGCATATCAATTCACATGCGTAGGTAATATGTAAGATGACGTAAGGACACATGACGGATGTTTACAACAGGTAGATTAGCTTTTCGCTGTTCACCAGCGGAACATCCGGGTCACAAGCATGCCAACCTACTACGTCAGTTGTCGAATTTCAGTGACGTGTGTATGTAGTATATAGTCTTGGGTCCTCCACACTTGGGAATTTTTCTTGTTTCGATATACACCTCTACATACGACAGCTTAATGCGTCAGCTAATTTTTAAAAAAGATCAATCTTCCACGCCCACATACAAGGGTATGTAATGTAAACACGTTAGATCTACCTATATACGCGACAATTTGCTAATCACATGCATCTCTGTTACGGGTTAAATGTGGGTTGTATTAAAACAATTATAAAATTAACGCATAAATTGCATTTGTTTGGATAAATTTATTTTTAGCTTGACGTTTGTTAAAGTTCAAGAAGTTTGCTTAGTTCAAGAAGTTTTCATTTAAAAGACAGCGGGTAGGAATCCGCAAAATTCGTCACCGTCGCGCAGTACTAGGTATATGTATATACAGTGTACTGTAACAAAGTCACTCAGCTATCGACAGCCCGATTCGAATTTTCGACCGTATTCATGACCTAATGCCGATAAGACAGAATCATAATAGCACCTTCTAAAAGCTAATAAGCTAGCGATTGAAGGACCTCATTTGGGAACTATCAAGGTCTATGTGTAAATACTCTATGTCCCAGGATATATACAGTGCTATGTACCTGGAAGGAAAATGTCAACTCTAAGTGCTTCTTGTATATATATAGCGAGTTGTTATTTCACTTATAACGCACCATAAACATGTCTATATATCGACATTCAGCGAATGAATAAAACAGTTATCTCGTATTTATACACAAGATTTATAGGCGAATTGTCACCTTGTGTGAAATTCAGCATCCGATAGTTTTCATGAAGTTACACATGTAACGTCGCTTTGTTGTGTGTATTTGGTAGGTCTACGTAAAATGGTTGAGGTCCATATGTTCGTGGGTACGTGCATTCATGCGTGTGTACAGTAGTATATGCATAGCAATATATTCACGATCTTTATTGTAGGTTTCCATGCTGTTTATCATCGAACACTGCACACCGCAACTGTCTGAAAAAGGATATTGTATAGTTACAAAAAGTTTTTAAAAGACGTTAAAATCCACTAAAAATTTTAGAAGGTCACCAATGGTCGAAAATGTGACAGCGTAAAAAGTTTTGATATAACTCTGATGAATTCCAGTCTGTTATGGGCCGGTGATTCCGAATCTGCTTTACTTTTTTATGTATATTTGTATATAAAAAAACAATTTAAGGTTTTGGAGATTTAATTTTAATACTCTGTAAATTTAAACTATGAGAGCTAAACCTTTTTAATTTGCAAGAAATTGTAGCCCAAGATACGCACTTTCCGATGTATCAGCATATTTGAACAACGATCAATAGCTTTCTCTCTATTAGTGCTTAAATGGCCTTACCCTATTTTATTAAATACTCAAGTTTTTTTTTTTTCATGAAACGTATCTCACATGTGCACCTCTTTATATTTATTCATTTGATTAGAGTTTAACGTCGTGCCCAAGTTGTAGCAAGTCTACGCTTTAACCATCTGGGTATGCAGTGCACCCAATTGTACGTGCAGTCATGTAGAAAGAACCCAATGGTATTTAGAAGGACAATATATGCGTGACATGTTTGGATCACAACTTCTATTCATTCAGTGAGCGACGTTTCTTCATAGGTTGATTGATAACGGCATTACAGTATCTATAACGAAACGTCGCTCACTGAAAAAATAGAAGTTGTGATCCACATATTTGTTATGTTTTGTAGAAAGAACCCTGCTGTTTTTCACTGACCTTGACCCATTTTTTTTTCAATGTCGGTGAACCTATGCCTCTTTCTCCCTGCAAGCACCCTATATTTTGAATGCTTGTGGTCCAAACGTATGCACCACATGCACACTTCGCCACTGAAGGAGCCTTATTTATTTTGATGACCTTTAGTCTATTTCTTCAAAGCTATTGGGATTAAGTTATATTTTGTGAGAGCCACTATATGCGGGTGAACTTGATCTATCTCTTGAAATCTGAAAGCCATTTTCACCAAACGTATACAGAAATCATAAGAGAGACCGTAAATGTTAAAGTCAACACTTAGTACACACATGCAGACTGGGTCCACACGACTAACGTCGAGCATGTACCCGTAAATACATAGTCTCTCTTTGGAAACTGAAATATTCATCATAAACGCTCACGACGTATTTCAGCTCAGCGACTAAGCGTTTATTCCTAGCCTGTTTATTTAACTAGTGTCTTATTCTGATTCTTTTATTCATCAGTTTCTTTTTACATATATCACATGACAAACATAAACCTAATTATAAGACAGGATGTCAACGTTAATATATGAAATGTGTTATAAAAATAAATTTAGACAATCTAAATTGCTGACGGGATTAAAGCTCAATGAACTGATTGTATCTCAGAGTAAATTTAGGAACGACATACATGTATCAGACTGCTGTTTCTACACGCATTATAGAAATGGAAAGATATCGGAATAAAGTTTCTTTGTTTTAATATAGGCTTTGCTTTACAGTGAAATACACAACAGAGACAGGCGACATGCAGCAGGTGGATAATTTCTGACGCGTTCAGATAGACTGTAAATTTATACCTCGTTCACATGCACGGACAAATTCAGCCCCGGATAAAAGCAGAACTGGTTTAAAAGGAAGTCAGCTATTGGAAATGCATGCGTTACATTGTCAAGTCGGTTTTAAGCTTATTCACGAATTTGTCCGAACATATATAGGCCAGATCAAAATAATAGCAACATCATCCAGAAAACGCATATCCAGGACATTTGATCCAGTCAAGGCACTGGTACACGGACTCAAGCCCTGAAACTGACTTAAAGCCAAGCCGATAGCAAGGGCAAATAAACCAAACTTTTAATGACCTCGCTTTGAAATATTGCCGATATGGCGTTAAGTCATAGTCATTCATTCACACGGGTGACGTTAAATTGGGTCAGAGGCATTTTGCAAGTTAAACCAGCTTATAAGTGCATATGTGGGCAACCGTCTTCTTTCAGTCAAGCTAACAATGTTACGAAGTCTATAGCGCAGAATCAACTTTGCTGGTAGGAAGATGATATTTACGGGCTGGATCATTTCAATGCCAGTTCACGGCGCATCACAAGCAGCAATAAGGCGTGACATGTAAATATAATGGTGAGTTAACCATGTGCAGTTTTGACAAGAGTATAGCCCACTCTGGTACATATGTTGCAGAATAAACAGAAGTAAAGGTATTTGTAGAAATAATGGGATGGGCCTCGTGAATATTCTAAGTAACTACAAAGGAACTGTGCGTGGATATACGGGTAATTCCGTTGCGCTGTTGACTAATCCAGCCAGGGATGTGTTACTCAACTTCCACTGATCCAGGCTTCCCCCTACCAATACCCAACAATTTTCCCGTAAACAGAAAAAAAAACTTCATACATATTTCATTTATAAGTTTATTGACTTTCCTTTTAAAGTTAGACACACAATAAAGTTACCTGGGGACACATAATGGATTGCATGTCACACACACACATACCGCGTATGTATGACATGCACACGGTATATAGGCCCCTATGTGGCTACAGATTAAAGTCATTTAAGTTGTTGTTAGCTATAGTTGTTCAGCGCTCGCTTTCTCTGCATAAACCGGAACTGGATGCTGGGAGTGTGTTCCAAAAGCAGGGTGTGAATGAACCTAGAGCTCATGAGTCGTGATGCTGGACGCTTCCCTTTTTTGTCATACATTCATTGTATAATTTTGTCGATGATGGTATATAATCTACTTAAATTCAAACTGTGAACATGTACATGCATATATACAACTGTATTTATTCGGTGACACCCTGACCGGGATGTACGCATATTCAGGCTTAAATATGTCGGTATTGGATTGGGCTTGCTGCAAGTCACCGTCATAAGATGACCGAAATATTGTTAAAAGAGAAGTTATACCCTCAAAACAAGCAAAAAAGCCAACAAAAATGTAGATATCAGTGTTTTATGTGGAACCTTCAATGTTCTATATCAGTCCCGTACATTTGTTCTTCTCAGTTTGTGGTAGATAAATACATTGGCAATAGCCCAAATTGTCTTAATTCGATAATATATGTTTGCTTTATTCAATATATTCAATACCATACCTTATGTACTTTGTATGGTTATGGATATTTTATCTGAATTGAAACACACAGTTCACCTTTCCTGTATTAACAAACCAATGTTTGCGTTTTAACTATGTTTTCCGCATGTTACTGGCCAGATGATAACCTGAGCTAGGCTATTCATTTATACAGAGACTATGACCTGTTTCCTTGCCTTAGCAGAAATCTCTACGACATGGAGTGGACGACGGTAACTTAACGTACTTTTTATCGGAGAATATCACTTTTCGCTAATTTTTCTGTTGATTTAAAGATGCATTTTAGCTTTGGTGATCCCTCTGATCGTACAGCTTTCATACAATACAATAAATGTGTAATTCAGTAACTTGTACACTTGTGTTAATTACGCCTCCTGTTAATTCGTGCAGAGGGAATGTAGTTTATGAAACAACCAGAATAGCTGTTATTATCAAAGTAACAATCTATTAAAATTTACCTTTGACAGGGGCGTAGGAGGCAGGGGGGCCAAGGGGGCCATACCCCCCCCCCCCCTCACTTCAAAAGTGTGTGTGTGTTGGGGGGGGGGGGGGGCAGCATATCTTTTGGACCCCCCTCCCCTCTACTTTTCAGGTTCCGGAAATTATATATACTTGTAACACAAACAGGCCCCTTCGCCCAGTAAAACATCACACTATTGCAAATATATTTTCTCGGTAAACTAAACCTGGTAAACTGCACTTTTTCCCAGTGCACATTACTATTAATGTCTACATTATAAATCTTACAAACAAATCTTAAATCTTACAAACAAATGTAATATATATATATAGGTCAGTGTTTGCATTCCACAATCTGTTATCTGTGGAACAGGAAACAACCGAGAAACCTATACCTCCTCGAGAGCACTCCCACGCTTTGGACCTGCACGTACAGGCATATTCGTAGGTCTACGTCACATGTAAGTCTGGAAACCCCCTAAGTAATCTGGGCTCAATGAAGTTAAATGCCATTGTGTCAAATGGCACTCACAAGGTCACCCAAGGTAGCCATTCAACAAGCCGTCGGTGGTTTGCATCTTAGAGTTATGCCCCCTTGTTCAAAACGAATTAAACCGAAGAATAACGACGTTGACTTATAGTTTAGCCGAGCAGGAAATCAACGCCAAAGTCCAATATTTCCACATGTGTGAAGGGTGTCCCATTTAAAGGCAATCTGGATCCAAATACCGTCACATAATATTATGTGAACTATTCTATTCGTTGTTTCATAAACGTCATAGAATGACCTCGATTAAGAAGGCAAGAGGAATCATGCTGTGACCTCATGAGGACAATGGTAATGACTGAGCTCATACAAGTAATTAAGTCTAATGAATGGCCTCATGAAGGCAAGGGTAATTACTGAGTCCCATGCAGACAAGGTTCATGAGTGACCTCATGAAGGCAAGGGTAATGAATGACCTCATGAAGGCAAGGGTAATGAGTGACCTCATGAAGCAAGGGTAATGACTGAGCCCTTGCAGGCAAGGTTAATGAGTGACCTCATAAAGGCAAGGGTGATGACTGAGCCCATGAAGGCAATGATAATGAGTGCTGTGAGCTCATACAGTCAAATACTGTCATATTTGGTTTCAGCTCACATATATATATATCAGATATGGTACAATCTGCACCACTTTGTGATGAATGGCACAAAACTAAAAAGCAGGGCACGTGATCCAAGAAAACATTTATGAAAACTGAAGAATCCCTCCAAAGTTAAAAGATAAAATATTGCTAATAAATGACTTTTGTGTTGGTACCGATGCACGAATTAACTCCCGTTTGGTTATGGGTTGAATTCAGTTAAAACATTTGAATGAAATAATTTTTCTACACTGTTTTATGAATCAGATGTATATGATTTATTTATTAACATAGCCATGTAAAACAGACTGGAAAATAGAATACGATTAGAGCGTTTCTACGATTAAACGCGCAGTTTTCCCAGTATGCACACCTATAGGCGCAGAGCTTTAGCATGATATGGTGATGATACACGATTGAAGGAAGGACTTTCACACTATTAAATGTTGTTAAACGATTAGGCGCAATGCTTTACCATATTTAGGCACAATTACAGGATAGGCGAAATACACGGCTCGGCTCTCAATCTGCACACCCCACCCCTACCCCACTTCCTAATGGGGCTGGCTATATAAGCACCACTCTTCTACCAGTATCAGCCTGATCCATGGCTCTGTCTTGCTCTCAGAGTATACATGTATGTTGACTCATCGAAATTTTCGAGCCGATGATTGTCGGGGTTAATATTTTTTCGTTTAGAACTGTGTGAGTTCTTGAAACTTGAGTTTTTACTTCTTGCAGACCTGCCTTAGCGGGACTTACTGGAATCATTCTGGAGTAATCCATACTGCGTCGTTTGGCTCTTGTCAAGGCCGTAATGAAACGAATGCTATATTCTTGGGTATATTCTTGAGTGTTCGTACGTACTTTTCCAGTTTGGTGGCGTCAAGATTCACTAAAAACCATGTCTTAGTAAGAGCGTCTACGATCCCACCAAGACTCTGTTCGATTTTCTCAACATTTTAGTACGACGTACGGCTATATTCTTGAGGAAGCCATATACGTAGTCTCATGGGTAGACAAGTCTAGATTAAACCATCGACCTTTATGAGTTACTGGCGAACTCTTTCGTGTATATCAAATGTCATATCAGTGAATATCAGTGATGTGGTCTTCACTGAATAAACTTCATGCAAGACCACACAATACAAAGCACCGTGACTGGCGATTGCCACATGAGCATTGAAAGTAGGGGAGATCAATTAAATCTAACTGAGAAAGCAAATTAAATTAATGTACATCACACAATAGATCAATGTACAATAAAACGTGACTCCAACATTTAAAAGTAATATATTTAATACTTCGCAGTCTTAAAACAAGTATTCACAATAATTTAGAAATGCAAGGTGAAAAAAGAACATTAACGAAGTAATGCCTCCAAAAGGGAGAAAATAGTGGAAGATAACAGGACACACAGTTGTGCATACCAAGACGCTTGGTCACTACTCTTGTACTTAATCCCGAGCAGACTTTTTAGGATTTTAGGGTAGGGAGGGTGGTGGAATGCCTTGAGATTACCACAGTGTGACTTAGGCATTGACATAACAGTACTTGTTGGATATTCATAACACAGACTACTTTATTTTGAAACCTCCAAAGAAAATATATACTTCAGTTTAGCTGCTCATTGTCAGAAACACAAGGTAGTGCTGTTGTAATGCTCAAAAAGTTGATTATAATGAAGGTCATAATGCGAACATCTTGGTGGTAATTTTGAAGCTCAACACCAGTATGCTCCATCAAACCAACTTCAACTGAGATTCAGTGGGGGAATGTGGCAGAATCAGTCACAAGGACAACAGGAGGGAAGGTAATAAATATACATGTGAAAGTTAGCACCGATGGACACAGGCTGAGGAAGGTTATGTACACAGGGAGATCATGCGTGCAGATCAGGCATGAGTGTATTCTATGAAGGCGTGATGCTAGGCAATGATACTGACGATGATCAGAGTATGAGAGGTAATAATCTGATATAGCGGTCATCAGTAAGGGGTGTTGTCCATTACCATATGGATGTTTATGGTTTATGAAGGACATGATTATTAATGGGCTGACAGTGACAACTTTCATCACATATACTGCAGACTTTACTGGCTGTCAGTCTAGTAAATCGTAAAAGGTTTAACATTTTTCCCTTCCAAGCACAGAGGGCTTGCAATGACTATAGCTCAGCTGTATCACAAATTCTTTGGTTTATCAGCTGATTACATGATGAATCAATGGTTGACAACATACCACTCCCAGCTTTTAGAAAACTTCCCACAATGAAACATATGCATGCATCATTAATGTTTGGTTTGGCTGAACACAGAGTGTAAAACTGACCATGTCTGTATTGGCCATGTTGGCATCTATCATGTTTGCATCCAAGACTTTGATATCTAACATGTCTGTATTCACCACTTTGACATCTTCCATGTCTGTATTGACCACGTCTGTAATGACCACATCCGTGTTCAACATTTCCACATCAATCATCTTTGTATTGACCATGTCCGTGTTCAGCATTTCCATATCAATCATGTCTGTATTGACTATGTCTGTATTGACCATGTCCGTGTTCAGCATTTCCATATGAATCATGTCTGTATTCTGTCCGTGTTCAGCATTTCCATATGAATCATGTCTGTATTGACCATGTCCGTGTTCAGCATTTCCATATGAATCATGTCTGTATTGACCATGTCCGTGTTCAGCATTTCCATATGAATCATGTCTGTATTGACCATGTCCGTGCTCAGCATTTCCATATCAATCATGTCTGTATTGACCATGTCCGTGTTCAGCATTTCCATATGAATCATGTCTGTATTGACCATGTCCGTGTTCAGCATTTCCATATCAATCATGTCTGTATTGACCATGTCCGTGTTCAGCATTTCCATATCAATCATGTCTGGATTGACCATGTCCGTGTTCAGCATTTCCATATCAATCATGCCTGGATTGACCATGTCCGTGCTCAGCATTTCCATATCAATCATGTCTGTATTGACCATGTCCGTGTTCAGCATTTCCACATCAATCATGTCTGTATTGACCATGTCCGTGTTCAGCATTTCCATATCAATCATGTCTGTATTGACCATGTCCGTATTCAGTATTTCCATATCAATCATGTCTGTACTGGGCATTCTAATATTTCAGAAGTCTCTATGGAGGCTGTTATTCAACTGGTGCTTCCTCATGGTGTTAGGTTTGCGATCAAGCTTTGTCTTCTGAGCTTCTGTAGTTGCTTAATACCAAAATACACATTTGACAAGCAGAACTATTATTTTGTTCACTATGACCAGACTTGAAACAGTCTCTAATGATCTGCTGCTGATTGGTCATAGAGCAATAATAATCTCAATAGCTGACTGTGTTCATAGCAGAAGTTGTAATATCAATCAAAACGGGAGTTAATTCGTATCAATGCTGGTTTACAAATTTTAACATGATACCTGGTTTAGCACTGACCAGTTCTAAAGTTACAGCAGTTCTGTACCAGGTATGATCTGGTAATGTATGGTGGCTAAGTCATATCAGTTGTTGTAATGACAGGTTTGGAGCAGTACTGTGATATTAACGATATCCTAGTTGATTGGTGGCACTTTGATATAAAGGGTAATGATAACAAACATTACTCACAGATGTATTGTGATACCAGTATATGACTGGCTGGACGTTTGTTTGCATGTGATATCAATGATGTACTGACTGACTGCATATATCAGTTACATGAATCAGATAACCACTAATTAATTCACTGCCATGGTAATACAAATGAACTTCTGGTTTCACTGCTTACTGGTAGTATCATGGAACCGCTAGTCGACACCTTGGATAGTGATATCAATGAATTATTGGTTGACAGGTTGGATAGTGGTACCATGGAATTCCTGGACGACAGCTTGGATTGTGACATCAGTGAATCACTGGTTGACAGGTTGGATGGTGGTATCATGGAATTCCTGAATAACACCTTGGGTAGTGATATCAATGAATTACTGGTTGACAGGTTGGATGGTGGTATCATGGAATTCCTGGACGACAGCTTGGATTGTGACATCAATGAATCACTGGTTGACAGGTTGGATGGTGGTATCATGGAATTCCTGAACAACACCTTGGGTAGTGATATCAATGAATTACTGGTTGACAGGTTGAATGGTGGTACCATGGAATTCCTGGATGACAGCTTGGATTGTGATATCAGTGAAGTCCTGGTTGATATGTTGGATGGTGGTATCATGGAATTCCTGGATGACAGCTTGGATTGTGATATTGATGAACTACTGGTTAACTGCCGGGATGGTAATATCAATGATCGACTGGTTACATGTTCGTGTAGGCTATGTTCAGATTTTTCCAAGTCCTGTTACTATGAGAACTCTGACTGTCTGATCAAATGATGTGCAGGCACACAAGCCCTGTTTGTCTGGACTCCAGTCAAATGCATTAATGGGCTGTGTGGACAGAGTGACATTCTGCTGGAGGGAGAGGCTACCGGCCACACCAACTTCCTTCCCCTCACTGTCGGTAGTCACACGCTGGGATGGGTATGAACTGAAAACATAACATGTACTTGTACAAAACAATGGAAACAGTCTCTGGTAAAGCACAGAAAGAATGTACCAGACGAACTCTAGAGAACAGTAGTCTATAACCATCATTTTGTAAGGCCTTGCCAATTTTATTTAGTTATTTGATTTTTTCAAAACAAAATTACATTTTACAACAATTACAACATCCTTTACACAAGTAGTTCGCTTCAGTGCAAAGTCAAACATTACACTATCAACTAGGGCACAACTGATGTGCTGTTCATTAGGATACTTACTATTTCCATAGATTGACCGATCCAGAACCCCCTAACGTCATGGCAATGTCCCTGTTCTGTGGAAGGTGACGGATACCCCAGACTGTTGACTTGTGTGCCTTAAACAAGGGGAGATAAGGCTGTCTAGTACCATCTGGTACATGTACATATACTGTGTATCCCAAACATGTACTGTGTATGACCAGTCATTGATAATATTGTAGTAAACCACTGAATTTGTTTCCCACCACCTCAGATTACAAACTTGTTTACAATGAATTTCTAATAGCTATGAATACAAAACAACAGAAGGAAGTAACCACAGAAGTTCATTACCTTTTCACTGACACTACTGAAGCCTTTCTGTGGATGCTGTGTTCGCATGTCATAAACATGGATTTTGGCCTCAAGAGTTGTCACCCCTAGTTTGTTCATGTTGATGTCTTTTCTGTCAAATTCCAGACCACAGATCTACTCAAAGACAAAAGAAAACATTCAAAGAATGATGTAGCAGAAAAACAACACAACTGAAAATGGTGTTCTGCAAAATTTTGATGAACACTATTAGGGGCTAACATATTTTCCCTTGTGGTAGTAAATTGCTACAACATGACTGAAATACTGTTGACATGGCATTATATCATATCAATTCATTCCTTACCTGTAAGAGGTCCTGTTAGGTTCTAAGTACAAGTGAGTGTATAATTGCTCATTAATGAACGAAAACTAAAATAAAACTGAAACTATGGCGTTGGTCCTACAGAAATATAGCGTAACTAGAAATTGCAGTTTCCTGACTCACCCCATTTTTAACATTGGTTTCCCAGCGCAGTTTCATGGTTCTGAGGTCAAAGAGCTTGAGGTCTCCGTTATCATAGCCTGCACAGACACAGCGATCATGTGGTGTGTAGGCATGACCTGTATATTGAGAAAGACATTTTGACAACACCATAAAACATAGTATAATTAGACAATGCAACATGATGATTGAATAATATACAACCTGTTGTCAGACAGGACTGTCAATGGGTAACACATGCAGGATTCATATTGGATCAACTGCTACTGTCTGATACACATCAACTTTCTGTTGTGATATGGGTTTGGTAAATATGAAAGAATCCACAATGAAATGTAACCTATAATAAATCAAGAACTTGCTACACATTTGGAGTAACCTGATGACTTCTTATTTACAGATCAGTGTACGAAATTACATTAGATCACAAAACCAATTCATGTGACCAGAATTTACATTTGCAAATGTACCATATGGTAAATAACATGCATTTATAGTACCAAGCTGAGCGCTGGGAATTCGTTATAGAATAGAATATTGGAGAAAAATTTGCTTCAGTGAATTAATTAGTTTATAAACTTATAGGACCTGACAAGTGTAAATAAAAAATTTTACTACATACATGTAACATACTTCAATTAAACATTTTCAGAAGACTATCCATGTAAATGCATACATGTATACTGATAATTCAAGGTTGACTGAGAAGACCATATATGTGTTTGGTGTGCACCCTTTTAACTCACCAAAAGCTACAGCCCAACAGTCCCTTTTTGCTTCCCCTTCTCCTGGTTCCATGGTTGCCACAGGTTCATCCTTCTGACGAGGATCCCACACCTTTACTGATCCTAAAAAGCACAGACACATCATTCATGTTCAGATACATACGACCTTACAGGCGTACTGATACTACATGGATATACTGATTAATTCAGACATGGTTTGACTGAACCTAAAAACATACACAAGTTGGTGAGTTACATAATTTATTCCACTCTCCCACATTTTCACTTAATGAACATACACGTAAATTTTTACATTATTTGGTTCAGGCACATCTGCCCTGATCCCAACACACATACACATTGAATTCATTTATTTAACTGGGGAAAAATCTAATTAATAGTGTTGAGGTTTATGGGCTGGGAAACAATCACCCTTTAATAGAAATCTGCTAGCTTAATCTGTGGCCAAACCAGCAGGAGTTAGATTCGAGCACTGAATCACAACTGTCAAGAGACAACCACTGACTGGCTCTTGCAAGAGTGTTGCTTTTAGTGCAATAGTTGAATCTGATCTTTAGGGCTCCAATAAATACCGAAGGGTTGATACATACTCTTACTTCGTTATGATACAAAGATAATTTCACTGGTGCAGGAAAGTTAGCCAAGGGTGGACCAATTACCAAGTAAATAGCCTTTCGGAAACACAAAAATCTCTCTATAACATAAGGATTCTCCTCCACAGATAAACATAAATAATCTTATCAAAATAAAATATTGCCTTTCTTTGTACATTGCCTTCAGGTGACATATCTGGTATTAAATACTGGAAAACTCTCATAAGCATAAAGCAGCCTGTTATTATGTACTTCTTCTGGTTCTTTTTTTCAAAATTTCAATTCTGTGAAAATTTTCTTATTTTAGCAGTATAGCCGTTTTTTGGACGCACCATCTCTGCTTCCTGAGACAATCTCTGGCGCCCCCTCCCCGATTCCCAGACCCCCAACACCATCTATGGCATTGATGATCTCCTTGTGGCCCTTCACAGAATAAACAGGTACTTCTGGCTGCTCAAGGTTCCTGCAAACAGCAAATGCATCAAAGATAATGTGGCAATGCAACTCCATCATACGCTCAAACCATGAAATATCAGAAATAAAATTAAAACCTTAAGGAATAATAAGTCTCAAAGAATCAACAAAAACAGAGTGTTACAAACCATATTTGCATTTTGCCTTCAAAATCTCCAGTTGCCAGATGATGACTGCTTCGGGGAGAAGCACCAAATGTTCCACATTTCAATGATGCTGACTTTTCTTTCTGTTAAGAGGAGCCAAAATAAAAAATTTAAAATATCTATACTTCATGTTATTTATAATACAAATATTTAAAGACTCTGAATTGAGCTGACAGTTTAAATAAGCTTTTTTCAATACCATAGGTTCTTTATAGTTACTGTCAGTTTCTCTTCAACGGTTAAGGCATATGAATATCGGAAATTGTTGAAAATATTGGTATTCTTACTTAACTGCGTGAATCCTTAATCTACATGGGGGATTAATACATGATTATGGAATGGGCTTCCTTAGTGATTCTGTGTCATTTAGAGCGCAGTTTTAGCCACAACCAGGCTAAACTGAAAGGTGCGAGCACAACTTTCCAGTCTGAAGCTGGTAGCATGTGTGAGGAGGCTCAGTAAGATAATATACTTTAGTGACCCTCGGAGCAAAACACAATTCTGCCAAACTTCAGAGCAATCTCAAACTGTTCATAGGTTACCATTGTTACTTTCGCGCAGTTAATTCATTTAGAGCAGTATTTCAGTCGAATATCTCTTTGTAAACCTGCAGTCCCCTCCTATGATTTTGAAATGCAGGGGTTTTGATCGATCCTACAAGTATGGTCATACTACTACGTGTATATGTGTACCATACAGTACAAACGAGCGTAAACCCACAGGAGAAATGCTTTATTTCTAAAATTTGTAAAAATTGTGTTTCCCACCTTATCCTTCTTTACATACTGTACTCATGCAGCTGTAGGACCGGACCTGTAGTTGTATAATCGTGACTGCAGTGAAGCGCCTTCCTTGAGGTTGGAACTCACCATTACAATATAATTACCAATACAATTTGAACCCTGTAAAACTTAACACCGTGTGTCCCATATAATTATTACATTACCTCCAGCACAGATTTCAAATCCGCATGGGAGAGTTCGTAAACGTTCAAAGCCCCTGTTCCTCTCGGATGGTTACCGAGTACGACAAATTTTGCGCTGCAGGGAATCCATTTCACATCAAATAGAGTGAAATTTAAACTTTTCATAACATGGGAAATAATCTGTGGTTTATCCATTTTCCCCTCTGTTCGGTTGTGCTGGAAAGCTCGCCTGTCGGTCAAATGTCTTGAGGTCTTCGAGAGACTTCTGCGTTTCCAAAACGACAGACGGATATCAACAAGTCCATGCGGGCCATGACAGATCGCCGATCTTCTTTCCTCCAAATGGAGGAGACTTTTTGCTAGGGGAGACAACTGGGTACTAGGGTTGGTCAATTTATGCCCCAGAAGCGAAGCATTAGGCGGTGTTTCAAAAATAATTTAATTGTCTCAGTCTGGTGTAACAGAATTGCAGTGTTGTGTTTTAAATTAGCATTGGGTTAGCATTAAACGGGATTTACTAATTACTTTATGTGTTATACAATTTAAACTAACGTTCGATGTAAGTGTCAATGTAGACTTAATACGGTATGTCATAGCTAGGTAGGCCTAAGTAAGTGCGTGCGGGACATGTATGGCATGCCTACGTGTAAGATAAACATAGGCTATAGGCCTATATGCTGAATTTGAAATGTCATGTGACATGACAAATTCCATATGATTTTTAACATTTTTTTTGTTTCTGTGAAAAATATGGCAAACATATTAGCCTGTACTGAAATTCAGGGGAAGCCCTAAACTCATGATATCTGTACATATAATGGTACAGAGTTGCACAATTGGTTATTTGTACCGTATTTAAAAGAAGCATTATACACAGTCAACGATTTCATGTTTATAAAATGATGCTTTTCGTTCTCTGTATTTTGAACTACTTTTGCAGTCCTCGTTGGTCAAGTTGTCAAATGTGTTGTAGGTGACACTGTGGACTAGCCTTTGTGTGCTATGAACATTGTATTATTTATACATCAGTAAAATCCCAGTATTTAATTCACTGATAAAAATTATATCTTCACTAGTAAGATATCACTTTTGTTATTCATTTTGCTATTACACGACCTTGCCGGAACTACTTTTGTACATGCCGTCTGCTACATTCATTGTCTCTTCATGCAGCCACTATGAAATCTTTGTGGACCGCATCACAAGGCGTTGCACTTGTGCGCAATATATAGTTCGCCAAAAAAGAGGCAGAAATTCTTCATGTGCTTAATTTACGTATATATCTATATTGCATTAGCACTAAGCATTGAACACCATAAATATTGTTTGAGGTAGAAATGATAACACACGATACCTCTCACTCGAACAATATTTATGGTAGGCCTATTCAACCTTCACTGAGCGATACCCTCTGTAAACTGTGGATTTAAGTTTGGATTCGGACCGTCGGCATATCTGGTTTCTGCCGGGCTCTGTCTGGGCCGTTGTTAATGTGAAAATAGTCTTGTCTCACGATTACATATTACATAAATCCAAAAGGGGAAGTAACGTTAGACCATATTACCATTCATTCTTGTTTAAGACACAAGCAATAGACTGCTTTGCTGTATGGTTTAACGTGAACGAATGCACAGCTCATTTGCTCAGTCTGCAATAGCCACTTGTATGTCAGGCATGCACAGATTTCATTATTACATGTCGCCACGATATGACTGCAAAATGGCCGATGTGGCGTTAAACGATAACCATTCTTTCATTCATTGTTACATGATACATGGGTGAAACCAGCCGGTGACTGGCAGTAGGCGATTGGCGAGGGAGAGTTGGAGGGGAGGGGTTGGTTAAATTATCTAGTATTTTGCGTCATGATTTTACATTTAACAAGCACTAAACCCATGATATTCACACCAAAGATATGTTACCACAGCCATACTATGATAAAGATCAGTACGATCTATATTTCATGTATAAGCCCATCCATAATTGACACACGTACATACTAATAATACCACCGATTTAATTATCCTTAAATAACGCGTTATTAAATAACTGGCCATACGTCCAATTCTGGTTGTATCGTGGACCAAAGTTTGTTAATAGCGCAGAAAATTCATCTGGCTGTGCACTAGCTTAATTAGCAATAAACATTACCCGGTTGGTTATGGCTAGCTTCGGATAACTACAATTATGATGGTAGAGAGTTGCACCTTATTATAAAACCGTATTGCCCCGGACCTACTGATATCTGTCTTTTTGCCGGCTGCTCGTAATTACATAGGTAGTATAATAATTAGGATACTAAATTTTCGCGGACAACCCCCCTCCCCGCCAAAAAACAACATAACAACAACAAAAAACAAGAACAAACAAACAAGAAATAAAAAAAAGCCCCTTTCGTCGGAGGAAACTGAATAGACCTCAAGAGAGGCCATTGCAGTTTTCCAAATACAGGGGTCTAATTCACAAGGGAAACCATATAGATCCTGAGGAAGACCATTGCATCTAGGTATATGCAGGGGAGGACCCCGAGAGAAAACAGTACCTTGGCATGCAAGGGTCTATAACTCAAAAGGAAAACCACACAGACCCATGGCGTCTAGCTTTGAAGGGACCTATCTGATAGAGGGAACCAGATAGATACCAAGAGAAACCAATGCACCTCAATGCATGGTCGTGGGTTTCCCCTGGGCTCTGCCCGGTTTCCTCCCACAATAACGCTGGCCGCCTTCGTATAAGTGAAATATTCTTGAGTACGGCGTAAAACACAATTCAAATAAATAAACAAATAAATATTAATTCAGCATAACGATTGTATTAGACTAACAGGGTATTATGTTGAATATGACAGAATATTACGTTTTAATAACAGAATACATTCTAGCTCAGACAACTGACTTTCTGTTAAAATTAACAGATCGATTTTTTGAGTGAAGGGACCCACGGGCTAACAGAGGAAAAGGATATTTCATGAGAGAAACTACGACACTTCGCTCTGTAGGGTATGTGTGGGAAGAGGTTATAAATCTGCTCCCATGTTTGTGTTAGATTTGACTTATCTCCCTGTGTATACCGTTATGTAAGATTAAATTGCCTAAACCATTAGGTGGCTTTTTCTGACCTCAAGGTTAGCATGTTTTTGGGATTCACGCCATCATCGTTTATGTTCCGATGGCAATCAAGAGAAACTTGCACTCCGCAACCTCTTCACCCTGTCGCCAGATGTCGTCACGGTGTGATCTCACACGTCACTTATCGTCACAACAACTTGTGATGCAACAAAATACGAACTACAGGAACGATGGCTGTTGAACATGTGCTGAGGCACATGTAGGCATGTAGTATGTAGTAGGCATAATATGTAAGTGTACATATATTTTTTTTTCTTTTCAAATAATTCTCATTTTTAGGATGAGTATGGTAATGTTTAGGCATGTTGTGATGTTATCAACGATATCCACGGTTTGCAGTTCATTGTATTCAGTTCATGAATATGTCCTCATAGGCCTATCAATGATATATTATTTATATATAATGTTCACTTAGCCGATGTCCATGTAGGCTACATATTGTGCATATTGTGTTTTTCTTTTCAAATAATTCCTTTTAAAAATTAGTTGGGTAATTAGATGTTTTCAATGTGATCCACGGTTTGCTATTTTTTTTTTTTTGTTCTATTAACTTTTGTATTACCTAAATAAATTCGTAATGTTAACAGTTTTACTGAATATATATATATATATATATATATATATATATATATATATATATATATATATATATTATATATATATATATATATATATATATATTGCCGCATCATTGTATTTATAAGAAAATACAAGTTTAACCATTATATTATCAATTATATATTCAGCCAGTACTATACCTTGACATTTCACCGAATGTAATTTTGGTGAATTTAATCACTTATAAGCTTCTATTATTTCAAGTATAGACTATTATCCCAAAGGGCATTTTTAAGTTGTGTATGGTTTATTAATGGAAGCGTTTAATTTACGTGTGATTTATCAACATGTTTCATCAGTGCAGAGCAGGTGTACCATTACCATCTGTAGACATGTTTGTCTAACATGGATGGATATTTCCTTGACACATCTTACCAAGTTCTTCACTTTAATAGCTCAACTGGCAATTAAATTACTGATTTTATTGTATCAATATAACAATTGTTTTTATTCAGGACTCCCAAGTTAATATATGGTGAAAATAATGGGACGGAGGGATATTTTTTATTCACAGGAGGTGGCGCTAGTGTGAAGAAGTACCTTAAGCCATTGTGTCACAAATGAATTGTTGCGCAACGTCTGCTCAATGGCTACTATATGTTACAACTTAAATGTATCAGTTTTCATTGTAACTGTTTTTAATGTTGCATTATCGTTATGACATAGTAATGAAACAATGTCAATAAAATAATTTCAAGGCCATGTCTATGTCAATCCCCCATTGTAGTTAACTTTGCTTACTGGTATAGGCCTATAACCTTGAACATTTTTACGGTACAGTTCTAAATATATTTTTATTGAACAAAATTCCATCATTTCTGCATATTTTAATTAACTGAACATTTCAAAATTATTAATATTATGTTGGTAATATATTGTAGATTATATTGTTAATACCGGGTAAGCAATAATCTGTGGTAAAATATAAAACATAAAATTCATAACATCAGTAATGGTGAAGGAAAAATTATTTCATTTAGTATAAATCACTAAATGTCAAATTCCTGTCCACCTATGTCCTTACAGGTTTATGAAGTTACTTAAATGTATGTACACCAGCTACAAACCATACCATTTGTAATGGTTTGACAACACAGCTTTTAGTTAGCTCAATCTATTCTTGTAACAGGTTTATAATATTATGTTATTAAATGGCTGTTTTCATATCGGCCTTGTTACAGTTCCAAGATCTGTCATATTGGCCTGTGGCAGGCTTCATCGACTCAAGACGAAGTTGAAGGCCAATGTAGCCTACCAAGAACCAACTAATATTATAGATGGAGGACCTATAAATAGGGCGATGTGAAAACAGCAATTTAAAAACATTTTTATTAATCACCTGTGTATTTGATCAGGAAACAACAAAACATACTCAGAAATATACCACATATATATACATATATATAAGTGTGGAATAATTAAACGACTTTAATTTTCTGATTTGATTGTTGTTTAACACCTTACACAAGAATTTTTCACAGAAAATCTTCACGTTTCCTCATGTTGAGATGTTTTTCATTGAATTATTTTGAATAAATGTGTTCTTATCATCTTTTGTGACAGTTATAAATCTAGTTAATGTTACGAACTCTTGCGATGGATATTTGCTTTGAAATATCTAGACCTGCGCTGACGGCTGTGCAATCCTGTCTTGGTCCGCGTGCCATAGAGGCTTGCTGAGATGTTTGCTCGCACAAAGACCGCTGCGTGAGATGTATGACTTGTCTGAGTAGGACATATTACAAACAAATAGATATAGTATATAAATAATAAAACAAATATTATAACCACTAATGGGGTTAATTTCTTTTCATTGCATTTCACCAGGTTACTAGTAGGCCTACCCTATATTTCTTCAACCTTTTAACATGTTCACCTGGTGTTTTAAACCTTTTCTAAGGAGATTTCTCTATCTAGACTTAAAAGCTTGATTTTCTCGGTGAAGCCTTGATGTTGGCAAACCCAATTAAACATAAATTTTCACCATTATCAAAGTTTTAAGGCAGATAAATTACATTCAAAATTGTCCTCAAACATCCGAAAAGGTGGAAGAATTAGGTTAGTTATCTGGAATGCTATATTACATCTAATAAAAGATGGAATTCAGTGTCGCAAAAGGTTGTAAAATTTCATCAAGACCTTTTGTAGCGTAATGCCATTTAAGTGATTTAATGTACATCACTCCGCAGATCATAACCATTAATTGTATGAGTTCCATGTTGTAGTTTTATTCCAAGACTTTCCAATATTGTATGCATTCAATACTGTACTGAATTTTAGCACTTTGCAAGTGATTACTTATTGTTGCTGTTGCACTGAAATCATCTAGTCTGAAGTTGTTACCTTTAAACTTCTTGATTATGGTCCTATCGGTGCCCTTAGGCGAGAGACTTAAGCAAATTTTGATTTCCCTAGATTTGAAAGTCAATCTTGGTTTAGTCTTAAAATACGTATCAAGGAACTTGTCATAGGATAGATGGTACTACTAACATTTTCGAGCTTCTGTTGCTGACCTACACCTAGTATTAAATGTACTTGCGTTCTTAATTAGGTAACTGTGATGGAATTTTGTTGTCTTTCAGTGTTTTTTTTTTTACCATGGATGTGTCACTGTTGATAGTTTTCAAGTTCGAGTTAGCTGCCATCTGCGCATTTGAGATGTGGTTTGAAGTTCATCATTTGACAAAGCATGTGTACTACTGGTTAATGTTGCGTGAAATAGCAGCATAATGTCAGTTTCTGATGACATGATCCATTCAATTATTTCTTTCCTCAAAAATGTGGAATAGTTTGTGATATGCTTTTAGTAATTTTATCTTTAGCAAATTTATTTAATATAAAATTTATTATATATTTTAGGCCCTTGTGTGACCTTGAAATTAATATTGATAAAGTGTTAACAAAAAGCTTTTTATTTGATTACATAAGGTTACAGTACAAGTTGTTTTTACTTGATAAGGGCTCAGTTAGCAGTAGACCGACTTTTTAATGTTACTCACCTCACAAGGCAAAAGCAGAAAGAGGGAGGTTATTTTGAATTCAACTTCTGTTATGATATTATTGGCTGTTCTCAGGGTGACATTATGACTTCTAAATAAAATTGCATTGTTAGTAAAAATAACATTGTCTTGTGTTTATGCCTGATTTATTTATTCTGATGTGTGTTTTATGAGTTTGCTCTATATTGCAACCAAATGACGCATACACTTACTTGTGTACATTTACTTCAGTGTGAGTGTGGAAATAGTTAATGTGCAACGCACGTCCGCCGATTGTTAGAAGTAAATTTTATTTCTGATTCTGATAGTGAATTTTGCTCACTCACTGAACAGAATATGATATTTATAAATGTTTGCTGATAATTTTCGATGAGGAAAATGGACATATTAAAGCCATATGTAACAGATGGGTTTAATTTTGGTAGGATGTGTGAAAGGAATTGTTCTCTTCGGAAGATGATGATAACCGCTTTGTTGTCAAGGAAACGACGCTACTGATGTTAATGATATTCCCTATATCCTGCCACGAAATATTGCAAAATCTCTTGCAATAAGGCCCTCTTTTACGTGGTGGAGTGCAAGTTTCTCTTGATTGCCCGACGATGCGGCCGAGTGCCCACCGGCCTGGTTACTTACCTGCGTGAAGTGCTGACCTTGGTGTCTACAGGTGTTTGCTGGTGGAATAGCAGGCCGGATGAGACACATAGTTGTGACTGTCGTTTGGATTGCTTTGGTAATCCGACTGCGTAATGTTTCATGTAGTAACATCATTTTATACTTGTGTGAAGTATTTACCAGCATAGTCTAATGATACCTGTAATTCAGATAGCTACGGTGATAAACATTCTGTCACATCGGTATTTACCATCCGTGATAACGTTAGAGGCCATACGTTACTGGGAGCGTTGGATTTCATTCAGCCTACATTCAAATTATTCCCATTAAAAAAGTGAAAATGGCATCTTGAACATTGGTGTTGTGGATTTATTTCTACCTCTCCATGGGCCACACATATACATGGTTGACAAATATTTTTCACAGCCATGGCTTTATATCTGTTATGGTCTGCAGTTTTTTCATTCAGTAGATTTTTAAACTCAACCATGAACATGGTGGTCATACATCATTTGTGAATCATTGTCAAGGTGATTTGGCCGTAAAGTCTGCATGCTTATCCTTGGTTTCCAGAGTTTTGTATCAGGCTACCCAGCAACACTTGCACACGGCAAGCCTTCAGTAAGTATATACTGCACAACAGGAGAGCAGTACAGTGCAGCAAGAGCATGATATGTACAAAATGTACTGTTCGACTGACGCACAATAATAAGCGGCTGCCGTGCAGTATTGCGCAGTTGCCACAAAGTAGCGTGCACGGGACTGCTATGCAATACCGGGAGGTTGCGATGTTTGCAATGTACATACGGAAACTTACCATGGCGTGCATAAAACTGCCATATATTACAAACAGCTGCCGCATAGACAATTTTCAACGCTCGGTCGAACCGTATACGGTATGCCGTTCGGTCACCTACGATACAAGCAACTATTCATATTATTTATTTATTTGATTAGTTTTTACGCCACACTCAAGATTATTTCACTTATACGACGGTGGCCAGCATTATGGTAGGAGGAAACCGGGCAACGGGGGAAACCCATGACGATCCGCAGGTGGTTGCCAGACCGTCACATGCAGCACCTGCTTTGGTGGGAAGCTCCTGGGTGATCGCGCCGTACTGGCGTGCTAACCCCCTCAGTCACGGATTGTCTCAACTACACATGTATAGCGAAATAATATACAGAAAATTAAAAAGATTTCATTTGACTCAGGAAAATAATCTCTTTCTCTATGAAATCTGTCCACCAACAGTAATTAAAAGTACTGTTTAAAATTTGCCTGAATGTATATACATTCATATTAGTAACTAAATGAATACGGGAAAACCTTGATATTAGTAATTCCCCGTCTAATAAAGAACAATTTGATGGGGAGTTACACTGATTTGAGGTTTATAAATACACTTTAAATTTATTATTAAATGATAAGTAATCAAATATATTTGTATATACATATAAATAAGCATGAGAAATATCTGACTTAAAATTTCGCTATTTCACTCTATTCTGAGGCTTCTTATATTGTTTAAGATAGATATATTGGGGTTTGTTTGGAAGGCTACCTGAAAAGAAAGAGATTTGGCGCTAAAAGTAATATACTATCCAAAAAAGAAACGCATAGGTGTTTTGTTTTATTTTAAAATGAAATAAATACATTTTGTCTTCATTTCATGAGCAAAATGTGTTTTAATATTGTTAATAGTCACAGTTAGCACACATTTTATTCCTCAAAACATTTCTTGGTTGAAAATGTTGAGTTTGGAGGCCGTTTTTGGAAGAAGTAAACACACACCACACTGCATCACGTGCAGTCTTACACGCCGAACTTACGCATGGAAAGCATACAGTGTGTGACTATAAAACCGCAACTTCGGGCCGGAAATCGGCGTCTTTCAAGTGGTGTTTTCAAGCTAATTCAACATGCCACGTCTTGACACTGTCACAAGAAATATTGCCATTGGAAGACTTCAAGCTGGAGAGTCCCAATCGTCCATTTCTAGGCGTCTACACGTCAGCCAGAGCACGATTTCACGGCTTGCTGCCCGCTACAACAATACTGGGACAACAAATGACCGTCGGCGTTCAGGTCGACCACGTGTCACTACAGCAGCCCAAGATCGCTACATAATGGTCCTCCATTTGCGTGACCGTTGTGCTACAGCTGAAAGCACAGCAGCCAGCATACCGGGACTGAGGAGGATATCAGGTCAGACAGTGCGGAACAGGCTGAGGGAACATGGACTGAGAGCCAGGAGGCCCTATGTTGGGATCGTGCTGCGTCCTCACCATCGCGCGAATCGCCTCCGATGGTGTAACAACGTGACTGCATGGAATCTACGCAACTGGAGACGCATTTGGTTCAGTGATGAGTCCAGATTCCTATTGCAGAGACGTGATGGTAGAAACCGGGTTTACAGACGTGCTCACGAACGTTATGCCCCTAACTGCGTACGCCAAGTGGACAGATTTGGTGGAGGGAGTGTGATGATGTGGGCAGCAATATCGTATACTGGTCGTTCAAATCTTGTCCACGTTCAGGGAAATCTTACGGCCGTACGCTACCGAGACACCATCCTGCAGCCACACCTCTTACCTGTCATTGACGTTCAGCGGGAGTTGTTCCAGCAGAACAACGCCAGACCGCACACGGCACGTGTCACAAGGGACTTCCTCGCCGAAAACAATGTAAATGTGCTACCCTGGCTGTCCCGTTCCCCGGATCTTAACCCAATTGAGCATCTGTGGGATGAACTTGATCGACGTCTACGACAACGTCAACCTCAACCCCAAACGCTTCAAGAGCAAGTTGCATGTTTGCAGGAGGAGTGGCAGAACATTCCCCAGGCCTCTATCCAGCGTCTCATCCAGTCCATGACAAGGCGTGTCAGAACTGTTATTCGTGCCCGTGGTGGTCACAACAGATACTGACATTCCACTCAAGTGGGAGACTCATTGTGAGTGTCTTACCTCAAGTTGATGGCCTTGTTGTCTAGATATGGACCCTTCCTTAATCTGTGTAAAAAAATATTTGCAGAATAGCAATTCTTATTTAGTTATGCATAATTGAAAAGACTGCATCACCACCGCAAAAAACCGGGTTATGCGTTTCTTTTTTTGGATAGTATATTTTATGACTCAAAATATATCTAGAAATGTATTTGGGGATAGAAAGTTCAGGGTAAATTTATGTACAGTATACAAGCTGATTTTTTGTATACCTAAAAAACAAGGTATATGCATAGCGCTGTATTAAACAAGTTCATTAGACTCACATATATGAATGTTAGTCATAGGTCTATGGACAGTCGTATATACGGTAAGCAAATCCTCAGATGGGACAATCGTAGGTCTCGTATGTCCCTAAGCGTTGTAGCGGATAGAGCATGTACAAAACCCTGTCTAACCCTATATTATATAGCACAGTCGTATGACGACAGGCCGCCATTGCTTGTCAGGGACAGGCTTGACTGCCTGTACAATAAACCAACTTTCGCCAGGTACATGACAAACCATCATCGTTTTGCAGTTATGTCATACCTGCTCTGAGCCAATCATCAGCGCTTTCTTTGGTCACAGAGTACTGGCGAAGAAAACGAAGCGAATTTTACCCAGGTCAGTTGGGCCTTGAAGGAGAGGCTTTTTTTAAAAAAAATTTTATTATAAAAAAATGAAAAATATGTATCTTAACTAAATTCTTTCTGGGGAAACTAATCAGAATGTGTCTACCTTCAGATAGGATAGTTTCAGTGACCTGTAGTATTTTAAACTTTAAGAATGGGCAAAAATCAACATTTCGCTCATGTCGTTCCATGTTATTTATCGTCTCCTGCTCCTTACCAGGAACTTGGATGCTTACAACTATGAATCTTGTGGTTGACTGAAAACCGCTTTAGAACACACATTGATCATAGGTCAAGGGCCGGATATAGTTGTGAGGGTCACCACGTGTTTTAAGTATATGTGATAGACACATCGTCTCTGAAGGGAAAACGTCTCTTCGAGTTAACATAGACTACATGTTTCTTTATTGAGAAAGTGATATACATAGACTTATACACACATAATTTGTAACGCAGAAGAATGAACATAAAAGTACACCGAACCACATATTATGCGCATTTCCTAAAATACAGACAGTGTTAAAGAGTGATTTTGTAAACGTCTTCTGTACATAACATTTTCATTAACATAAACACAGCAGTTGAGCTAACTACAATTACCATCTAGTCGTCTACAGGCCTTACATGGGAGCGCACACCATATGTTATCAGAGTAACCAGAAGGACTAAAGGTCAGAACATCCAAAAATGTCCTTTAAATGAAACTAACAAGTATTATCTTACCATATTTTCGAAAGTGACAATTTATTTATTTGACGATGAGGTACATGTATTCCACCTTTGTGCATTCCGGGTACATGTGCAGTTCCGTCATGACCTTCTCGTAAAACTGTCATGACCTAGCTCATCCAACAAAAACAAACTTTTAATTGTAAATTCATTAGCAGATATACTCTATAGGTCAACAACGATTCTAAAAACTTAACAATATGAAGCGACACAACCTTGAAATCATGCATCTGACTGAAATTCAGAACTTTTTCAGAATTCAGAATGCCACAATAACCCATCTTAGAAAGCAATGGCGTCGTTACCAAGGTGATCTTGCATCAAGGTAATGAGTCCTTTGTAATATGGCAATTGATTTGTCAAATTTCAGGGACCTCTTTCGTGGATGCTCGCAGGGAGACTTTTTGTCGCAAATATACGCTATCTCTATGTGTAGCAAGATGACGTCACCTACGGAGAATATCCCTCAAATGACGTCACTTGTGGAGAAAATTCTCCCTGCGAAATTACAAGAAGAGGCTTTCGCTGATCAGATTCCCCATACTGCCTCTCGGTGCATATCTACCGACCGCCATGTACACAATTTCGTCTGAACTTTCTTTTATAAATCCTCCACAAAGGGAAAAGTGTGCGGCTTTCTTCTCTGGTATATACCTGGCAATTAACTCAAATGAAACCAAACTTCTTTGTTTTGAATATTTCTGCCTTGCGGTGGCAGAGACAGCCCAACGGAATGAGTGACATTCACTTCTGGTTATAATTAAGATTTGACAGTCTTCTGATAAAGAAATGATGACATCCGACCAAAGCCCAGGGGTGAGCATAAGGCCCTCATGACGGTGATGGTGGCAGTTTGTGGTCAGCCTGAGTTAGATCAGCTGGGGTTTCTTCTCTGGGATGAGGAGAAGGCCGGCTAAGAAGAGGAAGACTCCGCCCACACAGGCCAGGGCGAACGACCAGCCGAGTTGGTAGGAGGGGTAATGTGTTCCCCAGATGATGATACCGATAGTGATGAAAATACCTGAAAGACAAAACACGGATTTAATTTTGCATGTTTATTTATTTCTTTGATTGATTGGTGTTTTACACCGCATTTAAGAATATTTCCTTCGCACGATGACGGCTAACATTATGGAAGGAGGAAACCGGACAGGGCCGGGAGAACCGCACGTCCATTAGTAGGTTGTTGGCAAGCCTTTCCGTGTAGGACCAAAGGGGAAACAACAATGAGCTGGACTTGAACTCACATGGTCTGAATTGGTCAGAGGCTTCTGACAAAACTAGGCCTTTGTCTGACTTCTCGATAAGAAAATATAAATAAAAAATTTGTATGAAGTATATCTGGACACAGTCCTCTGTTACTTTTCATCTGAGGCACGCATTATTTTTGGTCAGCTTCATAGGCAGCGAAGCCATACAAAGAGATTCAAACACCCGAGGAAACATCCGGACTTTCAGGTCAAGGTCTGTTTATGGGTGGAGGAAACCAAACAGAGCCAAAGTACGTGAAGAAATCTCCTGAATGTAAATGAAGCACTACTGTCTGCATCGAGACGAACATTTTAAACCCATGAGACAGATTGGGCATCGTCAAAAAATATTTGCGTGTATAAAATGGTAATAATAAAGACCTATTAATATGCTTTGTATTGCAGAAAGAGGACAGAACACAACGTCGTGATGTTGTGGATAATGGAATAATAACCATGGATTTGTCGGTGAACAGATTAGTCATATATGCTCGAAAAAGAGTAATCCAATCTCATGACAGTGTGAGGATAATTACGCTCTCACTGAATTCTATCTCGGTATTAAATATAGCAGAAAACGTGTCCACTCCTAAAAAACATGCATTTCAAATTATTCATGTGTAGGGATAGGGAAGCTACATGAATACAGCCTATGAACCAGGTTCGAACTGACTTGCAGTCACAGCAGAGGCAAACATCATCCGCCCTTAGCAAAACATCTACCCTACGACATGTTTAATGGTGTTGAGATACGGCCTGCATCCAATAAACTGGATATGACTATTTTGAATGGCAAAAACTGACTCATCCCCCTAGATGGTTGTTTCCTTGGGCTTTTAATTTCGCTTTATACCCTCCCAGAACAGGAACGTGGCACATAATGGTGACCTGGTGTCAGCTTCTAATGCTTGATTTATGATTACTGACATTCCAACGCTCTCACTGTGTAACCTGGCTAAAATCAACAGAATATTAAATCAAGTATCTCACTCTGAACTTCAGAAGATTCACCTGCGCGTTTTTCTTTTCTTTTCTTTCTTTCCTTTTTTTTTGAACACTATATTTATAGTGCTGTCTGGCGTTCTACCATGTCACGGTATGCTGGCACTTGACCCACCAGTACTTTGCCTCTCATTTTATTTCAGACACCAAGATAAATGTCCAAGATAGCCTATAGATTTTGGTACCAAACGAATCATGATTAAACTCGCGTAGCCGACTACGGAGGCGCTTGGCCTTACACTTGGTGACCGAAGTAGTCAGACCAGTTCCTTAGGAGTAAGACCCTCCTTATACAGATTAAATTTACAGTTGAAACGTCTGTAAGTTTGGGGAGGTGTATGAGACAATAATAGTGCTCATAATGACTCATAATGTCGATAGGAAAACAATACTACTTCTTACCGGCGGCTATGGCAGAGACGAGTGAGTAGAGGACGATGTTTTTGTTCCCTCTGAATTGGTCGACGAACAGGTAGAGGATAACGAGGATGAGAGCAATGACTCCAAGGATCAATCCGATGCATTCCATGGCCTGGGTCGCCTGCCAAAAGGCTGAAAAGCGAAAAAACATGCTTGAGACTAACTTAAATGTAACGTTGTAACTTTCCCTCACAACGGCGACTCAATTTGATTTGGTTTTGATTGTTATTCAGTGCCATACAGTTTTATGAGTGGAGTAAACCACCGACCTTTGGCAAGTAACTGATGAACTCTCCCACATGTGACGAACATGTACAGGTGTACACACAAGAGATTGAAAGGCAAGCACACTAAACGTCTAGACTCGCTCCCCAATGATGGATCAAGCTGAAATAATCATTGTTTACAAAGAAACGTCACGATCATGAATATCCCAAGTTCACGAGGCAATAGGCAACGATCTCATGCTAATATCCAACGATCACGTGCGTTCATTCTACTCCATTTACCTCCCTTTGACAACGGCTAGCTCCGTTATCGATATAAAGTACCAACTGAGAGGACAGGTAAAATAGAGGGCATAGTGCATGCTGGGGGATGGGATGTCAGGAACTGTCAGCTCTCGACAAATGCTTTTACTTTACTCCGGTTGACATTTCCTGTTATCCCATCCCTCAACATGCATTATCTGTATAATACCAGTCATAAAAGATGTCAAAGAAGGCTGTCTGACATAATTGTCTGAACCTGGAGAAATACGTCAAACGTCAAACACATAATTAAAGATTTATTTATTTATTTTATTTGATTGGTGTTTTACGCCGTACTCAAGAATATTTCACTTATACGACGGCGGCCAGCATTATGGTGGGTGGAAACCGGGCAGAGCCCGGGGGAAACCCACGACCATCCACAGGTTGCTGAGAGATCTTCCCACTTACGGCCGGAGAGGAAGCCAGCATGAGCTGGACTTGAACTCACAGCTACCGCATTGGTGCATAATTAAAGACGTACAGCATAGAGAGTATGGCCAGAGCAGCGACAACAGTGTGATAACTGGCAAATGGCCTCTTGTCAATTTACCTGTCAGTGTTTTATTCTAACTGTTCATGTAAATGCATAAATAGCAATTTATACCCCCCCCCCCCTCCACTCTTACCATGGCTTAAGCAAATCGGACACAGGAAGATAAAAATCATTACTTTTTGCCAGGTATACCGCCAGATCTACAGTCGCAGAGGAAACTAAAATTCAATGATACGATCTCATGTTTGAGGGTCTGTCATGACATAACTGTTAGGTGGCCATGTGCTGATGTCCTCTTCAAATAGAGATGTTCTGCTTTTCACCATTCAGTGTGTTTATAGTTTACTTTTATTTGGATTTTTCGCCAGTCAAAAAGTGCAAATATTGTGAATTTTGCCAGTGATATTTGGAGTTTTCGTGTTTCGACATCAAAGTGGTGTCCCGTTGTGCCACTTTGCAGCGATATATATGGTCATTTCCTGATATTTACCATGAAATTTTGGAGGTTTTCTATACAACAATTAAATTAATGAACTGAATTTTGTCATCGGGTGCTACTGGGTGTTGCAAACTGCGTACTGAAAACCCACCAATGTTAAACCCCCTATCTATGGAATAACCCTTGTATAAAAATACAGCTATTTGCAGCTACATAGACATTGCTGCATCGGTATATCCCATCATGGTTGTCATACTTACTCCTAGTGAGATTTTCTTACAAATACACAAATATGAAGTACAGTGGGAATGCTATGTTTTCTTACATGTAGCGTCAAATCGACAACAACATAATGGTGATATAATTGTAACCTGAACTGTAATACGAGGCATAACGACACATATAGAGTATGGGGGTGAGGGATGTGGGGAGCAGGGAGGTGAATGGGGGGGGGGGGGGGCGAGGGCGTATTACTGTGCCTCATGCGAGTACCGATCTCTCACTGCATCAACTCTCTCACCGACAAGGTGTCAGCATAACTGGCTGTATGTGTAACTGCCCGAATCCAATTTCACTCAAGTCTACGCTGATTCTGCGTGAGCAGCAGTCACGCATACGCACGGTACGTGTACACTGCGGTTGACTATTTATGGCGCCTGGGGGGTGAGTGGTATAGGGTGGAATGCGGCCAGGGCGGAGCTGTGTAAACCATGCTTGAACACAATCAGGCTTCGGCAATGCTAGGCCTTATTTTCGGAAAGAAAACAGAAACCTCAACAGCCAAAGGCCTTTATTTCCATAGTTTATCCACTGACATCTAGAACCACAAAGCTGTTGCTTAAGGTTGTCATGCATATAATGGCAAACAGATTTTGTGGATTTTATAATTATAAATCATATGAAATATATTTCATATAATTTATTTGTCGTATGCACATGCTTAAGGAGGTATGGCACATGCACTTGTAGTTAGAAAGGTTAAAATCAGAACATTTTATATTTTGGAAAATATTTCTTTACCCTTACTGGAATGCCGACGAGAATTGAATTCCCGTAGTTTTGGTTGAAGGAATTATGCCGCCGAGAATAGCGATTCCTGTAGTTTTGGTTGAAGGGAATCATGCCGACGAGAATGGGATTCCCGGATTCCCATCGAAGGTATAAAGCCATAGCTAACTATTTTCAGACCAGAGCAGTCATATAAAGAAGAAAATATCTGTACCCAACGTGCCTAACATCTGGTTGTGGAGACCGAAAATAAACAGCAATATTAAACCGAAAAATCATTCACTGGCTTAATTTTACAGATTTAACATATTTCGTATATTTAATATTGAGAACTTTTATCACATGTTTAAAGATGGCTGCTTGGTTTTACTTTATTCTATAAAAGGCGCATGCACTTTTTAAAGGATTCTTAAAAAGTGCGAAGCATTCCACATTGTGATACCTGGTTTGAACTGTTCCTGAGCCACACCGTCATCGTTCAACTGAAATAATTTTGAGTATGCCCATGACATAAATGCAACTCAAATGAACTACACAGATGAATTTCATCGAAATTACGACTAATTACGACTAACTTGCGTTTCCAGACAACAGGAAGAAAAGAAAATCCCACGTGACATTTGGGATACGCGGTAATTTACATTAAGGTGACCTTGTCCTATAGGACAAATTATAAAAAGGGCTGCTGTAAATACTATGGTTACACATGTATTTTAATATGTATTACCATTGTGGTCACAAACAGCGTAGCCTACAATCACTTTGTAGAACATGGCAGGCCCCGCATGGAAAGTTTCCACTGATGCACAACAACAACAACTCCATGGGAAGGCCTATAATGACTTCTGATGAAACACATGTGTGGCCCCTGTTTGTGTTCTCCCGCTTGTACTCATTGATGAAATGTTTTCCCGGGCATACAAACATTTCTGTACTAGATTTTGTGGTGTACACGGCATGGACTGGATACCATGAGGGAGTCGGTTCATCGTTACAAACAGACAGGCAAAAAAAAAATACTATGTTTTCCCCAACATAACAATTCGTGTTCAATGCCAAAATGTTCTATTGGCAAGCCTCATGTGGTGTAAAAGATATTTAGTATACTCTTTTGGCAGGGTACAACGAGCTGGTCTAAAGCATTTGTTTCTTGGATTTGCTAGTTGTTTTACTAATAAAATCACGTTTGCCTTTGCATGTTTGTCTTACACGATGGCAGTCGTTGGGATGAGTGGAAGGAGCCAGAGAGTGCAGGGTAAACCACAGAACTTTGGCATCATACTCACGAACTTCACACGCGTAACGCGTTCACATATGAGCACCATATTTGTTGAAGACAAGTGGTCTTCGAGGAACATTAAGAGTATTATGCATTGTTATACACTGAGTGTCAATATGAGTGAAACTCAAAACTGGACGATGGGCCATACCTACATCGCAATTATTAGTAAAGAAACACACAGTTTATAGAATAATTGGAAAGTTGAGTAACGAAACACTCGTAACAGAGTGTAACAGGTGTAAAAAAATGTATGTATAGTGTAATTATTTAACGTTTTACGGCCATATACCTAGTTTTCAACCATACAGTATATAAGAAATCTGAATTAATTTTTATCTGAAGAACATGGTATCTGATGTTGATAATTAGGTAGTTAAGTTATGAATGTCACATCGAACAGTGGGACTGGGAAATGACCACACCTATACATATATGCGCAAATACAATGACCACAACATCACGACGTCTTCGTGATAAAGCTGCAGCAGACTGTATAGCGTGAGTTTCTGTCCAAAATGTTAAAGGTTAAATACCGTTAACATGCTATTCCCCTAGCTAATGCGCTTTCCATGCAAAAGATTTTGTAACCTACTGTATTTTTGTATTACTTGTACATCTACAGTTACAAAAAAAGCATTGACTTTTGAGAAAATACTAAGCTGACTTCCACCGGATTTTTCTATGGAGCTATCCACAGTAAATATTTCCTTTTTGTGAATCTATAAGCGTCAAGTCCAACATTTGTTTACCACTATGTGCAGTGGCATTTCAAATCGATAATAACAACATATTAGCAGACCAGTTTCCAGAGGAATATGTAAGAAATAATACATACAAATAGCAAGCTGGTGATATATACGAGAGAAGAGGTCATCTGTTTTCAATGGCTCATGGGAGTCGTAATTCCAGGTATGACATCCAATTCACATTTCAAACTCGAAGTCCCTAGATAATTTCCAATTCGTTTGCAAATATAAGCATCTCAGAAGCGCTTTGATTCAAAGTGTTAATAAAACCAACATGTTGACATGAATGCTTGTAAATCCACTATATCTCAGGGATAAGCTGAACCAGATGCAACCATATATTACACAGAACATCAGAGATACAGAACATCAGAGATACAGAACATCTGAATCATAGATTTTCCCAACCAAAGATGTCGAGGGATACCCTCAGCACTCCTTTTTCTGATAACACTCTTTTTTGTGCACAAGTCAGATTCCATCAATTGATTTTCGACATGAAAGTCCAAATATATTTATTTATCTTATTGTCATTTCACGCCAAAAGTCATTAATGTCAAAATATATAAAATTGCATAGACAGTTTAAAACGTATCCTGTGGCTCGAGGAATTCAACTTTATAAACCTTTGTAGACACAAACGTGTCGTCTTAGTTATAGTGTGAAATTAAGCATTTGTTACACTGTTTGGAACAGTCAGTTGATCAAACGGCATCCCAATGGTTAGGGGTATATTCCTGAATCCTCGATACACTTAAAACAATCTGTTAACTTTTACGGGAAGTCTGCTGTCTGAGTAATGCTACTGAATGTATCCTGTTATTATAACATAATGGCGTGTCATATTCAACATAATATTCGGTTAGGCTATTATAATCTTTATGTTAAAACGATCGAATATATGTACTATATTTCACAGACTATAAATTAAATTATTATAATTAAATAGACTATAAATTAAATTAAAATAATTTAAAATAAATTATTTTTTTAGAAATGATAATACTTTATAACTAGTGTTAACTACGGCTACAGCATACTCATTATTTCTTTATACCGCTGCATTTCACTCAAAGCTAATTATCTCGCGGAGGACGCTGTGCTATATGGATGTATAATAATTTATTTCAACCATAAAGGGCATCGAGAATCGCTAAACTATGACATTATGTGATAAATATTTTTACTGTATGCCCATCTAGCTATGTTGGACCACATGTGCCTAGTTAGCCTAAAATAACTAATAATAAAAACCATTCACCTGACTCTGATGTCGATTTTATTATTACATATGGACCAGTTAATTACATTTATTGAAATGGCCACATCACGTGATTGACTCCACTATTACAATAACGCTCAAATTATGTTTTTTTTTTCTCACAGAGTAGTAAAAGGTAGTACTACTAATGGTAGTATATGTAACACTATAAAGCATACCCGCATCGTCGAGCATTTAAGCCTTCGGCATGTACCCTACATCCGTTAATTAATGTCAGTGTTTACGCCTTTTGATTCAGCAAGCTATAAGAGAAACACAAATCTTTCAACTCTGAACGGAAGCTTCTTTTGAGAACAACATGTACTATTTGTTTATTTTAGCATCCCAATATAAAGCAGTAAACTAAAGTATAAAGTTATTAGTTTAACCGTTTTAATCTACACCAAATATCTCTTAATTCTAACAGAGTGCCTGTTGTCTGAGTGATGCTAGAATGTGTTCTGCTATTATATATCATGTATAACACAATATTCTGTCATATTCAACATAATATCCTGTTAAAATTTCTGTTAAAATTAACAGATTGAGTGTATGTGTGTCCTATATTTTTCAGAATTCTTCTGTACAATGGATTACATCGGGAACAGTAATATGTCAGCCAAATGGTCACATGGTCATATCTCAACAAAAATGAACGCGCTAAAAATAATCTGAATTTCCATTTAATACACGAAAACACAATGCAACAAAGGCAGAAAAGTTTTCAAAAAATATCTCCCTTTCTTTCCTACCAATTACACACCTGTCTGAAATCTTTGACTGGCAACACTATACGGTCATTGTGGACTTCATTTTAAATGTTTTCCGACCTAATTTATTTTTTGCGTGTGTGCTTCTTTAAACATATATGGAAGACGTGGAAGGTGCCTTGGTTAAAATTTACTTTGGGGTGGAAAATATATATTAATTGTTTATGTATTACCGAAATAAAAGTGCGCCATATCGGGATACACAGGTCAGAGAAGCTTGACTACACAGTCAGTATTATAAACACATATAAATCTGCACTGGGGTGGGATCTTTTTACTTTAGATTTTAACGAAGTATGGACCTAATTTTAAGGCCTTCTAAATTTATTTGATTACTAGTGTAACACCAGATTTTCAAATGATTGTATGCAGGCTAGATCGTTCACCCTTTTGAATGGGAAATGGTTTATGAACTCTACTTTTACCAATTCATTATTTTCACCACCTACATGTGCATATTATAGGAGATAACAGTTAGCTTGATTGCTTTTGCAGAAGCACTGACTAAAAGCAAATATTGAAGGACCGGGAAATTGCGTGCTCATGATCGTATATTCTGTGCAAAGTGTTTTTTGAATTTTCCTTCGGAAACATTTAACATTTTGTTGAAAATGCCACGTCTCCTTTTGTGTTGACTGTACACAGGGGGATTTCTGTGAGTTACAAGCGCCACTGTCATCCGCATGACAAAAGCTGTGTCGTATATGTAAAGATACAATCTCATGAGAAATCCGCAACGTGGGTACACCTGCTCTCCTGCAAGTCCTAGGAGTTCTGAAATTTGGGCCTATATAAAAGTATACGTATAGCTTTGCAACTATGACACAAACATGTTAGTAAACAGTTTAGCAACTTAGGAAGAACCACACTTAGTTGCCACTATACCCGTCCGACTAGAGCAACGTATGGGTTAAAGTTCACTTATGGCATATGGGTCGAATGTTAATACATAATATGCTGCGCCATATGCTTAAAATCGATTATAAAATCTATCATGGTATATTTTCAGTATCCTTAATGAAGTCAAGCGCTATATGCGGCTGTAAATGCCCTATGGGTGTGGTAAAAGAAGTTGTGCACTTACACATATAGGCAGCGAAACCCCAGAGCCCAAGATGAACGTATATTCCACGGTGTCCGTATGCTTTAACCCAGAAGTCTGTCGAAAATCCGATAATAAACAGTAACAACCCAATACACATTGCTATGAAAGCAATCTTTGTCAGGGTGGTAGCTGATTGGAACGACATATTGACAGCTACAGCAAATACTGAACAATTCTCCCCCAAATTCTGAAACTCTCCCCCAAGCTTGTCTCCAGCCCTACACTCCACAGCCCGGTTTAACGCTGATGCAGGATGTATACCCCAGAACAAACCCGTTAACCTCACGGCCTTGGTAAGCCGGCTTCAAGTTTGGAAGAACTTTCCGAAGTTGGGATTTCAACCAATGAATATCCTGCTTGTGAACTTGCCCACCAATCGGCTTAGTGGGGCCCCTGAGAAATTATGTTAATTAGAGCTGTGGAAAAGTAGCTGATGGGAAAAGTGTGTGTAATGAGTAAGGATGCAGGTCTGCAACACGGTATCAAGTGACACAGATGCTGCCGTACAAACCAACGCCTGTTTCTGAGCCGGTAAATGTGGAGGCCTCACCAGCAGATGGCGTCTTACTGCCACTGGTATGCACAAGAAGTAACTTTGCCCGGGCTGGGGTAAAAGAGAGGGATTGGGGAGAGGTCATCATGGTTGAGGGATATGAGTGGGCCACAGGGGTCATCTATAGCCGTTAGACTTCTTAACTGTGTTTCAACTTTATTCACGTCTGTGGCGTACAGTATAAGAATTCTCTTCGCAAATCCGCATGCTATTTCATTTGTACATGAATGAAATTCACTTCTTATTTGCTACCTTCCTGTGAGAAATAATTTGACATTTTATTAAAATGAGAACTCGTTCACAGGAGTTGAAAATAACGTTCATCCCTGATTTCCTTGAATCATTATACAACGGATGTTTACCAGCCAATAAAACGAAAACCAACGTCTCTTATGCAAAGAGTGACGATCTTAATTTGAACGTTTCGGCGAATTCAACAAATGTTCCATGTTACATGTAGGCGGAAATATCAATGGACAAGTGATATTCGTTTGGCCGGTTTTGTACAAACGGAAGTGTTTCCGAAAATTCCTGTTACAGTTAGTACATGCATGTATTCTTGGGCCTTTATGTCGTACTTATTTTTTTCAATCATATGACGACGAGAAGTCATTGTCGGTGTGTGTATATGCTGTGTCATCTTGTAGCACGGCGAGTTCGCCCAGTTACATTATGTGTTATTTGACACCGAGCCAACCTGTCCTGTTTCCGTGCTCTAAAATCACAGTACTGAGCGCCAAACAAAACCCATGTCATTGATCCCAGCTAAGTCTCCCGACTACGAGAACTGGAGGCGCTCTGTAGATGATGTAGTATATATGATGCTATACTTGATCCTTTTTATTGTTACATAAAAAGTGAGAGCGAAAGTTGTTCGACGAGAGCTGCTGAGCTTTCGATACAAATCGGACGGCATTAGGGAAAGAACATAGCCATAGCTGAATATAGACAAAATAGAATAGTAATAAGCCATAGGCAACCGAAACTATGCAATGTCATCACTTAATTCCGTTTTATCTCCTGCTCTAAATAAATGCACCTGTTTATACTGGTTAAATGCCTAAGGTCATGTGCCAGAGGAAAACATCAACAGACGACCATATATATATACATATATATATATATATATATATATATATATATATATATATATATATATATATATATATATATATATATATATATATATATATATATATATATATATATATATATATATATACGGATGGAGGGATTTTGCAACACGCGATACGCCAAAGTGTCTCCGAAAATTTGTCACACTCAGCTACTAGTAGGCCTATGTAACTTAACTGTAAAGTGAATCCAAATTAGAGTTGTTCTGTGAAAGATGCAGTGAGGAGATCGATTTTAAAATATACAAAACAAGCTGAAGTGTCTGTGAAAATTTCAGTCACAGTCAGGTATACAATTTAATTGTATTGAGAGGTGAATCCAAAAGTTGTTCGGTGAAAGTTGCACTATAAGCAGACCGGTTTTACTATATACAAACAAGCCGAAGTGCTTCCGAAAATTAGTTGCTGAAACTTGCGCTACTATTTATTTGTGTACAAATGCTCGGAAATTTCATCTAGGCCATCAGCGAAAACCAGTTTTTCACCATAATAACAAGCAAACATGAAATTTTGAGAACAGGTTTTTACCTACGCTTTACTTATGTATAAATATTTAGAAAATGAGGGCGGTGTAATCAATCATACGCTTTTATAAACTCTATATATGCTCTATATAAACATTAAAGCCAAGTGCTAACTATATAACGAGTTAAACTGGTATCGTGACATAAACTGTTAGATTTACACGTAAAGCATAGCACTATCCACTTACAAGGAAATAATCAGGTCCGTAGGACGGTAGAGGTAGGAAGCATAAATCCTGCTTATAATTTCATGATAAAATATTTAAAAAAAAACACTCAGACGGTCTAGCAACCATAGCACATTGCATGACGTGTGCCCTTGTGCCGCCAAAGTACAATATACGATATGGTGACATATATCAAAGACGGCGTGATCATATGGACTAGGGCCACAGAAATAAAATGTACCATACATAAGATAACAAGGTAACCTAAACGGAAGATCACTTGATCATGTGGACTGGAGCCACAGAAATGAAATATGCCATAAGATATGATAATTATAGGGAAGATTGCTTAGTGTGACGTGACATACATAATAAAATTACCACAAAAGGTGAAAGGTAAATGGGATTGTATGATCCTAAGGATTGGTGCCACGGAAATACCATGTGTGATGCGGTTACATTTTTGCAATACAATGCACGGTAAGGAGACATGAGCGAAGTACAGTGCGTGATAAGGTAACATATACGGAAGAGAGCGCGTTCATAAGGACTGGTGCCACGGAAATAGAATGTATAAAGTTTTAGCGAATTTTTAGGTCTTATTTGAAAGACAAAAGTAATGGTAAGTAAGACATAATTATTTGAAAACATACCTGGTGGATATGCAACCCAAAGTCCATGGTAATAGTAATAAAAGGCGATGTGTTTTGAATACCAGTAATCTGTTGCGAATCCAATAATGAAAATAATCAAGCCTACACAGAGCATGATAAAAGCTGCCTTAGTGGTGTTAATGGCCGTCGCAAAGCCCGCCATGTTGTTACCGTCAACTCTCTAGCCAAACAAACTATTTAAAGTGATAAACAACTGGCTTCTATTGTATTTAACAAACGCTGGGATCAGAATGATTAGTTGAACTTTTATAAATCTTTATTCAGGATCCACGTAAACACGATAAACAGGTTTGACCTTACAACAGGGCGATACGAACACTTGATGAAATCGTTTGTCTTAGCGCAGTATGTGTTTTTTTTATCATTTTGTGATGACAAATTGTTGAAACATTGTGTCGTTCTTAAGCCGGGCGTAGATTGGCCTTGCGACTAGGAGCAACTGGGTTTTTGGCAACCGGAAGCAACTGGGAGCATACGGTCAGACGCTGGTTTTGGTCGATCCACGCGTGCTTCCTTTTATTACTATTACAATGGACTCTGGGTTGCATATCCACCAACACCAACAACTGCTGACTCAGCTCTGTGTTGAACATGGTCTACTTTTCTGAGACTCGAAGTACCCAGCTGTACTAAGTTCCGTCAATCTGCGCATGCTTCAGTCCACTTGGTCACAGTTGCTCCCAGTGATGCTCGAGTTGCACGGCGAAAATGGCGACCACCGAGTGGACCGATGAGGTGGAAAATAATCTCAGTGACGTTTAGAGGCTTAGCCCGTGCTTGTACGGCACTTCTTGCAAGGCACAAACATATGGTGTACATGGGGAGTGTAGAAAAGTTGGAATAAATGGACACGAGAATTTCCAAAGAAAAGACAACTTAAACGTATATTATATTATATCAATTACATCCACGCGTGGTGTACAAGGGCCCCCGCCCAGTCACATTTGCTTCCAGTCGTAGTCGACGTAGGCGCACCAAAACTGAGTCTGATCAGACTCCACTATTTGCTCACGATCGTAAGGTTTTGTTAGACTTTTCGACATAGGCGCTACGCCATTGTCGACTGCGTCCGGTTGTACCCAGTTGCTTACGATTGCAAGTCGATCTAAGCCCTGCTCTATACGCGCGTAACCTATTAGATATCCACGCGTTCTCAACGTTAAAATATATTGTTACTGTGGTGATATGGCCAGTCTGTATTGCGCCACAAGAAAGACATGTATGTGTGTATTAGGTCATTAGGGTCATAACAGGCATAACAAAGAGAGAATGAATACTACTATCTGCTGTCATAGTCGCACGACTGCGACTTGAACAGCAGTAACTATGGTCATAAACTGTATCTACGCCACCTCAATAGGAAGTTGGCTTTTCCGTGCACTGGAGGGAAAAGTGGAGGGGGGGGGGGAGGGGTTTGAGATTCACCTGAGTATTTGTTAAAACTGTGTAGGCCTGTTGTTATAAATGAACTCAGATGGACAGGTTTAAATTCTGCAAAGAACGAAGGGAGGTCAAAATTTAGATTTATGGTTTTCTGTCTGTCATTTATGGCAAGTCATGTTTATTTTTTCCTCTTGAACTAAAACCTTGTCAAGGTGAGAGGCCCAGAAAAGTAATCTAGGTCTTTGTGCAACAGTGAGCTGCGCACGCCACTCGTACATTGTTTTTGCGCGCATCGCTAATCCTTGCAGAGGTACAAACTGACAGAGCGTGTTTCGCTCCGCCGGTATGAAGTACATGTCTATAAATACTCTCAAAGCAGACTTCAAGTAATAGAATATATCTACCCTATATTCTCACGGAGGAAAACGTACGGATTAGGATAATATACATGGAAGGTTGACCTGCCTATCTGGTTTGGCTACGAACATTTCCCACTTGATGAGGAACACTTACTACTTAAACAAGTCGGTCATAAGTTGTGTAAAAACAGGTACATTGTTACCTATTGTTACACTGCGCAGTGAACTAAATCTTTGCTTCGCGCGCATGCACAACTAAACAGAAGTTGTGACGGTTTATAAAAATAAAACGCTGGTTTGACCGACTTATTCTCGACATGTGAATGAAACAATTCTTTTGGATTCGCATACGGCGAAATTATTTTCTTTCTGTAAAAATTTGCTCAAATTAGAAAGATGATGGAGACTATTAGAGCTTGAAAGAATTAAGATCCCTCATTATAAGCCAAATCCTCTACTGTCATCAAGACAGGAGACCTCGGTAGATCATTCTCTAATGTTAGAAGGTACCCAAGGTTTTTGTGCTGGAACTGTAATAATTTTTGGATCAGGTAAGAACTGATTGCACCTTGATATAGTTGCCTGTGTCGCCCGCTTCTTATAATTAAGTATTTAAAATATTTAAGTGGGTATGGCTAACCGAGTAAAGATTTTGTTCACCAATGCTTACCATTTGTAACTACCGAAACAGCATTAACTATTATCAACGTAGTTAGGCTTACTGTATGCAACAAACAGAAATGTATGAACTGATCACTGATTACGCTTCACCTACTGATACAGTTAATGCTGTGTACCGCTACATTTTCTCAGGAGGAGCAGTGGGTGGGGGTGTTGGGAGCATCATGAGTATTGAACCGTATTTCTTTTGCCGATAACGAAGAATTTTACGGTATCGGTTACAAACGATGCTGTACAATACTAAAACATCTCAATCGATAACATCTCAGACGATACTGTAATGTATCGCTCAACCAATACTGTAGTATCTCACAATCGATACAGAGGGATCTCTACACATCTCAACCGAGAATCTATAGTAACCCTCAACCGATAGTGTACAGTATCTAACAATCGATACAGAGGGATCTCTACAGATCTCAACCGAGAATCTATAGTAACCCTCAACCGATAGTATACAGTGTCTCACAATCGATACAGTGGGATCTCTACAGATCTCAACCCAGACTCTGTAGTAACCCTCAACCGATAATGCACAGTGTCTCACAATCGATACAGTGGGATCTCTACAGATCTCAACCGAGAATCTATAGTTAGCCTCAACCGATAATGTACAGTGTCTCACAATCGATACAGAGGGATCTCTACAGATCTCAACCCAGACTCTGTAGTAACCCTCAACAGCTAATGTGCAGTGTCTCACAATCGATACAGTGGGATATCTACTGATCTCAACCGAGAATCTATAGTAACCCTCAACCGAAGGTGTACAGTGTCTCACAGTCGATACAGTGGGATCTCTACAGATCTCAACCCAGACTCTGTAGTAACCCTCAACAGATAATGTGCAGTGTCTCACAGTCGATACAGTGGGATCTCTACAGATCTCAACCGAGAATCTATGGTAACCCTCAACCGAAAGTGTACAGTGTCTCACAGTCGATACACTGGGATCTCCACAGATCTCAACTGAGAATCTATAGTAACCCTCAACCGATAGTGTACAGTGTCTCACAATCGATACAGTGGGATCTCTACAAATCTCAACTGAGAATCTATAGTAACCCTCAACCGATAGTGTACAGTATCTCACAATCGATACAGTGGGATCTCTACAGATCTCAACCCAGACTCTGTAGTAACCCTCAACCGATAATGTACAGTGTCTAACAATCGATACAGTGGGATCTCTACAGATCTCAACCCAGACTCTGTAGTAACCCTCAACAGATAATGTGCAGTGTCTCACAATCGATACAGTGGGATCTCTACTGATCTCAACCGAGAATCTATAGTAACCCTCAACCGAAAGTGTACAGTGTCTCACAGTCGATACACTGGGATCTCTACAGATCTCAACCCAGACTCTGTAGTAACCCTCAACAGATAATGTGCAGTGTCTCACAGTCGATACACTGGGATCTCTACAGACCTCAACCGAGAATCTATAGTAACCCTCAACCGAAAGCGTACAGTGTTTCACAGTCGATACACTGGGATCTCTACAGATATCAACTGAGAATCTATAGTAACCCTCAACCGATAGTGTACAGTATCTCATAATCGATACAGTGGGATCTCTACAGACCTCAACCGAGAATCTATAGTAACCCTCAACCGAAAGTGTACAGTGTTTCACAGTCGATACACTGGGATCTCTACAGATCTCAACTGAGAATCTATAGTAACCCTCAACCGATAGTGTACAGTATCTCACAATCGATACAGTGGGATCTCTACAGATCTCAACCGAGAATCTATAGTAACCCTCAACCGATAGTGTACAGTGTTTCACAATCGGTACAGTGGGATCTCTACAGATCTCAACCGAGAATTTATAGTAACCCTCAACCGATAGCGTACAGTGTCTCACAATCGATACAGTGAGATCTCTACAGATCTCAACCGAGAATTTATAGTAACCGTCAACCGAAAGTGTACAATGTCTCACAATTGATACAGTGGGATCTCTACAGATTTCAAACGAGACTTATGGTAACCCTCAACCGATAATGTACAGTATCTCACAATCGATATAGTGTAATCTCTCCGCCGAGACTGCAATGTATATAGCGTTAATGAACCGATGCTGTATTAGTCGTGGTACATGCTTAGAATGGACTTTTGACTTCGGAAACTTTGGCAAAAGCGGGCCTACAGCAAAAGTAACACTTTGTATTCTATTGCCTTTTCATACATATGTAGCTGCCATCCTGACTGGCATACGCCTTGTTGGTGTGCATGTATTACAGAGACTTGCGCTTCTATGTTTGGTATAGGCCCAATATCTGTTCAACGTGCATAAGAAACTGTCCCAGGAAAATGTTGAAATATGCGCTTGGCAGTTTTAGGGAATTGTTTCCAGTATCAAGGTGTCATTTTTTCTCAGACATTTGAAACGTAAGTTCTTTGAGGGCTGGCTGGCTCTTTTAGTAAGATTTTGTACCGCATCAATGTGTGGAGGCCAAGGAATTTGGTACAGGTCTACACCTTAGCCGATCGTCTACCAGCCTCGTTTTCACCGGTACAATCCCGTCTATTTGGGATGCACTTATATATAGACTAGGCAAAACACTAACGTACTTATTTTTAGAGAAGACATAGTGACTGAGAATCGAGAGTTATAACTGCACTGTGTGGCGTGTGAAAAAAACGTTTGTCGAAGTGTCTGTACCGGTACTGGATTAACTCCCTTTAATAAAATATTGCGTATGATTTCTTAGCAGAAGAACCTTTTAAAACTAACAGATAGGAAAGTCTTTCAAATATTAACGAATGAATCCCACTAATGAAGGCATTAAACGTTATTCGATATTAATACCTGGAATAGTTGCCTAATAAGCAAGTTACCGTCTGCTCTTCAGGTAAATTTTGAAAAAAGGCTTATATATAGATGTATAAATATGCCATTGATATCGGAGTTTGTCTTAGCGGGGTATATGGTGTGATTGGCACGATGCTGCCCAGATACCCTCACAGACGGGAATGTGGTCTGGTCGAGTAGGGGATCGGGAAGAAGGGTGTGATCGGGTGTCTTAACACAAATACACATTCTACTTACACAGGTAGTATCCTCCCCTCCAGAGCCCGAAATGAGGGTTACCAAGGTGTATGAGATAGCGGTATGATTCATGGTACCAATAGTTCGTCGATACTCCAATAAGTAAGATCAAGTCCGCCACAGAGATTGTGACTAAAGCCACCTTGGTGAGAAGGTGGGCATCCTTGAAGTCCACTACTACCTCCATGACTACCTGAACGGAAGGATGGAGAAGCCGTATGGTACACACACAAGCTTTTACGCTATATCCCACAAACCGGTGGTTGTTATTTTCTTCACGCTACTTATATATAGCCCCCCTCCTGCCACATTTTGGCATATAGCTGCTCACTAACCTAGATCGTGTATGTAATGTCTTCACGTGTAAATGCCACGAAGGCACAAAGCGCCCTCAGTAAAAGCACTACAGCTGTCCATGTCTGTTTTGATCTCAACACATAGCGTACACAGTGATCCACCTCATGGAACTGTATACGAATTGAATTTTCCTCCCAGTGACATTCTACATAGAAAAGTAACGCGACTTTCTTTGAATTATGAGACAAGCCTTTTGATTCACACAGGTTTCTTTGTGGTGGTCGTTGGAGGCGCTTGCCTCTAGTGCGCATGATTCGTGGCCGTGGTCATTTTACATTCCCCCGCTTTCACTGTTTGTGTAGCCTTGGTGACAATAAACGGTGGACGACACTTGTGGCACAGTTTGCGCATTCAAGGAAGACCACTTATCTTCCAGTAACTATTGGAATATAACTATGTATATATATGAAAGTACATATATATCAAATATCAATACATTTCTATGTGTAGTCTATGTGTCAAATTCATTCTCAGATGATCTAAACTTTGTAGTGTATACATGACTGTGTATTTAAGAAATACTAGCTTTTCATAAAGCGGTATTTGGAAATAACGTGAATGAATAAAATGTAACTGTTGCCTGCATATCAGAAATTTCATTAATATTACGTTAGAAAACTGAACACTTTATAACTGCATGTACATATACTAGTATACTGTTTTCCACTCTAGCCGATTTCTTTCATCATGGTCTGGTTCTCGTGCCCACTTCAGAGACACTAACATATCGTCTCCAGCTGTTTTTTTTTTTGTTTCTCTGTCAGAGCCTCACACGTAAGTCCTTCGTCTTGTTCTTTTCACCGTCAGCGCCACCCGTATAAGTCGCCCTCAACTGATTTTCGCGTCGCCGTCATTGCCACGTGCATAATGCATTTTCGTTAGTGTCACCTTTATCGCCACGTACATAACGCATCTTCGTTCGGTTCTTGTGTTACCATCGTCGCCGCGTACATAACGGATCTTCGTTTGGTTCTTGTGTCACCGTCATCGCCACGTACATAACCCATCTTTATTTGGTTCTTGTGTTCACCGTCGTCGCAATGTACATAACGCATCTTCGTTTGGTTCTTGTGTCACCGTCATCGCCACGTACATAACCCATCTTCATTTGGTTCTTGTGTTCACTGTCGTCGCCACGTACATAACGCATCTTCGTTTGGTTCTTGTGTCACCGTCATCGCCACGGACACAACGCATCTTCATTTGATTCTTGTGTCACCGTCGTCGCCATTCACATAACGCACCTTCGTTTGGTTCTTGTGTCACCGTCGTCGCCATTCACATAACGCATCTTCGTTTGGTTCTTGTGTCACCGACATCTCCAAGCATATAACTCGTCCTCAACTGTCACGTTTACGGCTCCATAGGCTCTCACCTCACTGGCAGAGCCCCGCACATAGCACATCTTCACCTGGCCCTCGTTCGCCCATCGCGCAGAAGCCTTGTGCCTACAGGCTGTGGTGGTAGTCTAGTCAGACACTACTTAAAGTTGGATCTGACATGATATTGAATCTTGAAATAATCAGCTACCTGGTACTAATTAATCCTGACATTCCCTGAAACAGAGCTACATTATGACAACGTTCGGACTTCAGTAAAACACCGTGACAGGAGCATGCAGAACAGGAGCTTATACACTTTGTATTTTGCTGTTCTACAGAGAGAAATCAAAATTTCACCAAAGCCTGTGTTTATGACCATCACAGTCATGTATTTGTCGTGACAAAAAGTTTCATCGGGCATCAAAACCATTCTACGCTTCAAAATATGTTTCATTTTACGTTTATTTCTTTTCTCAAATTCTTGAGTGTGGTGTTAATCAGATGATTTTTTTAACGATTTGCTAATTTGGCAGTGGTATCATTTTCACACATTAATATACAGCGCTGAATAAAATTTATCAATACATGTGCGGCTTAATTATGTTTATATATATATATATATAAATAAACCTATACTGTGACTGTGTCGACACATTTCGACGCTTTACGCGAAGTTTAGTATTATCAGTTACGGTAAGTCATGTGATAACTTAGAAATATGCATGCTTAAATAAGCTCAAATAATCATGCAAAAAGGATGAGGAATTACAGCTATACATGTGTATAGAATATTGGTGATAACACAGCCTTTGCTCTACAACTGTCTCGATAATCTCTGTGCTTACGAAAGATGTTGACCGCACATGCGCCCAGATTAAAGCCTGTATTAACTGATAACGATCGTCTAAAGACGAAGACGTTATCGATGGGGGCGTCAAGGTGTTGAGAGTCTTACAACGATCGGCACGTAAAGCCGGACAAAATGGAGGCCACGTCGGTGATGAAGAAGATCGTACTGGGCGTTCAGGTTGTCGGCTTGGGGGCTCAGCTGGTCGGCCTAGCTTCACCCTACTGGATGGACGCTGGGAAGGGCTTACATCTCGGCTTATGGCATTTTTGTGGACCTATCTACCCCGAGAACGCAACACCAGGTGAAAACATTTTTCCCATGTCAGATGAATTGGTCAAACTTTTTCGTTGACTACAACTGGTATTAATATGTGGTGCGTGAATATGAGGACACTCTACCATACTCAGTCAATATACACGTACGTATTCAGTGAGCTCTTTGCCCTATATGGGCACAAGAGTATGGGTTATTGCCTATCATCAACTCCACCTACCTGTTCATAGCACAAATACTTATCTTTATGTTGATATAATTTGGTAGGTATAGGTCACATCATCGGGCCCATTCCGCTTAAGTTTTACTTACTTGCACTGGTTTCCTGTCCTGACCTCAGTCAAAATGACCCTTGGTTTTCTAAGACTGACATCACCGGACAGTTGAAGTCACAGATACCTCAGTGGGTTTTCTAAGGTCAAACTTAGTCTCCAAGACTATCTATTCGTTGACATACAGCCTGGTAGCCAAGGCCTATAGGTCAAGGTCTCTTGTGTACACTAATAAAAAAAACTGTGGTGGTGTGTTATGTTATAATAACGTATAATTCTGTGTCAAATTCAATAAAATATACTGTTAGTCTAACAGAACCTTTATTTTGAAGTATTGAAATGCGTGTGCTGTATTTAATGGAATATTCTGCTGCAAGGACAGAATAATCAGCTGTAAAGACAGAATACATTCCAGCATCATTCAGAAATCAGAAAAAGACTTTTTGTTAAATCTAAAATATTATTTTTATATAACCCAAACACCTTATGACCTTCAGCGGGTTTCCTAAAGCTCATCCCAGCTCAAATCTGACCCTTACTATATGTGTAGCCAGGCCCAAATCTGCACCTAGAAAGGCCTGTAGCTGGGTCTAAGATTGTATATTGCTATATCTGTAAATCCGCCAAAATCTGTATCTTACTATACGCTTTCCTATGCCCAGCTCTGTGACTTTGCTGTATATGTAGCTGGCCTCAAATCTGTACTGCGGCCTCCATGGACGAGGTGATTAGCGTGCCAGCGCGCCGCAATAACACAGGAACCTCTGACCAAAGGGGTCGCTGTGAGTTCAAGTCCAGCTCATGCTGGCTTTTCTTCCGGTCCTACGTGGGGAATTTACAGATGATGGAGGGTTCTGTCCTGTTTCCTCCCACAACGATGGCCGCCGTCGTGTAAACGAGTACGGCGTAAAACACCAATCTGTACCTTGCTGTTTATGTGGCTCGGTCAAAATATGTACGTTTCTATAACTCACCAAGCAGATAACAGCCCATTCAGAGTCAAAACCACTCATGCTTTTGGTTTACCAAGGTTGGTTTCACGCCGTCCAGGGTCTTCAGGCTGTGGGGTTTTGTTTGTCTTTGGCCACCGCCATTCTCACAGGCGTCTATATGTACCTGTCCCAAAGTGAACACAGTAGCATTGTCTGCTTTGTCGACATGCTTGTCTGCTTTCTTACTGGTAAGTAGTGATACTCAGTTCCCTGATTCTAAATCGATTAAACCAACGAGTTTAAATGCATTTTGAATCTGGTACAATAATGTGCATACATGCTGTGTTCATTTCATCCCTAAATGAATGGATAATTGGGATTTAACGCCACATCGGCAGTATTTCAGTCCCAAAAAAATCTTATGAATTGTAGAGTTACGTGCAATGGCCAGTTACTTTGTTATGTAACAAAGCAAGTTAAAACTTCTGAACGAACAGCTAGTTTCTTGCTATAGGAGTACTTATAGTCTGAGGTTTCATTAGAAACAGTGGGTATGAATGCACTAGCTCATCAATGTTTGACCATACAGGTGTTCACCGTACGGTGTACTCAGTGTCTGAGATTGCTTAAGTGTACAGTTAATTTTTCGTTCTTGTTAATTGCCTTGAGGTATTTGTTCAGTACCAGAGATACCCAGTTGGGAACCTTTCACGACTACGGTAATTGGAACCTCAGCCGTGCGATATATGGTTCGTTCCTTCATTCATGACGTTTTACGAGCAAATTAGAACATATGTCTCATGCATAACAATGGTGTTTACCTCAGCTTGGATAGGAGTCGCCTTTGCGCGGGAAAAGGTATCCCAGTGTGTTTCAGTAACTTAAAGGGTTACACGATCGAAGCCGATATGATTTGCCTGAGTGAAGATATAGGGTTTCCTGGGTTAAAGTTTACAGCCTTGGTCATGTTTGAATAAATGTACCATATCTAAATTCAGCTAAGGCAAGGAATGACCTTTCTTGCCTGTCTTTCACACCAGCCAATCAGAGTCGATGCTGTATCCCCTGAAATGGGAAATGTCTTGGAATGAGAAAGATGGTGTATTTGTACCTCTCTTTTTAGAACTCAATTCACCGATTCGATTCTTGAATAGTCAGCTGTCAGTATAGTCCAACTGACTGAGGATTTGATATTGTATTCAGGTTTAACAGTGATCGTGAGCATCGGTCTATTTGGCGGAGAAATCAGGGCTAATCTACCAAGCATCTTCACGAAGAAAACTGAGGCGAAATTCTCCTGGGCGTTCGGTGTATCGGCAGGAAGCTCAGCGTTGAGTGTCATCGCTGGGATTCTACTGGCAATTCTTCTCTTCAAGAGTAGGACGTAACCTTATCGAAGAGCAACGCGAGTTTGCACTGGGACCCATTTTACGAGGCAGTCTTGACTTGCGCCTGGCGTATAATGTCCATGACATATGTCACCATATTAAATACGCTTTTCGCAACCTTGCGACAGGTTTGAAAAATGGACAGCTGGAGTTCAGTTTCAGGGAAAAGATAAGATATTGTGCAAACTACTTTAAAACAAAACAGTACGCTAAAGTATCATAACATAAACAGACACTTCATTGGTGTGGCACTGCATGATATTTTTCTATTAGAGGAGTATCTATCATCGGTTATCAGAAGCACTAGGTGGAAAATGGCGCAAGGGCTTTGACAGTATGAATTCGTCACCAGACGTGACACTATCTTAGTCTGTAGTCAACAGTTATCGGATGAAATTGTTTCCGAGCAACAAGCTCATTTTGTTTAAAGGCCCGTTCACGACATCAGTCTCCTTCATTTCACAAACAGTGAATGGAGAGGGTTTATATTATGACAGGGAATAAATAATGATGACAGGGAATAAATAATGATGACAGGGAATAAATAATGATGACAGGGAATAAATAATGATGACAGGGAATAAATAATGGTAAATGGCTATTATAAGGTGTAATCAATGAACAGATATTTTAGGACAGTTTGATATGCCGTACTTAGAAGAGTTTGAATTGGTATACATGTAACTTTATTTGTGCAAAATATTTTATTTGCTTTTTATACCCTACTCAAGAGTATATAAGAACTCATGTCGAAGGAATGATGGTTTCTAAAGTGACACGCTCGGCCAACTAAAGATATATGAACCAAGCGCATTCCCCATATAAACTGACCACTAAGGTATAACGTGTAGGATAAGCCCCCACACTTAACTTACCATGCATGTATGAGTATGAAATAATGCACGCGACCAAAAGTAGGATTTACTGTAGCTGCCAATGTGTTAATCAGAGAAGTATTAATCACCAAGAAATTTTTCGATGTGGTTTTCAAAATGGCGACAAATCTACAACGGTTTTATTAGAGAGCGGACAGAACTTCGCATTGGATTTAACATTAAAATACAGAATTGATGTATACACATGTTGCTTAAGTTGAATTTTATCTGGTATTCGTTTATGGTTTACCTCATACCGTTTGCGAACCACTTACTCAACCTAAATGCAATCTTACACTACTATTCATATAGTAACAGCTATAGAGTACTTATTAATGAAGTACATACACATGGTTCTGAATTTATATTTACAAAGAAATACAATATAATCCACGGAAGAATCCGAAAGGAAATATAACGGGTTGGCCATAATTGTTTATTCAAACATGATGTTCCGACAAAACTCGCATGAAAGTGAAGTAAAGTCTGCCACTATATGGGCATGAAAAAAAAGGTTATAGGATACGGTTATCACATAAAAATATGTGAGGAATTCTATAAAGTTTTGCAAGCCAAAAAGATGAAGTTCAGCATTGGGGATATGACATTGACTGACAATTCACTCCGAAGCCCTTATGAACTTGGCCGATCACTAGTGCTGAAAGCGTCAAGTGTTAATTCACGTCAAGAAACTTATTAGCTCTCGATTGTCAGTGTGGTTTCTTATAGTGGATAGACGGATATCGGTGCAATAAACTGGATTTTGCGGTTAGTTTAAGTGTCAAACGGGTGCTTTTTTGACCACATTTATGAGCAGGGAACTGAGAACTGCTGCCCGTGTCACAAGGCGCACATGTTGGGCAGGATACTGTAGTAACTTGTCAGGGTGAGCTGGCAAAAACACGCCTCGAGAGAGTCATTGCTTGAAGAAAAATATGGTGACCTCGCATCATTTTTCCTTAGTAAAGTCAGATTTATCACGAAAATATCTTCCCAAAATCTGAATGAAAGGGTCTGTCATCAATCAGAAGGTCCTGCTATGTTCGGTAAATTCCCTGAAATCGGTACAGCCAGCTTGGCCACACGCTCACACCCGTGCAGGACGATGACGAGCAGGACCGCTAAAACACGACGTTTGTGTCCACGAACATCGCCTTGCCCGCGAGCCAAATTAAATGAAACATCGGCCCTTTGAAAACGGAACAGAGCTGATACTCGCTGGTTAGGTATCAGGCGTTTTTGTTTATATTTTCGGTAGACGAGATGGTAGGGGAGAGCGCCTAGGTTTTGTGACGTCACTCTAGATAGCTATAACATGGCAAAATGGCGTTACGAAATGAGTGGCTAAGTACTGACTATTGTTAGCTATTTATTTTGTTGATAAGCGGTGTAGAATTTTAAAGATATTTTAGAACATGTCTGAAATACTACTTTATTAATTAATTCAGCTTTAGTGACTGGCTTTATGTTCATTTTAAACTATAAAATATTTGTGTAAAATTTTGTAAACTTCAAACGTTGTGAATGCAGGTAATGTGTGACAAAATGAAAATTAGTATTATAAACGGTTTTAGCAACCGGGAGCGTACGAAGCGTACTTCAGTAGAAAGTATATATCACCGTTTAAAGTTCAGGCTGTTTCATAAACTCCTTTCACTTTGGTGTAATATTAAGCTGTAATAGCCGTAAAGTTAGTATCACTGTATTTCACCTAAAGTTTAACACGTAAAACTGCGTATTCACAAGCACACAAAGGCCTTAAAATGATAATTTTGAAGAAAAACTCTTAAGACTTTCTGATAGGGAATTTAAGGTGAATCAACCAGATTCAAGCATAATCTGAGACTTAAAAAATGCTAAACATATAAACGTAATAAAGCAGATTGCAACATTTTGCTATATGTGACACAGCAATTCTCATCTATCGGAAATTGTTGATCTGTTTTCGCTATAAATAAACCAATTGACTTATCACATTTTCTCTGAAAACACAAAGCAGTAAAGTATATCGATGTATATAAGGAAACGAAAAGGTCACCTCACAAGCAATAGCTTTCCATTGCAAGTCGAATATGTAGGCTTCTAACACTTATTTCTTTTACGAGTCTGTTACCCCAGCATCCAATCAGTGCGCATGTGTAACCTGCAGCTTTTACTCTCCGTTCACTGGCACAAATAAAGAACAGAGCGACAGTACTGTATCTAATACACTAGGCCTCTATGTATTCACTATATATATCTCTATGTATTCACTGTATATATACGTTCTCCGCCCTCTGAAAGGTCGGTGGTTTACCCCGAGCAATCCGGTTGCATTAAAGTGGTTTCTCTCCTATAAGTCGGTGAAACATTCTTGAGTAGATGTGGCGTTTTAACAAGAATCAGATAAAGAAAAGTAACATCTTCGCTTCATATAGTGTATCTAGCTAGAGAAATTTCAGGATATCTAGCGAGGCATGTATTAACCTACATTCACTGTATTTACATGCACATACGCTGCGTTTGCGCAACGTGACCCGGAAAGGTAGACTTCTCCTATAGTCAGTGTATTCCTCATCTGTCTCCGGTCGTCGAAAGTTACATCCTCTAGCAATGGCCATGTTTTCTCTCGTTCACGCCAGCCGTCTAGGCCGCGTGTCCATCCTGTTGGCCACATGTGGTTTGATCCTAGCGATCATAGCCGTGGCTACGCCATACTGGCGAGCCTCGGACATCCTACATATGGGACTATGGGAGACGTGTGAGAAAAGCATTTGTAGAAGGCTGTACACATCCGACACACTAAAGGCCCGGCTGAGTGATGGCGTGGACGGTAAGTGTATGGGCACTGGGTAAGTGGGCTGGGATGATGCCCTCTGTATTGACTCAGTCCTTGTCTTCTACTGCAGCTATCTGATACACTCATATATCGTGATGATTAGAAGCACATTGCCAAATCTGATGGGTAAGCTGGGTTTAGCGTTCGACACCCATACACCCCCGCCCCCGTCGCTTTGCACAGAGCCTGAACCAAACTGCAACCGTCACACCCTCATTGATTACAAACCACATTCGTTTAGATAATCCTGTACTGAACGCACGCAGGGTGTATGTATGTCGTGACTATGTGAAGCCGAATATATGTGTATGTCGTGACTATGTGAAGCTGGATATATGTGTTTGTCGTGACTATGTGAAGCTACTATGTAGTAGCCCCTGTATATGTTTGGTACTCTCAAAAACTAATCCGTTAATTTTTAACAGAAAGTCTTTTGTCTGAGTGATGCTAGAATGTATTCTGTTATTGCACACACAACACACATATAACACACACATTCCATTAATTCAACATAAATATTCTATTACACTTACAAGACATTATGTTGAATATGACAGAATATTGTGTTATAATAACAGAATACATTCTAGCATCACTCAGACAACAGACTTTCTGTTAAAATTAACGGATTACTTTTTGGAATGTAGCAGGTATTGCACGATATGCATGCACATTTAAGCAGCGTAGGGGAATGCATATAGCGAATGCGAATACAGACCTAAAATCATGATTAGAAGAGGAGTACGTGTTAAGTTAGGCACAGCTAGACATCTAGTAAAAATCATGTATAAACCGGAAGTGTTACATATTTTTATCATTGTGCCCGAGCTACAGTGTTGAGTAAAAGTGTGTCATAACGATATATGTGTACGTGCGATGAATATAAGTCGCCATGAAAAGATAAATGTTCTGAATACCGCGCTGCGCCTCGCTCAACGACATACATGTGGTTGTGTAGCTCCCTTATATGTACACAACCTATATTGGGCTAGTCATCACATGACAGGAAGTTGTCTCCATTTTACCAGTAGTCAGTTAAATGTCAAAAATCTGGGGAAAATCGTTGTTCAAACATCTCGAGAAAACTATGAAGCTGTGAATAAACTTACATGACACCTGCAGAAAAAGGAACTGGGTCCCACAGACTAAATTTTTATGATTTAAATTGCTGCAGACAGCTTATTATAGCTAATTATAAGTTATTTGCAACAGCTTTCCACACATATTATTAATTTTGATCTGTTGCTCCAAACTTAAATTAATAATGGATAAATAAAAGATAAATAAAGGATAAAAAATACAAGTAAGACACCCTGAAGCGCTAACTGGTGTTACTCTACAAGTCATCATAATCATCAGTATCATCATCGTTTGTTATTGCATCATTATTCCCATGTGAGGTTATTATTGCACTTTATGTTACAATAAGAAGTCATCATCATTATTACCTTCTATCACTTGTTATTGCACTCTGTGTTACTGAATACAAAGTTCCATCACCATTATCATCATCATTACTGGTTACTACATAAGGTGTCATCACCATATTATTTTCATCATTCATTGTTAATGTGATGTTTGTTTCTATAGGTCTTTTGGCATAAGTCTTTCAAATCTCTGTTTTAGGATGGTTTCAGTGTGTTGAAGTCCTGGAGACAATCGGCATGACCTTTTCGCTTGGGGCGGTTATTGTCATAGGCCTATACGCATGCGTGCCGGATGTATCATCTCCCACAGTAGCTGGTTGGGGCGTTGTGACGTCAGTTGTTTCAGGTACCAACTACTTTTTGAAAAAGACTTTCTCCTGCATTATTGTACATGAAGCACCAAGACACCAAGCATACATACATATTTATACATGAAACTGAGATTTGGAGTCGTTATTTCTGAAAGGGTTTCTCAATACCAGGCTAGAAGCCAAATAATGAAAATGCGGAAGAATCGGTAAACCGTACATAGGGCAAAGGAACTATTATCAGCTTTAATACATGGTTTATTTCCTTCCGAAAATATCAGTTTATTAAAGTAGTGCAGTGCTAATTTTAGACTTCATCATTACCCATTTTATTGAATAGTCGAAACTGCATTTCGTTGGGTGTTTAGCAACACACCCGGCAAACATGATGTCGACCCTATTCACAGTTGTGGAAAAAAAAAGGAACAGACATACAGAGATTCTCTCCTTCACAATTAGAGAGCACAGTGAATGTATGTGTACTTGTATCTCAGTCAGCAGTTTTAGCTGATGGAGCTAGATATGTTCAAGCTATAGACCGTTCTGTTTGAGAGTTGTGTCTCCATTATACAAAACATAACTCCAGACAACTCTTCGGCAAATTTTGAATAGTTTTATAATAGCGAAATATTGACTTTACAGGGGTAACTATCCTGGTCGGCACGGTAATCTACAGCCAGAAAACATCAAGTATCCACGCCTTAGATTTATCCTGGTCCTTCGCTCTGGCGATTGTGTCTGGTTGTCTTCAGTGTTTGGCAGGGTTCCTTCTGATTCTGACTGTGAGACAGAAGAGACGGGTTGACGATATGTGATTTGCATCAGGTGCGAAACCACGCCAGATAACTGATGGAATCTCAGACGATAATTAAGATATATCAGTAGTAAACCACGTGGAAGTGGTTTTCAGCAATACAGTAGATGTGGTCATATTAAAGTAGCCCAAACGCAATGAATCACCAGCTGTCATCGGATCTACGTGCACACTCCAAAAAGACTTTGTATATATGCTGTCAGTCTGACCACAGGAAATGACCACTTCAGTGAATATAGAATGTCTTTTCTGGGCGTTACTTTTTCAGTCACTATAGAGATATGCGGATCTTTACTAACTTCATGACAGGAAACCTACTACAAGCCAGAAGATGGTACATATTAATTTCTATCAAAAAATATTAAAACAGCTTTGGGAAATGTCGTCTAGTTGAAGACGATGTCTTTTCTTGCAAGATAGGACGTGATGAAAATATTCTGTGCTTATCGAAATGCTTTATCTGTGATATAACTGTGAGAGGGTTGTTAACCAATGCAACATAGGGTGTTTTTTAATAATGTACCGTAGTATGTTCATGTACCACTGATACAATGTACCGTAGTATGTTCATTTACCACTGATACAATGTACCGTAGTATGTTCATGTGCTACTGATATAATGTACCGTAGTATGTTCATGTACCACTGATACAATGTACCGTAGTATGTTCATGTACCACTGATACAATGTACCGTAGTATGTACATGTGCTACTGATACAAGTGTACAAGGAGAATGTGCTTAGACCAGATACAAATGATTTTCTGGCTTAACTGGACTAATTAGTCTGCCATCATCGCATCACAGCCATAACTTATGATCATTCTCCACACGTCTGCCAATTCACCAGCCTAAAAATAGGAACAAACCACATACTTTTGCTGATAAAACGACCGTAGCTTATTTAGCGACCATTTTGATTCTCTAAATGAGTGACCCTTTTGAAGAAAAACATCAAAAAATTCACAGTTTCAATTTAGTTGGAATTTGACTACTTTGTGGTTTGATTGGCTGATCCCAGCGTTATTGTTTTTTACCCAAAGAAATGGGTGAACTAGTTGCGTAACTTAACCCAGATTCCCAGCGTTCCAAAACGGAAATTTGGTGAATTTGTGGCTAATGAATCATTGAAATCCATCTGTTTCTCTTTAAGAAAATGAAATTTCGTACGAGCAAACACGTGTGGACATTCCTATGAAGATGGCCACAAGACCAGCAGAAGTCTAGTATTACCTTGATCTGGCACTTGACAAACTGTCCACTGGTCGCAAATGGCATTTGCACCAAACCAGAAATGATGCACTTGTCAGTGGTACTTCCAGCAAACCTTCGCCCCGACGTTTGTCGTGGAATAATTTGTATAGACTAGCTTATATATTTTTTAATCTTGTTGATCATTGTTAAATCTAAAGGTAAAATATTAACGCATAAAGACATTTTCACCATATGTTTCAAGTAGGAACAAAGGGCGATAACAGAGGCAGGTACTTGTTGAATAATTTCGTTTACATTTATTTTGTCTTATCATGTTGATCAGAGGCATCTTGCGTACATGGCGTTGGGATCAAGGGAGGCTATCTGTAACACAAGCTTTCTTTGGTGAAAACCAACAGTTCCGTACGGTTATCTCCCATACATCGTATGACAGTTGCAATGTATGGTAGTATTTCGACTTTTCTAACAATTCTATATCGGGCCTACATGTGAAATATGTTCACCAAGATATACTTCAAAGAAATATGTTAATCAAGCCTTGGATTGAACTGTTTTACTCAAAATGGTGCGAAATCTAATATTTCTGACTACAACTTAGTAATTCTTTCAAAAATGAAGTATTGTATGCATGTATATACATTTATATTAAAGGCTTGATACAGTATATGCGCCAATCTTTGACATCGTGTTGTTTAACATCCTTTAATTCTACATTGTAAATACGGCACCCCATCTGCAGTTTCTTATTTATTTTAAAGATAGGCAACTAGACAAGCGCAGGCAGCAAGTTCCCGTCAACTGTGGCTGTAGGTAGACCCATTTTGTGTCAATGATTATTGTATTTTATTTAATGTTTGAAAATCACACGTTGATTTCTCTTAGTCCATTTTTTTATGATGGCCCAAATTAAGAGTTTAACGAGAATTATCAATATCGATAAATGATTTGCCGATATCAATAAATGATTTATCGATATCAATAAATGATTTATCGATATCGATTAAATAGTGGTATTTATCGATACCAATAAATGACTTATCGATATCAATAAATGAATTAGGGATATCGATAAATCATTTATCGTGATTCGTGATTTCTAAATCATTTATCGATGTTGATAAATACCACTATACGTAGATAATTTCGCCTTTTCAGCCTTCTGATAATTATTGTTCCTTCCTTCCAGAAGTTTTAGCAGAATCAAGTAAAACGAATGAAATTTACCATTTTTTACAGCTATTATACTATTATCTGTATCACTGCTACAGTGTGTCCGTTATAAGCACTGTGAAGTCTGCTGCATCAAATCACCGACCTCGGTCAGACGGCTCTGACTCTGCTGCATTTACTTCTTCGATGCCTGACCATGCTTCATCGGCCGTTGTATATAAAAATATGTTTTTATCTGCCTGTCTCTCTTAACATCTTAGAGGTAGCAGTCATTTCCATTAAAACCAACAATAAACACTATTTATAGATATCAGAGTATCGAATAATATTTATCGATATCGTTCATTCAGTAAATGATGTGTCGATATCGATAAATGAATAAGCGATATCAATAAATCGCTACCATTTGTCGAAATCGATAAATCAAAGGCCAACGAAAGCATGGTCAGGCATAGAACAAGTAAAGCAGCATGGTCAGGGCCGTTTGACCAAGGTCGGTGATTTGAAGTAGCAGACTTCACAGTGCTTATGCTAACAGACACACTGTAGCAGTGATCGATAATTTTCGATGAAATGTTAATTTGGCCCTCCATACAGTTTAGGCACATTAGTCTTAATCCCAAAGTCTGTACTTTCTGACATTGCCCTTGCTCAGATTCTCGAAACGGACTAGGATTTTCCATACATGTTCGAGTAACTATTCCGGCCGTCGGTTTTATCCACAGATAGAAGGACCTATGTTTTATCTTGCTCAAACTTAACTTTCTTCCTTGAGAACTGGCCCTAGAGATTAGCCCTAGGGATTGTTGGCATAGTAGTGCAGATCTCTGCTGTAGTATGTCGTTTAGAGTGCAATGAGGAAAATGGAATACAATCCCACAAGTCCTTACATACATTTTAGAAATTTCGCAGAAGGTATACTGCGTCAAGGATCGGTTTGGTATTTAACTTCCGGGTCGGCATACAAGGTGACTGGGGTGTCACAACCAAAAGAGCTGGACCAGCCACAAGAGACCCCCAATGGACAGACAAACGGCTCCACCTAGCGCCAGGTAGAAGGACCAGTTGAGATAGGACAGTCCGTGAACCTCGGAGCCCATCATACACAGACAAACCAGCACGGAAAAAGCTGCAAGATGAAGCGTAATTCTCATAGAACGACTGACTGTTGTTTGAGTGGTTGTGTTCAAGGACCCCTCCCCACCCGCCCAAAAAAGAAATGAAGTAAGCTTCACTAGAAATTTTAAAAGATTTTTCTTACCGAGAAAAATGCAGTAATAAATGTTCACATTGTATGGTGGGCTTTATGGGTCTTATATTGTTTTTTATTATTTTTATTTGCATTATTTCATGTCTTTTTCTTCAATCTAATCTGTGCTTAATATCAGATAATTTTAGTTATAGTATTACTTGAACACTCTCACCAATGCGGTCGCTGTGAGTTCAAGTCCAGCCTATGCTGGCTTCCTCTTCGGCCGTAAGTTAGAAGGTCTGACAATAACCTGCGGATGGTCGTGGGTTTCCTCCAGGCTTTGCCCAGTTTCCTTCCACCGCCGCCGGCGTATAAGTGAAATATTCTTGAGTACGGCGTAAAACACCAATCAAATAAATAAATGTTACTTGAACATACTTGAAATACCTGCACATTATTGCATGAAAATATGAGATATAAAGTTCACCATACTATCTGAACATTAACTTTTGTCGGCCAATATATAGATATTATTAGTACACTGTGCTGATCTGCGGTTGTGTTGCCGTACCGACAACTCAGCTATCTTGGGACATTAAAATCCATGTATGTACCTCGCACTCTGTTGCTTTGCGTTGTATGTGGTAGCGCGGTGGTCTGCACGACACTTCCAAACCGTTGCGCGCACGTAGAGTTCGTTCTAAATATAGCGTATTTCAATAATTCACCACCACAGTTTATATGAAGAAAAAAAAAATAGAAAAAAAAACAGTCTTCAACTGCCTGGTTTGCAGTGGAAGTTGGGTCCATTTGACATCAACACTTTTACAGGCCGTCCAGATACGAGTGAAGCTTAGTCATAATTTATTTGATACGAGTGTATGTTTGATTGTTTAAATTAACTCAAACATTTTCAACAATGCAGTGGTGGGGGCCATCAGACAGAGGTCATCAGACAGAGGGCCTCAGAAATTACTCTCCATCAAGCCACAGTATGTTGGCACTGACCAGTATACCCTTATACTACCAAGCAAGACAGTACCGAAATAACGAATTTTTGAACCTTAATAATAAACCGAAGAATATTACGCCTTACTCAAGAATATTTCTCTTAATCGACAGCGGTGAGCATTGCGTTGGGTGGAAACCAGGCAGAACCCGGGGGAACCCACAGCCATCCGTGGGATGTTGCTTTCGTCTTTATACCGGTGCGGAAAGACAGCAGATATTTTTAAATTTACCTGCCAGAGCTGAGAGCAGGAGGTTAGCTCTACATGTGATCATTCTTCCCTGAAAGCGGTTTGGCAGGAAGTAGGCGGCGCTCATGTAGGCATTAAGCAATCCGAGGATGACAGCGATCACGGCCATGGCCTGGCTGACTTGTAGTGAGACTGCAGAGGCAAGAAGGATTTGTAGAGTAATACTGGTAACTGATTACGTGTGATAACACGTATTTGTGGTGTATTCGAGACACTGTACTCAACATTGTCAGGAAATGTTAATTTCCTGCTATTAGACGGAGATGGTTATCAGTTGTTTAATTTCATTTCTGTGCAGAGATCATGTTTTAATAAAGGAAATGATACTGACATAAATTATTCGGCCTGTTATCAGTTCATATTTTATTAATGATTTTTATTGAACTCGTCCCTTAAGGGCTTTAAACGCAATCACATCACGCTCATCACATGGCAGAGAAAATTTGACAATCGGGAAAGTAGAAGCCAAATGTTTATGGTTCTGCATGTACCAGCGTTTGCCCCGGCCAGATAACGTTTACGTCCAGTTCCCGCCATTCTTCGTTTATGGGAAATAGTCTTGAATATAACGTTTATAAACCACAATCATAAATGAACAAATAATGGGATATTTATATGTGATCAAAGAAAATATAATTCACGATATACTTTCATCATTGTATCCGACCATCACCACCAGTGTTTGATTGAATTACCTGTGATTTCATGATTACGGCATACTTCAACCTCACAGTTTACCCATAATCCGCTGTGTCCGGACTGGGTGATACGCCAGTGTGGAGTACAGCACCCCACCAGCAAGAGGCAAACACCGAGTACCACGCCAATCAGACCTAACTTCCCAGGCAAGCTCGGGGGTATAGCGTAAGTGCCGCCATATTGGATGGAGTAATTAGTTGTCTTCCTCATCGCAGATCCCCTATCTTAGCTATAGAAGGCTTGTGTTAGACCGTACTCGGGCTAGTCGATTTGACTATGCATTGTTAGATGTTGACATCACACTTTGATCCGACGATCTGTTTTGTTGTTTTGCATGTACATATATAGGCGATTATCATCTAGGTGTTCTGGTACAAAACATGTCCTTCGTGACAGTATCTACAGTTTTATCTGTGGAGAGTGAACGATTTTATCAGCACAAGCCAAGGTACACAATCTGGGACAGTTCATTGTTTCGTGGACACTCGGGAGTTTCCGGGGCGTTCGTCTGGGAAACAACAATACCAATTAACTTGGCGACCATTTTTACAAAGGTTTTCACGATGGTTTCCTAAGAAAAATGACGTCACTTCGCGGAGTTGGAAAAAAGCTTCATGAAAATTACACTTGAATTTACGGGCGGGAGCAGAGGGACATTCAAGGCCTCGTGTAAATTTCAGCTCGATTTTCCATATATATAAGTACAAATAATTTCTCAGATATCAAACATCCAAGTATCCACGATTTCTAGAATATAACGATTTAATCAGTAACCGTCCTTTATTGGGAGTCCTATTGAAAAGGTTCGGACTATTATTTTATTCCATCAAGTTTGTGAAACTGCTAAAAGCCTAGATCGTTTGACAGATAAACCGAAATATTGCGGCCAAATTCCCGTACACTTAAACTTATGTGAACAGCTATTCCAGTGATTGTGCTCACATTTGACATGCAGGTAGGCTGTTCCTAGATACAATAAGTGTGCGAAAATCGTTCACTTCCGGTAAAACTGTGGAAACTCGCCATTTGCCGAAATTTAATTTTGTTTTTATGTATTCCAGGATATACGAGCCAGGGATTCCGAATCTGTATTTGTTTATTTTTATGTCTTTGTAACTGTTTGAGGTATAATAAAAAGAGACGATAACTCGTTAGCTATGAGAGCTGGAAATGGGAAATTTGCACCCAAGACACGCTCTTTCTGTTTCGCCCCAACGAATGGGCTACGATTAATAGTTTTCTCGCTATAGAATCGTTTTATATAGCACCACCGTTTTTCAGAAATAGATATTTAAGAATATTGGTTTAACATGGAGTTAAATGGCAACTGGAGAGATACACACTCTTTTGACTGGTTGGTTTATGTTGCACTGTCCATGATTTCCCATGACTTGATAGTATACGATGATAATTACGACAACAAGCGACGTGAACCCCAGCCGAAACTGTTTTGCAGTTCTCCAGATTGCTTCAGATTCACATATTGTCCTATACATTTACATGTTCTGTACAACATACCCAATGACGGCTAGGACTGTCGGAATTCAACAAAGGTCGGCTTTTCCATGCACCACATTCAAATGAAGGATAAAACAAGGTGGTGTTATCAGGCCAAAACTGTGCAAAGTTGTAAAGATTATATATAGTATACGTTTTATGAGTAAAATATTGGGTATGACAATTCATTCAGGTGCTCATCGTCGTGCTTACTGATTGTCATACAGTCTCTGATCAATTCAAACCATGTCACAGTTCAATGGAGATTAACGGAATTGTGAGTGTGCAGCCAGCTGACCTCACGACAGATATCTAGAGCACATGCTTGATGTCCTAACCATATCACACCTGGCAACTGAGGCATCCAGCTATAGAACAATTCGAGCGTAAAACAACAATCATAATACATAAATAAATATGGCACTATTAGAAGATCGCACAGACATCATTTGACAATACAGGACCGAAGAGGAAGCTTCTCTACAATTAGTTATGTTAATGCAAGATGTTGCTAAGTGAACAAGAAATTCAGTTGTATTAACTTATTTCGTGAAGAATATATTTCACAGAGAAAGGGAATATCATCCCATCGGCTGACTCTTGCTTATAAGACAAATACTTCTTTGAGGCATTTTATTGATAACCACAAAAAACAACTGATACTTTTGCTCAAAATATAGTTAGTAAAAATATATACGCGAGTTAAGTGAATTTATAGAATGAAGCACTCATGTTGACTTTACTTATTTTCCAGCACATTGTGTCGCTGTATACCTTCAGAGTTACATGTCGCTCCAAGGAAATGAATATAAGGCCTAAGACACAAAATAGGCTCAATTCTTTTGATAAAAACTCCATATTTCGCTCAATAACGAGCACACAGTCACTAGGTTTATTTACCGCACATATTTGACAAATTTGGCTTAGCTGGAGTGGTCGAAAATGACTCAATGTCAAAATTGGCGTCAGTTGTCGACGCTGGAGGTGCTGATACCTCTACAGGTGTATGTGAACTCTGTGTCTTAGCGCACTCGGGCTCATGTGTCGTAGTAGGTTTGTCAGAGACCTTTTTATTGCCTTGTTTCCCCCTGATGCTGGACTGTTTCTTGTGTCCGTGCTTTGATGATGATTTGGAATGTTTTTCTCGGCGGGGAGATGTGTATCTGCCTCGTCTGGCTTCTATCGCCAACAGAACCCCTGCCGTCAAAGACAAGATGTCCGCCACGAGAGCTACACCGAAGGACCAGGACAAAGATGCCAGGCTACCAAACCCACTTACGAAGGCCCCATACAAAGTGTCAAACGTCACACCAAAGATAACGATTCCGATAAAGTAAATGATACCTGGAGGAAAATGGAAGGAAAAGGAAGCGGAAATGAATTGGAGCACGATTTTCTTTCAAACTGATCGAACAAAATGTAACCGTTTGTAAAAGGAGAGAATTCGCAAGAAGGAAAGAGAAGTAATCATTCTCCCTGATAAACACACCAGTAACTCTTCAGAACACCCTATATGGACGGTACACTAAAAACATAATCTGTTATTTTTAACAGAAAGTCTGTTGTCTGAGTGACGCTGGAATGAGCTCTGTTATTCCAACATATAAAAGTGTGTCATAATAGTCAACATAATATCTTGCTGGTCTAATACAATCTTTATATTGAATTAACAGAATATGTATGCTAATATTTAGTCTGTTGCAATAGCAGAATACATTCTAGAATCACTCAGAGAAAAGATTATCGGTTAAATTTAACAGATTATTTTTTGAGAGTAGATTTGGCTTCCTGTAGTGTTGTATATCCCTTACATACCTGTGATGAGTATGTACAAGGCGGTCCCAAAGAGAAATGATGTGTTGCCTTTGCATTGCTTCAAGCAGAGAAACAGCATCAACATGATCAAGCCACCAACGATACCCAGGAAACCAAAGATGGCTAAAGTCTGAGAAGCACCGTACCAGTCTGAAAATACACATTTATGCAGATGTTTCGGTTAAGCATTAAAAAGTCTGCAGAGATTTGAAAATATGTTTTGGTTAAACATTATTATGTCAATCAGTCAAAGTAAAAGATGTCTCTGAAAGATTTAATGTTTAAAGTTGCTTCTCTTGGAAAAAAGCATTTTACGGATACTCTTTTTCTTTGTTCCAACGGCTTAGGGCATGTATCCTGATCAGCCTATCATATTACAGTTTGTTTAATCCTTTATTCGAAAAATATGTGGATGTGCATCCGCAGATCGCATTTTCTTTCTTCGAATATCCTGCTGTCATACAGACATATCTATATCTGCTTTGTCTTACCTTGCGGCCATCCGGTGGTATCTGTACAGAGAGAGCCCGCACTGAATGACTGTGTGCCAGAGGAACAGATTCGCCAGAGACCGAAGCCAAAGAAGCCTCCCCCGGAGATTGAGTACACCCGTCCCCAGGCCGTCGTCGTGAATGCCAGCATGTTGAGAAAGTTCGCAGCAGCCAGAAGAGCAAGAACCACGTTGATTAACATGGAATTTGTCTTGACTCTGTTAGAGACCTTCTCAAAGGTGAATTCTCCCATCGTGTTCAGTTACGATATGGCGATATATGGAGAGCGATGGATGGATTAAGATGTCGTGTTACTGTCTATAGCCTGATCTGTAACTGTTACAGTTATTATGCCTTGTATAGTGAACAACTCCCTTAACAACAAGTAATAATAATAAGCTCGTCTGACCCTAGAGTCAACATTCATTCCTCTTAAATTGTACTCTCCGATGAGAATGCATACGCTTAGGCTGGATGTCCTACTCTCATAGGGGAGGGAACATTCCACAGCCCAGAGGTACACCACCTTGACGGCGAATACCTGGTTTGATGGCCGTCATCGCAGAGCCGTAATATTTGACCCGTGTCATAAATCATCAATTCACTCGTATATGGAACACATTGGACATTATACTGTGACCTATCATTCGTCCTTATAGAAGTGTAAGTTTCTAATGTTAACAGCACCTGTGTTAAACATTCATTTAACTAAGACATAACTAAACCATCGGGACATTCAGGTAAAATTACACAAAGGCTTGATTACACCAAGTATGCGACCCAAATGAAACAGAAGATAACAAAATTTATAAAGGTAATTTAAGCACTACGAATGGCTAATTTTTAATACTAGCACAGCTTTTGGCTAGAATTTTAATCATCTCCGATCGTCCGAGAATGCGGTTATGTCTTTACATTTCCACTGACACTAACTTCGTTGAGAAATGATAAATGTCTATGATGGCGAGGTGGAGGCCTCCTTACGACCGTCAGCTCCAGAATGATTGAAACCACAGCCAGAACGAAGGACCATGAATGTATGGGATTATACTAGCGCTGGATTTCTAGAGTGCTAAACTTCACAGCGAAAATGATGATGCCATCAAATACAGGATATCTATAGAGAAAATCAGAAGGGAAAACATGTTTCTGAAACTGTCAGTCTGCGTAAATAAGTGTTAAAATGGATCTCATTAAGTAAAGTAGGCTGAAGACTGGTATAAGGAGAATATCAGTTCATAAGAGAATCTTAAGCTAATGTTAGAAGTAACATAGATGGCAGGATTTGTTGGGAAGTACACAGTGTGAATTCCAGTTACATACAATGTTATATAAACACATTTCTGCCATCTCCTGCAGTGATAAAAATATTATTAACAGGTTAGCCATAATTAATATTAGAGACCACAGGATTCCGGCAAAAGCCAAACGCGGCCATGGCGTGAACAAACGCCATCCAGCCTAAAGAAATTCAAGGTAGGCCATTTTGTCACAGGAAAAGTACAATTAGTTGATATAGCTGAGATTCTGATAGGCTGGAAATAGAGACTACATTTATAATTTACGTGCTGACGCAATCGACACCTTTGAAGAAATGGTATATTTTTTTCGACTGATGCATTGCCACAGTAGTGTGAAAATCTTCCTTAAGTTATTCGTTTTATGTTGAATGTCCGTTGCGAACCGCGAGGTAGGTTCACCACCCTCGAACATATGCACACGGTTAGAGTTCAACCTGCCTCTTCCACTTACGTAATAGAATGATGATAAACATACAGTAAGAGCATTTAAAATAAAAGACAGCGTTGTGGTATACCATCTGGCAATACAATCGTCTTGTTCCGTGTAATTTTACCTTCCGAATAATGTTTGGAATAATCCTAAGAGGCGCTCAGACCATATATACGTTATATGTGCAGGCCAAATCATTGATTAATTTGTTTTTTGCCTGTGTTTAGAAATGTCGTCAGCCCATATTTCAAGCCTTCCTTGGGCTGTTCCTATCATGGAGTTCATGCATTCGCCCAAGTGACCAAGTTCGTAGCCAGCACGTGTTCCTACACACCTCCTATATTGATGTATATGAGCTGGACTCGTCCTCGCCAATCGTGTAAGTGTCATGCGAGAAATGTTCTCCCTGTTAAGAATACAATCCCATGCGACAGAATAGCCACCAGCACACACACCAAAGCGATGGGTATAAGTACTGGACAACTTTTTGGGGCATTTCCGAGTCCTATCGTGTGAACTTACAAGAGTTTTGTAAGCAGATGAAACGCCAAGTGCTGGAGAGAAACGCGCCCTCGCCAGAATGTCGCGTTGTCGAGTGAATCTCGCGTCCTCGCTGCAATCTCTCTTCCTCATTCAGTTCTCGACCAAATCTACTCTGAATATCGACCAGATCTCGCAATGAGCAATGGATTTTGACTCAATCTCATCAGAATGTCACCTATTTTTTTTTCAGTCGAGAAGGCGTTCTCAGCTAAGGGTCATGTCAGTACATTCAGGATGGGCTATTCTCGGCCGCATGTACGCATAAAACACGGTCTCATTTCTGAGCAGAAAACTCATGTAAGCGAACTTTGCCGTGATAGTATCACTGGTTGTCTTGTTAACACGGACAGGCGGTTTGCTATAACCCTCCTTTATTGCGATCACTCAGACCCGGCGCATAAGAACCACGACCCGGGCTGGCACGGGACGACAATTCGAATTATGACCAAGTTTAGCGCCTGGGGCGTAATAATTACACGCATGCGTATGTACGGCGCGAGACATTAGCATCCACGCAAAGAATATATTGAACGGATTTAACTACTATCGATGTAGCCTACAAAACATCCATCCTTTGAATTCGTAATACACTACCTCGATTTACGCTAGCAGGAGAGATTGATGTGGATAACATGGTGCGCAATGATATTTTCCAGTACAACTATATCGGACCGGTTCCGAGTGAATGACCTTTCCCCCAAGACACCTTGAATTCACTGTAAAACTAGATAAAACTAGGTCGCGAATTACAGGTACATGTGTTTCCAAACACTACAAGGAAAAATATTTAACATGGCATTGTTCGTTACAATCAAACCCATAAGAGTAAACAGAAATCAAATATACATTTTTGAAAGTTTAGTTTGAGAGGACTAGTACAGCACAGAACGTATAAGTTTTTCATGAAAGCAAAAATTATAGATGTACGTACATGTATGAGATATAATAGGTTATCCGACAAATTAATCTACATGCAGGAACGTTTCCTATGTTGAAACAACATAGGTATAGGTTATATTTTTTAAAAAGTTTGAATGAACAGCATATATTTATGCAGTCGTTTCTGCATACACATGTCCGCTAAACTTATAGTTCACACGCTGAATGTAACAAATATATATAGTTGTGTAAAATCGAATCAGTTTAAGGTCGAACGGAGGTCTAGAGATCAAATCATAGTCTGTGCATAGTTTCCAGAAATACAAGAAAAGTTTTTCCTGTCAAACTCATCAAAATTGCTGTGCAGTACATAAATTGACATCTGCTGGAGATATTAATTAATAATGTGTATATTACATGTACTATAAGAATTATTATATTCCCACAGCACTAGAGGAAATTGAGAACAAACCGTATCTCATTTTGACATATCTTTAAGTGTGTTATGTTTGGTTAAAAAAATTAGCAATGAATAAATGCGCCGAGCTAATATCTTATTCGCATAAGATGAAACAGATACCAAACATTCCCATTTTTGTAGGGAAAACAGGTATAGAATGATATTCTACTTAAGGGACATATTGCTAAAACTGTGGAGTATAATTCGATGCCATAAATGGTTCACTGCTTATACCATTAACAAGTTTAACATCCATACCATGTAATGAGTAAATAACTGGGATCTGAAAGGGGAGGGCAAAACAACTTATCTCATCCCATGACTAGAGTTCACCTGTGGACTCATCTTAAATTTCAATCTTGCTTACATTTTGCGCTGGGATTAAGGTTAACTCCGTGACCCGGACTGGTGTTCAGCATCCAGGGAGGCGATCAGGTTTCAGATGACCTTCCTGTTCACATCAGGAAAATGTTCATACAAAAAGAATTATATAGTTCAAATGAAACATTTAACATTTATGTTATTTTTGTGTGTGTGATTATGTGATGATGTTATTATGTTTTTGTGTGAGAACAACGTCACATGATGAACTTTGCAAAATGTCTACTCCTTATTAGGTACGCCTCGATGTATTATTAATCAGAGTTCTTTTTCCTTAAGTCTATTGACTCAGCAGGCAAAACATTCAAGAAAGCAATTCCCAAGTCATTCATACACTTCTGCAAAGATATCCAGATTTCGCGTGAAAACATCGAGGCGTCCGTTGAGGTGTATGTCAACAGCCAAAGGTTGACTGATCCACAGTCAAAACAAATTGTGGAGAGCCCCAAACAGCAGGTAGTGTCTGAGCTTCACCATCTGCGCAAGTCTAGCAAACCAGCAACAGACCAGGGCGTGGAGTCTCCTCAGGGGCGCAGCGGGAGAAGAGCAAGGCCCGAATACATCTTCACCTCTTCAGGATGCCGAGGATGAACTTAACGATTCTCTCGATAACGAGCTTTGTACATTAATGCCTCTTTGGTAAATTTTCTCGATAGACAGGTCTTGTGTGAAGACGCAATGAGCGACAGGCTGTATGTAAGTTTCAGCAAGGCAAAAATTATTGTAAATTAACACCCTCAAAGGAAACTAATGTGAAAAACCATTTCTATCTATATATAAACTCATCCAGAAATAATTTCAGGTCTGCTTCTTGAATAGGCCGGAATCGATTGTTGGCCACTGAGGCCATTTTCAGTTGGTTACCGACACAGATTGTTTTGCGGTTGTGGTCACGTAACTCAAACAATACGACCTCCGAGTCGAGCGATTTCGCTCGCGATCTTCTTCAATAAGCTCGTTGATATCGAACCAATAATGTAAAAACAGTTGATATAGTACATTATAATTTCTGAGTAGTTTGAGACGCGATTTATGTAGTAAGTGTTCTTGATGGGTGTAGTTTATGATGAAAGTGTATGTTATATGGCTCAGTTTATCCCCTCCCCCCCCCCCCCCAACCTTGTAGCCGACTCCTGGGTAATCCTGTCTATATACTTAGCCGGCCTGTCATTCTGGCCTCGTTTCCGTGATAATGTTTTGTTCTGTAAACTGCATTCCGGATACTTTTCTGTAGGGTTTATGTATGTCCACAGAGGATCAATTAGTCAAAATAGTTTCCAAGTTTTGGTCTTCGTTCTAACTAGATGCCAGAAATTTTAGTACCATGGGTCCAAACTAATTTATCAAGGTGCTGAAACAATCTAAACGTTGGAACGTCTTATATGGGTGGCCAAAATTAAGTTCTATCCAAGCTTAGATCAGGTCATGTTATGTATGTGTATATGAGATTAAGCTAACATGGGCTAGATTGTCTATATTTGTCTAATAGGTAACCTACGGGTAGGCCCTATTAACTGTGGTTAACAGCGTATGAGTGTTGTACATCTTCATTAAGGTATACCAATATGCACATAATGTACACCTATTCGCATGGGAGACATTGATTATGTATCCTGCCCATGTGCCTGTGTCTTTTATAGATTCATAATGACTGGTTATGGGTTATTTTGTTTCTTGTTTTGCTTTTGAATGGTTTAGTCGAGTTTGGTATAGGTTAAAATCAGCGTAGTTATAGTATATGGGGAAGCATTATGTATCATTATAATCCATCTGGTGAATTGTGGAGTCAGCCTAATGGTTTGCATTTATACTTGCAAGTCCTGTGTATTTTAAATATAAGACTGCCTTTGTGAATGGAAAATATATGAAATGGAAATAACAACTCAACTGATTTCTTGTAGCAAATTATTTTCATCGTCTGTACCACTTGACCAGTTTTAATTATACAGAAGTGTTAAGAACATGTACAAACAGACATGTTGTGTTGAACATATATACCAATGGCTTGAAGCACACCATTTAATAGAATGGAGCTCGTCGCCATAAAACTACAGCCATCATCATCATCATCAGTCTGCATAGAGATTCAGACATTTGCATTCTCCTCACGCCCTAGAATATCGACCATATACTACACAGCAACATCTTGGGTTCAGATGGTTGGGATCTGTATGGTGGTGTTCAGTGGCGTGTGGGCTGTTTCATGTCAGGACTTTGTAGACGCCATATGGTGCAGTGCAGTCTAGAACCATGCAGTACTACATATTGCTGAGTCGTGTCACATCTGCTCAGTTCTGTTGTTGTGAGATGAGAGTTTCATATTGATTACTACACTGCATTATAAGAAAATATTCAAACCTGCTGTCACCCTGATACATTGCGTTTATATCGCAAGGATTATAGAATCTTAAAGGGAAATGTTACCGCACTTAAATTAAAACTGTGTACTGAACAGTGTAACAACGACAGTATGATTTCTAATGAACAACAAAATAGTAACGGTTGAGTATTAGTAAAAAGTCTTTGGCAGACCCGCTTGCCCGCCGGGTTAAGATTGTACCTAGCCTATAAACCGTCTTTTGGTTGACCGAGCCGTTCACATGTGTGTGTGCGAGTGTGAATTCTTTCATTATCTTCTGTGCTCCGAAAACTATAAAGTTTGAAGTATGAGCTATTTCTGTTGCTTTTTAGCTTAAATATTTGTATTAAGTTTGTACCTACCCAGGCACTCAAGGTTTTAAAACTGGAAAAATACACTGTGTGTGACAATAACTTAAATTAAATACCCTAGTCTAGCTTGATAACTGCCCTTTAGCCCCTTTGTTGAGGACATTTCACTAATTTGCTACAATGAACAAGTTTTGTCTGCATTAAACAATTGTTATATAATTTATGATTATTTAACATATAACGGTGGTCAGATATGTATATGGGCCCTTGATTGAGTGTTATGCCTGGCTCAAATACCGAGTTGAAGACACTACACAAGAGTGATGCCCAGTCAGGGTTAATACCTTATCGGCAAGTGTCCTTGGTCTGTCCCCTCGTGGTCAACACCAATCAATGATATTGTTCATGACTGAACTAAACATGCCCAGGCGGGCGGCATCCCATTCGGTTACCTCAGAGCGGTCAGTTCTATTGAGCAAAAACGAGAACTATATTTCACAAAGGAATATCGTTTTTTTAATGATTTGTCCATCAGAACTCAAGTATTTTCAGCGTCGATGTTCCATCGCAACATCAGCATCAGAAGCTAGCTCTTAGCGATTTGGTTAACTTTATATGAAACGCATAAGATAAGGTTTGCTTAGTTCATACATCGACGTTCGGGCAATTTGGAAGTTTGATGGCAATATTACACTCCCATACTCATAAAGCGATTTGAGCATACTTAATTGAGTAAATACTAGTTGAACTTAAGTACCGGTGCAGTAACACTTTCTAAAACGAGTGACTACTGGGTGAATATCTGGTTTGTCCTTGGCAGGTGCTTAAATAAACCAACATACTAACAATTCATATACCTTTGGTTTGGTCTTATCGGAATTCCGAGGTGCGCTTTTTGACATCTCTGCCAACGAGGGTTCTCTTGCAAATAAGAAAAACTCCAAAACATGGAACATGTTGAAAGATTAAATCCAAACTTTTATTTTAAAAACCACAGGAATTAATTCTTTACTTCTTGCAAAAACAAAACCCAATCAAACTGTCAGCATTTACTGTTGATCATAGAAAATATTCAATAACTTATATACACGTATATATATCAATGTTCACCATATGGCAACGAAAGGAAAACGTTACGATGATTCACTTCACAGCAATATGTTCTCCAAGGCATCACACAGTGATAAGGTGGTTGTTCACTAAGGCGTTACAGAATGGTAAGGTAGTTGTTCACCAGGGTGTTACAGAGGTGTCAAGGTGGTTGTTCACAAAGACGTTACAGAGTGATAGGGTGGTTGTTCTCCAAGGCGTTATGGAGTGGTAAGGTGGTCGTTGCAACAGGTACAAATAACGAAATCCCTAAGAATGTTTATCATATATGTAGACTGTTTTAGACTCATAGTCGTACCTGGATTCTTTTAAACCTTTAATTATTAAATAAATCATAAATAGGATCAAAAGTTCGTGTAGCATATATGAAATTTACGTGGTAATCCCTTCATTATTATGTGTTTATGATAATTTGTTTAGTTTCGTCTGGTGGTCTATAATTATTCATTCATTCAATCATTTGATTGATTATGGAAGACAGCGTCATCTCAACTATTTTGGGATCACATCTTTCTGTTGATAGTCTTTTAAGGAAATATGACAATTTGAGACCCACGGTGAAAACGTGTCCATCAAGTAATTCAGGCCTCTCCGTTTAGTGATTATGATTAAGGTTCAGGCTTAGGGCAACTCTTCTTAAAACAAGAAGCACGAAAATTATCTGAACATTGCCAACGTCATGTTATTATAGGGCTCACAAGGTCAAGATCATCACCACAAATAACCTTGAGGTCAACTCAAGTCTGGAATAGGGTAATAAAAACTGTACCCATCCTATTTCAATGACCGGTGACTAAATTAAGATTTAGAAAAATAATTAAGAAGACTTTATGATCAGAGTCAGCTTCTTTAGCACTAAAACCATACAACATTTACAGCTTCGGGATGCTCTTGGCGTGAGGTGAAGGGGAGGAGTGAATAGGGAGAACGTATGGCAGAAGTTACCAACCAAAAAGGATGTAAGATCATACTTTCAGGCCTCCCATGGCTTCGCTGTAATTCCAGATTAAAAGATAACAAGTTCGTCAGAATAAAACTGTTGTGACTGTTTATATCTGTTTCCACCTCTTCCCAAATGACTAACATTAGATTATTTATTGTCTTTTCTTTTAAGAGAGGGAGGTGGGCTGGAGGAATGGAGAGCATAGAGACTGTGTAAACGAACTCAGCTTGTAGGAATATTTGATATGTCCTTCGTCAGGTTCTAGGACGGCGAAGTAGCGGTACCTTTCCGGCCCAACAGAAGCAGTACACCAGCTACTATCTCGAGGATCATGGAAATCACTGCAAGTCCAAATGACCAGGACAAGGTGCGCCCAAAACCCGAAGTGATCACAGGGCTGTAAAACTTCACGCCGTATATGACGATCCCAATAAAATACAAGACGCCTGTGGAAAGGAGCAAGAACAGAAATGAGGTTAAAATATGCATACATGTATATATGACAACAGACGTTTGTATATATTACATAAGTATATCCTGTATTCTTACTCGCTAATAAGACGGTTATTATAGACGAATGATCGCATATTCCCTGTTTCCATGACAACAGTTCAAACATACTCAGGAAAACAACAGTTCAAACATACTCAGGAACGTAAGAATTATAAGGTTCATATTTAGTTTTAGAAGCGCGAATATGGCGTCCTTGACGTATAGGCTGTATCACACATTCATGTTTCAACAAATCGTAAAGTATCGTGGAGTATCAAAGTTACATGCGATTTTCATTATTATTATTATTTAGAGAAGCTAGTGAGAAATAAATGGATCATATCAAGATTTAGAAATATCAAATTTATCAAGATCAGAAATCTGATTACTGACATCTTAGTAAACTAATGTTGAGTACAGTGCAAAAACGCGTGTTAAATCAATGAATAAATAGATATTTTACATTGTAAATAACGGTGTTAAGCGAAATTACCTGTGATTATGCAGATAAAGGCCGCTAGCAGTAGGTAGTCACCGTTCTTTTCTCCCAGTAGGTAAGCCATCATTAAAATCAAAGAACCCAAGATTCCGGCAAATCCAAACACAGCCATGGCCTGAACACACGCCATCCAACCTTTACAGAACATAAATATGTCAGTCAGATATCACGATAGTTAAACTGTTACCTCTCATCTTCAAGTATAATTTAATGGAAATGTTACGAACTATACAAGTTTATGGTATTAACTGGTACATGTATTTCGACTGTCTCCTTCGCCTATACATGTGCCACAGGCTAGAATCCAACTCTGGATTGTTTCGCTACGGCTTCAAGTCGACACACCCGAGATATTTTAGTAGGTATGAGACATAAAATCATGGCGAGATGAATCATTTGTTTATTGATTTATTTTTTGCTTTAACCTTTTGGGGATCGGTATATGTGAGATTAAAAGCAAACGTCCTTGATAAAATATCAAGTTTTGATTGTGGAGGAAAAACAGAGACATTGATAGGCATTTGGGATCTATTTAGATATCTGACATATTATAGAGGCTGACATCAACCAACAACTTGGTAATGTATGGCTTGTAATACACACACAACATCAAAACAATTACAGGTACAACTTCGTTTCTTGTAGCTCTGCAAGTATTCATATAGCAAGTTTTGAGGATAGTTTACCTTGTGCTGTATTTACAGTTGTGTACGTATTCACATTGTGTCCAGTTAGTGAGTTTTGAGGATAGTTTACCTTGTGCTGTATTTACAGTTGTATACGTATTCACATTGTGTCCAGTTAGTGAGTTTTGAGGATAGTTTACCTTGTGCTGTATTTACAGTTGTGTACGTATTCACATTGTGTCCAGTTAGTGAGTTTTGAGGATAGCTTACCTTGTGCTGTATTTATAGTTGTACACGTATTCACATTGTGTCCAGTTAGTGAGTTTTGAGGATAGTTTACCTTGTGCTGTATTTACAGTTGTGTACGTATTCACATTGTGTCCAGTTAGTGAATTTTGAGGATAGTTTACCTTGTGCTGTATTTACAGTTGTGTACGTATTCACATTGTGTCCAGTTAGTGAGTTTTGAGGATAGCTTACCTTGTGCTGTATTTATAGTTGTACACGTATTCACATTGTGTCCAGTTAGTGAGTTTTGAGGATAGTTTACCTTGTGCTGTATTTATAGTTGTGTACGTATTCACATTGTGTCCAGTTAGTGAGTTTTGAGGACAGCTTACCTTGTGCTCTATTTATAGTTGTACACGTATTCACATTGTGTCCAGTTAGTGAGTTTTGAGGATAGTTTACCTTGTGCTGTGTTTACAGTTGTGTACGTATTCACATTGTGTTCAGCTTGTGGGTTTAGAGGATGGTTTACCTTGTGCTGTTCCTAGAGCAGTATAACTGCATGCCCCAAGGCCATCAAGGGCGTATGTCACCTGTGTTCCTGTACAGGTACGCCACAGGCCCACGTTCGTGTACCTCGCCGTTGGGTCGATTACATTGGAGTTAGCGATGTAAGAGAAGTATTCTCCCCATGCTGTCGTGGAAAACGCAATCCCATTGAACAGATTGGCTACCAATATCAAGATGAGTGCCACGAGAAGGAGTACGGGTAAACCCTTTACCGAATCTACCAGCCCCATCACTCTTAATCAGTCAGGGACTTCACGCAAAATATTGCTGAACTGATCCAGGCGCTAACGACTTAAGAGAGTGAAGTAGAAAAATGGGTAGCAATCCCGGTGTGAAGTCTGGTGTATGACTCATAAACACTGGTTTTCCATTTCTTTAGGGCTGGTCTATCTAGGCCAATCGATCAAAGTACGCGTTTGTACTTATACAATTGTTAGGGCCAAGTCTAGCCTAGTTCAGTCGAAACATGTAACCTTACTGTCTAGAAATAAAGGTAGGTAAGAAATAGATGTAGCCCCTAGCTACACAATTACCAACTCTCTAAAACCAACTGTGTACGAGTGGTGCACAATTTATACTGTGGTGTACGAGTGGTGCACAACTTATACTGAGTTGTACGAGTGTTGCAACACATATGCTGTGGTGTACGAGTGGTGCACAACATATACTGAGTTGTACGAGTGTTGCACAACATATACTCAGGTGTACGAGTGGTGCACAACATATATCGAGGTGTACGAGTGTTGCACAGTGTGCACTGGGACATAATACATATCCACATGATGTTAAGCACTTTGTTTAACACACCCACATTGACATATGCACCAGTGGTACACAATTTCTGTATCGCAAATATTTATGTCTTTTGTACACAGTCGTTTTTAGAAAGTATGGTATGTCTTTCACACAAACACTCAATACGACCCAATTAATAATCATGAATTTTTTACAAAATGTAACGTTAAATTAGTTATTCCCCTGAAGAAGAATCAAATAATAGATTAATCGATTAGTTTATTTGAAGTGATGCTATAAACAGCGTATGAAGAGTGTACGTGTCTTTGAGTATAATTATATTACTATTAAATATAAATCTATTGTCAGTAAAAAATATGAACAGAACGTCCAGAATCTCTGGTACTACATCATGATTGTGTGTCATTTCGCTTAAGCCGGGGCTAGGTGCCGTATTCATTGTGTAGAAATAGATCTCCACATTGTATATATGAACAGTTGCAATCAGAGCGCAATTTTGCATATTCCTTGCGTCTTTACAACATCATTGAAAACTGGTAACCGCTTCTCTCTGCATGATTCCGACCTATTTTCGCACCTGTTTTACTTTTTAATTTTTTTTAGTGGTTTCTGTCATTTTGGGAATTGACCTTGTGATTGTTGACCGGGAAAGTCCATTTGATTCACGTGTGTTACATGAATGTTGGTTTCAGACGCATAGATTTCAGTAGCGCAAACACGTCTCACAAGAATGACTTCGTAGGTTTTTCTTTCCATGTCTCCATATGACCCTGCACCACAATAATAAATCCGAAATATACTGATGTTAACGAGCATTTCATGGATAGCGATTTTTTTCTTTCACTTGACTTATTTTGTCTCCTACCAAAACTATATAAGCAAGTAAGCAATGTATTTCTGTAATTTCAAAGAACCATGCATATTGTATGGCACAATCTGGGAGCAAACGAATTACATAAAATAACTGATAATTTAAGATAGAAATATTAGGATTTATTCAGCTATATAAGTTTTCGGTAAACACTGAACGCTATGTATAGGGCACTGCGTCTCTAGAAGAATTACTAACTGATCAATACAACAGTCTGTGCGTTTATGAGTATTTTTTTACGTTATCCTTTTCACATCCACGCCATTGCTCTGTTTGATGACTTAAACTTGAAGTCAACAGTAAATTGTTACCGTACTAAGCGCTTTTATCACACTGTGAGGCCTAACATATCTCTTTTCGCTTTTCTACCTAAATTTGTGTTTACCAGGCACTTGTTCATTCTGAACTCTTCATGTCTTTTCTGAGAGTATTCTTTTAAGGCAGTTTCCGACAAAAAGTTATGAACAAAAACACATTTTTTCTGTAAGTTGTCAGGTGTTCTTTTATATTTAAAAGTTTCTAATTCTAAGCTGATTGATGAGCTGTCTATATTTTGTTATCTATCTCTCAGCTGAACAGTCGTCCCTCGAATATTGCTACAATGTTTATGTGTGTTTATTAGTCTCTCGGGTTAACTTGTGTTGCCATGCGAGATATTTCGTTGTATTTTTCGTCACGGTGGGTACATTTAGTGTAGCTTTAATAGATATGTTCAGGTTGTTCGGATCTGTATGGTGGTGTTCAGTGGCGTGTGGGTTGTTTCATGTCAGGACTTTGTAGACGCATGATTTCTAATGAACAACAAAGTAGTACGGAGATCACAGTGGTATTCACTGGGTACGGAATTCATTGAAGGACAGGCCCAAGTTGGCCAGCATTGTAGGCTACCGGTAATGGTTTCATTTCCACATGTCACTTAAACTGAGCTATGATATAACCTATTTAAACTAATCTGTTGCTATAGATTGCGAATGGAATATCTGTAAGTTACAACTCCAATGACTTCATGTTTATGTGTATGTGTAGGAGTCTGTTTATCAAGGTGTGACGAGGAAAATGAACTAGTCAGGACGTGATATCAATAATGTTAAATAATAGTGGCCTGAAAGCTTATATATCTAGATGCTCGGCACGCGATCTTCTTTATATAGCTTGTGCGACTTGGAGACATAACAATGAAGTATACATAGACTTCTGTTCGGAGAACATGTCTAATATTGGACGCTTTGCTTGTTGGCGAGTTTGCTTGACAACGTCGTCTACTTGTAGCAGGCTAAACCCTGCACAGACATGTTTATTGTGATTAATTTTATTTATCTGATTGCTTTCTAACAAGGTCTTTCCACTTATTTAGAACATATTAAAAATACACTAGCTTGAGTGACGATGAAGACATATTTGGCACAGCATATAGTCGCGGTATAGTGCATGTTGACTGCTGTAAATGATCGTGTTTTCTGCAGCTTCTGTGCTCCGAAAACTATGAAGTTTGAAGTATGAGCTATTTCTATTTTTAGCTTAAATATTTGTATTAAGTTTGTACCTACCCAGGCACTCAAGGTTTTAAAACTGGAAAAATACACTGTGTGTGACAATATCTTAAATTAAATACCCTAGTCTAGCTTGATAACTGCCCTTTAGCCCCTTTGTTGAGGACATTTCACTAATTTGCTACAATGAACAAGTTTTGGCTGCATAAAACAATTATTTTATTATTTATCATTATTTAACATATGGCGGTGCACAAGAGTGACGCCAAGTCAGGGTTAATACCTTATCGGCAAATGTCCTTGGTCTGTCCCGTTGTGGTCAACACCAATCAATGATATTGTTCATGACTGAACTAAACATGCCCAGGCGGGCGGCATCCCATTCGGTTACCTTAGAGCGGTCAGTTCTATTGAGCAAGAACGAGAACTATATTTCACAAAGGAATATCGTTTTTTAATGATTTGTCCATCAGAACTCAAGTATTTTCAGCGTCGATGTTCCATCGCAACATCAGCATCAGAAGCTAGCTCTTAGCGATTTGGTTAACTTTATATGAAACGCATAAGATAAGGTTTGCTTAGTTCATACATCGACGTTCGGGCAATTTGGAAGTTTGATGGCAATATTACACTCCCATACTCATAAAGCATACTTAATTGAGTAAATACTAGTTGAACTTAAGTACCGGTGCAGTAACACTTTCTAAAACGAGAGACTACTGGGTGAATATCTGGTTTGTCCTTGGCAGGTGTTTAAAGAAACCAACATACTAACAATTCATATACCTTTGGTTTGGTCTTATCGGAATTCCGAGGTGCGCTTTTTGACATCTCTGCCAACGAGGGTTCTCTTGCAAATAAGAAAAACTCCAAAACATGGAACATGTTGAAAGATTAAATCCAAACTTTTATTTTAAAAACCACAGGAATTAATTCTTTACTTCTTGCAAAAACAAAACCCCATCAAACTGTCAGCATTTACTGTTGATCATAGAAAATATTCAATAACTTATATACATGTCTATATAACAATGTACACCATATGGCAACGAAAGGAAAGCGTTTCGATGATTCACTTCACAGCAATATGTTCTCCAAGGCATCACACAGTGATAAGGTGGTTGTTCACTAAGGCGTTACAGAATGGTAAGGTAGTTGTTCACCAGGGTGTTACAGAGGTGTCAAGGTGGTTGTTCACAAAGACGTTACAGAGTGATAGGGTGGTTGTTCTCCAAGGCGTTATGGAGTGGTAAGGTGGTCGTTGCAACAGGTACAAATAACGAAATCCCTAAGAATGTTTATCATATATGTAGACTGTTTTAGACTCATAGTCGTACCTGGATAATTTTAAACCTTTAATTATTAAATAAATCATAAATAGGATCAAAAGCATATATGAAATTTAGCATATATGAAATTTACGTGGTAATCCCTTGAATATTATGTGTTTATGATAATTTGTTTAGTTTCGTCTGGTGGTCTATAATTATTCATTCATTCAATCATTTGATTGATTATGGAAGACAGCGTCATCTCAACTATTTTGGGATCACATCTTTCTGTTGATAGTCTTTTAAGGAAATATGACAATTTGAGACTTACGGTGAAAACGTGTCCATCAAATAATTCAGGCCTCTCCGTTTAGTGATTATGATTAAGGTTCAGACTTAGGGCAACTCTTCTTAAAACAAGAAGCACGAAAATTATGTGAACATCGCCAACGTCATGTTATTATAGGGCTCACAGGGTCACGATCATCACCACAAATAACCTTGAGGTCAACTCAAGTCTGGAATAGGGTAATAAAAACTGTACCCATCCTATTTCAAGGACCGGTGACTAAATTAAGATTTAGAAAAATAATTAAGAAGACTTTATGATCAGAGTCAGCTTCTTTAGCACTAAAACCATACAACATTTACAGCTTCGGGAAGCTTTTGATGTGAGGTGAAGGGGAGGAGTGAATAGGGAGAACGTATGGCAGAAGTTACCAACCAAAAAGGATGTAAGATCATACTTTCAGGCCTCCCATGGCTTCGCTGTAATTCCAGATTAAAAGATAACAAGTTCGTCAGAATAAAACTGTTGTGACTGTTTATATCTGTTTCCACCTCTTCCCAAATAACTAACGTTAGATTATTTATTGTCTTTTCTTTTAAGAGAGGGAGGTGGGCTGGAGGAATGGAGAGCATAGAGACTGTGTAAACGAACTCAGCTTGTAGGAATATTTGATATGTCCTTCGTCAGGTTCTAGGACGGCGAAGTAGCGGTACCCTTCCGGCCCAATAGAAGCAGTACACCAGCTACTATCTCGAGGATCATGGAAATCACTGCAAGTCCAAATGACCAGGACAAGGTGCGCCCAAAACCCGAAGTGATCACAGGGCTGTAAAACTTCGCGCCGTACATGACGATCCCAATAAAATACAAGACGCCTGTGGAAAGGAGCAAGAACAGAAATGAGGTTAAAATATGCATACATGTATATATGACAACAGACGTTTGTATATATTACATAAGTATATCCTGTATTCTTACTCGCTATTAAGACGGTTATTATAGACGAATGATCGCATATTCCCTGTTTCCATGACAACAGTTCAAACATACTCAGGAAAACAACAGTTCAAACATACTCAGGAACGTAAGAATTATAAGGTTCATATTTAGTTTTAGAAGCGCGAATATGGCGTCCTTGACGTATAGGCTGTATCACACATTTATGTTCAACGAGTCGTAAAGTATCGTTTGTATCAAAGTTACATGCGATTTTCATTATTATTATTATTTAGAGAAGCTAATGAGAAATAAATGGATCATATCAAGATTTAGAAATATCAAATTTATCAAGATCAGAAATTTTCTGATTACTGACATCTTAGTAAACTAATGTTGAGTACAGTGCAAAACGCGTGTTAAATCAATGAATAAATAGATATTTTACATTGTAAATAACGGTGTTAGCGAAATTACCTGTAATTATGCAGATAAAGGCCGCTAGCAGTATGTAGTCACCGTTCTTTTCTCCCAGTAGGTAAGCCATCATTAAAATCAAAGAACCCAAGATTCCGGCAAATCCAAACACAGCCATGGCCTGAACACACGCCATCCAACCTTTACAGAACATAAATATGTCAGTCAGATATCACGATAGTTAAACTGTTACCTCTCATCTTCAAGTATAATTTAATGGAAATGTTACGAACTATACAAGTTTATGGTATTAACTGGTACATGTATTTCGACTGTCTCCTTGTATAAAAACCTCATGTTTTTCGCCTATACATGTGCCACAGGCTAGAATCCAATTCTGGATTGTTTCGCTACGGCTTCAAGTCAACACACCCGAGATATTTTAGTAGGTATGAGACATAAAATCATGGCGAGATGAATCATTTGTTTATTGATTTATTTTTTGCTTTAACCTTTTGGGGATCGGTATATGTGAGATTAAAAGCAAACGTCCTTGATAAAATATCAAGTTTTGCTTGTGGAGGAAAAACAAGAGACATAGACAGGCATTTGGAATCTATTTAGATATCTGACATATTATAGAGGCTGACACCAACCAACAACTTGGTAATGTATGGCTTGTAATACACACACAACATCAAAACAATTACAGGTACAACTTCGTTTCTTGTAGCTCTGCAAGTATTCATATAGCAAGTTTTGAGGATAGTTTACCTTGTGCTGTATTTATAGTTGTACACGTATTCACATTGTGTCCAGTTAGTGAGTTTTGAGGATAGTTTACCTTGTGCTGTGTTTATAGTTGTATACGTATTCACATGGTGTCCAGTTAGTGAGTTTTGAGGATAGTTTACCTTGTGCTGTGTTTACAGTTGTGTACGTATACACATTGTGTTTATTTTGTGGGTTTAGAGGATGGTTTACCTTGTGCTGTTCCTAGAGCAGTATAACTGCATGCCCCAAGGCCATCAAGGGCGTATGTCACCTGTGTTCCTGTACAGGTACGCCACAGGCCCACGTTCGTGTACGTCGCCGTTGGGTCGATTACATTGGAGTTAGCGATGTAAGAGAAGTATTCTCCCCATGCTGTCGTGGAAAACGCAATCCCATTGAACAGATTGGCTACCAATATCAAGATGAGTGCCACGAGAAGGAGTACGGGTAAACCCTTTACCGAATCTACCAGCCCCATCACTCTTAATCAGTCAGGGACGCAAAATATTGCTGAACTGATCTAGGCGGTAACGACTTAGGAGAGTGAGGTAGAAAAAATGTGTAGCGATCCCGGTGTGAAGTCTGGTGTATGGCTCATAAACACTGGGTTTCCATGACACTATATAAACTGTCCCCGTCTCGGGCATTCCTTGCCCCTGACGACATAAATACTAGCCCATGGACGATCAGTCGATCCAGTTTTCCATTTCTTTAGGGCTGGTCTATCTAGGCCAATCACTCAAAATACGCGTTTGTACTTATACAATTGTTATCGCCAAGTCTAGCCTAGTTCAATCGAAACATGTAATTATACTGTAAATATAGGTAGGTAAGAAATAGATGTAGCCCCTAGCTACACAATTACAAACTCTCTAAAACCTACTGTGTACGAGTGGTGCACAATTTATACCGTGGTGTACGAGTGGTGCACAGAATATACTGAGTTGTACGAGTGGTGCACAACATATATCGTGGTGTACGAGTGGTGCACAGTGTGCACTGGGACATAATACACATCCATATGATGTTAAGCACTTTGTTTAACACACCCACATTGACATATGCACCAGTGGTACACAATTTCTGTATTGCTAATACATATGCCGTTTGTACACAGTCGTTTTTAGAAAGTATGGTATGTCTTTCACACAAACACTCAATACGACCCAATTAATAATCATGAATTTTTTACAAAATGTAACGTTAAATTAGTTATTCCCCTGAAGAAGAATCAAATAATAGATTAATCGATTAGTTTATTTGAAGTGATGCTACAAACAGCGTATAAAGAGTGTACGTGTCTTTGAGTATAATTATATTACTATTAAATATAAATCTATTGTCAGTAAAAAATATGAACAGAACGTCCAGAATCTCTGGTACTACATCATGATTGTGTGTCATTTCGCTTAAGCCGGGGCTAGGTGCCGTATTCATTGTGTAGAAATAGATCTCCACATTGTATATATGAACAGTTGCAATCAGAGCGCAATTTTGCATATTCTTTGCGTCTTTCCAACATCATTGAAAACTGGTAACCGCTTCTCTCTGCATGATTCCGACCTATTTTCGCACCTGTTTTACTTTTTATTTTTTTTTAGTGGTTTCTGTCATTTTGGGAATTGACCTTGTGATTGTTGACCGGGAAAGTCCATTTGATTCACGTGTGTTACATGAATGTTGGTTTCAGACGCATAGATTTCAATAGCGCAAACACGTCTCACAAGAATGACTTCGTAGGTTTTTCTTTCCATGTCTCCATATGACCCTGCACCACAATAATAAATCCGAAATATACTGATGTCAACGAGCATTTCATAGATAGCGATTTTTGTCTTTCAATTAACTTATTTTGTCTCCTGCCAAAACTATATAAGCAAGTAAGCAATGTATCTCTGTAATTTCAAAGAACCATGCAAATTGTATAGCCCAATCTGGGAGCAAACGAATTACATAAAATAACTGATAATTTAAGATAGAAATATTAGGATTTATTCAGCTATATAAGTTTTCGGTAAACATTGAACACTATGTATAGGGTACTTCGTCTCTAGAAGAATTACTAACTGATCAATACAACAGTCTGTGCGTTTATGAAATCACGTATTTTTCCGGCATTTCGTTATCCTTTTCACATCCACGCCATTGCTCTGTTTGATGACTTAAATTTGAAGTCATCAGTAAATTGTTACTGTACTAAGCGCTTTTATCACACTATGAGACCTAACATATCTCTTTTCTCTTTTCTACCTAAATTTGTGTTTACCTGGCACTTGTTCATTGTGGACTCTTCATGTCCTTTCTGAGAGTATTCATCTAAGGCAGTTTCCGACAAAAAGTTATGAACAAAAACATACTTTTTCTGTAAGTTGTCAGGTGTTCTTTTATATTTAAAAGTTTCTAATTCTAAGCTGATTGATGAGCTGTCTATATTTTGTTATCTATCTCTCAGCTGAACAGTCGTCCCTCGAATATTGCTACAATGTTTATGTGTGTTTATTAGTCTCTCGGGTTAACTTGTGTTGCCATGCGAGATATTTCGTTGTATTTTTCGTCACGGTGGGTACATTTAGTGTAGCTTTAATAGATATGTTCAGGTTGTTCGGATCTGTATGGTGGTGTTCAGTGGCGTGTGAGTTGTTTCATGTCAGGACTTTGTAGACGCATGATTTCTAATGAACAACAAAGTAGTACGGAGAACACAGTGGTATTCACTGGGTACGGAATTCATTGAAGGACAGGCCCAAGTTGGCAAGCATTGTAGGCTACCGGTAATGGTTTCATTTCCACATGTCACTTAAACTGAGCTATGATATAACCTATTTAAACTAATCTGTTGCTATAGATTGCGAATGGAATGGAGATAGAATTTGTGAACTAGACTAGTAGGAAACTTTGTTCTTAAGGATAACTTGAACCAGTTCGAATGAATATTTTCACATATCTGTAAGAACTTGAACCAGTTCGAATGAATATTTTCACATATCTGTAAGTTACAACTCCAATGACTTCATGTTTATGTGTATGTGTAGGAGTCTGTTTATCAAGGTGTGACGAGGAAAATGAACTAGTCAGGACGTGATATCAATAATGTTAAATAATAGTGGCCTGAAAGCTTATATATCTAGATGCTCGGCACGCGATCTTCTTTATATAGCTTGTGCGACTTGGAGACATAACAATGAAGTATACATAGACTTCTGTTTGGAGAACATGTCTAATATTGGACGCTTTGCTTGTTGGCGAGTTTGCTTGACAACGTCGTCTACTTGTAACAGGCTGAACCCTGCACAGACATGTTTATTGTGATTAATTTTATTTATCTGATTGCTTTCTAACAAGGTCTTTCCACTTATTTAGAACATATTAAAAATACACTAGCTTGAGTGACGATGAAGACATATTTGGCACAGCATATAGTCGCGGTATAGTGCATGTTGACTGCTGTAAATGATCGTGTTTTCTGCAGCTTCTGTGCTCCGAAAACTATGAAGTTTGAAGTATGAGCTATTTCTATTTTTAGCTTAAATATTTGTATTAAGTTTGTACCTACCCAGGCACTCAAGGTTTTAAAACTGGAAAAATACACTGTGTGTGACAATATCTTAAATTAAATACCCTAGTCTAGCTTGATAACTGCCCTTTAGCCCCTTTGTTGAGGACATTTCACTAATTTGCTACAATGAACAAGTTTTGGCTGCATAAAACAATTATTTTATTATTTATCATTATTTAACATATGGCGGTGCACAAGAGTGACGCCAAGTCAGGGTTAATACCTTATCGGCAAATGTCCTTGGTCTGTCCCGTTGTGGTCAACACCAATCAATAATATTGTTCATGACTGAACTAAACATGCCCAGGCGGGCGGCATCCCATTCGGTTACCTTAGAGCGGTCAGTTCTACTGAGCAAGAACGAGAACTATATTTCACAAAGGAATATCGTTTTTTAATGATTTGTCCATCAGAACTCAAGTATTTTCAGCGTCGATGTTCCATCGCAACATCAGCATCAGAAGCTAGCTCTTAGCGATTTGGTTAACTTTATATGAAACGCATAAGATAAGGTTTGCTCAGTTCATACATCGACGTTCGGGCAATTTGGAAGTTTGATGGCAATATTACACTCCCATACTCATAAAGCATACTTAATTGAGTAAATACTAGTTGAACTTAAGTACCGGTGCAGTAACACTTTCTAAAACGAGAGACTACTGGGTGAATATCTGGTTTGTCCTTGGCAGGTGTTTAAAGAAACCAACATACTAACAATTCATATACCTTTGGTTTGGTCTTATCGGAATTCCGAGGTGCGCTTTTTGACATCTCTGCCAACGAGGGTTCTCTTGCAAATAAGAAAAACTCCAAAACATGGAACATGTTGAAAGATTAAATCCAAACTTTTATTTTAAAAACCACAGGAATTAATTCTTTACTTCTTGCAAAAACAAAACCCCATCAAACTGTCAGCATTTACTGTTGATCATAGAAAATATTCAATAACTTATATACATGTCTATATAACAATGTACACCATATGGCAACGAAAGGAAAGCGTTTCGATGATTCACTTCACAGCAATATGTTCTCCAAGGCATCACACAGTGATAAGGTGGTTGTTCACTAAGGCGTTACAGAATGGTAAGGTAGTTGTTCACCAGGGTGTTACAGAGGTGTCAAGGTGGTTGTTCACAAAGACGTTACAGAGTGATAGGGTGGTTGTTCTCCAAGGCGTTATGGAGTGGTAAGGTGGTCGTTGCAACAGGTACAAATAACGAAATCCCTAAGAATGTTTATCATATATGTAGACTGTTTTAGACTCATAGTCGTACCTGGATAATTTTAAACCTTTAATTATTAAATAAATCATAAATAGGATCAAAAGCATATATGAAATTTAGCATATATGAAATTTACGTGGTAATCCCTTGAATATTATGTGTTTATGATAATTTGTTTAGTTTCGTCTGGTGGTCTATAATTATTCATTCATTCAATCATTTGATTGATTATGGAAGACAGCGTCATCTCAACTATTTTGGGATCACATCTTTCTGTTGATAGTCTTTTAAGGAAATATGACAATTTGAGACTTACGGTGAAAACGTGTCCATCAAATAATTCAGGCCTCTCCGTTTAGTGATTATGATTAAGGTTCAGACTTAGGGCAACTCTTCTTAAAACAAGAAGCACGAAAATTATGTGAACATCGCCAACGTCATGTTATTATAGGGCTCACAGGGTCACGATCATCACCACAAATAACCTTGAGGTCAACTCAAGTCTGGAATAGGGTAATAAAAACTGTACCCATCCTATTTCAAGGACCGGTGACTAAATTAAGATTTAGAAAAATAATTAAGAAGACTTTATGATCAGAGTCAGCTTCTTTGGCACTAAAACCATACAACATTTACAGCTTCGGGAAGCTTTTGATGTGAGGTGAAGGGGAGGAGTGAATAGGGAGAACGTATGGCAGAAGTTACCAACCAAAAAGGATGTAAGATCATACTTTCAGGCCTCCCATGGCTTCGCTGTAATTCCAGATTAAAAGATAACAAGTTCGTCAGAATAAAACTGTTGTGACTGTTTATATCTGTTTCCACCTCTTCCCAAATAACTAACGTTAGATTATTTATTGTCTTTTCTTTTAAGAGAGGGAGGTGGGCTGGAGGAATGGAGAGCATAGAGACTGTGTAAACGAACTCAGCTTGTAGGAATATTTGATGTGTCCTTCGTCAGGTTCTAGGACGGCGAAGTAGCGGTACCCTTCCGGCCCAATAGAAGCAGTACACCAGCTACTATCTCGAGGATCATGGAAATCACTGCAAGTCCAAATGACCAGGACAAGGTGCGCCCAAAACCCGAAGTGATCACAGGGCTGTAAAACTTCGCGCCGTATATGACGATCCCAATAAAATACAAGACGCCTGTGGAAAGGAGCAAGAACAGAAATGAGGTTAAAATATGCATACATGTATATATGACAACAGACGTTTGTATATATTACATAAGTATATCCTGTATTCTTACTCGCTATTAAGACGGTTATTATGAACGAATGAACGCATATTCCCTGTTTCCATGACAACAGTTCAAACATACTCAGGAAAACAACAGTTCAAACATACTCAGGAACGTAAGAATTATAAGGTTCATATTTAGTTTAGAAGCGCGAATATGGCGTCCTTGACGTATAGGCTGTATCACACATTTATGTTCAACGAATCGTAAAGTATCGTTTGTATCAAAGTTACATGCGATTTTCATTATTATTATTATTTAGAGAAGCTAATGAGAAATAAATGGATCATATCAAGATTTAGAAATATCAAATTTATCAAGATCAGAAATTTTCTGATTACTGACATCTTAGTAAACTAATGTTGAGTACAGTGCAAAACGCGTGTTAAATCAATGAATAAATAGATATTTTACATTGTAAATAACGGTGTTAGCGAAATTACCTGTAATTATGCAGATAAAGGCCGCTAGCAGTATGTAGTCACCGTTCTTTTCTCCCAGTAGGTAAGCCATCATTAAAATCAAAGAACCCAAGATTCCGGCAAATCCAAACACAGCCATGGCCTGAACACACGCCATCCAACCTTTACAGAACATAAATATGTCAGTCAGATATCACGATAGTTAAACTGTTACCTCTCATCTTCAAGTATAATTTAATGGAAATGTTACGAACTATACAAGTTTATGGTATTTACTAGTACATGTATTTCCACTGTCTCCTTGTATAAAAACCTCATGTTTTTCGCCTATACATGTGCCACAGGCTAGAATCCAATTCTGGATTGTTTCGCTACGGCTTCAAGTCAACACACCGAGATATTTTAGTAGGTATGAGACATAAAATCATGGCGAGATGAATCATTTGTTTATTGATTTATTTTTTGCTTTAACCTTTTGGGGATCGGTATATGTGAGATTAAAAGCAAACGTCCTTGATAAAATATCAAGTTTTGCTTGTGGAGGAAAAAACAAGAGACATAGATAGGCATTTGGAATCTATTTAGATATCTGACATATTATAGAGGCTGACACCAACCAACAACTTGGTAATGTATGGCTTGTAATACACACACAACATCAAAACAATTACAGGTACAACTTCGTTTCTTGTAGCTCTGCAAGTATTCATATAGCAAGTTTTGAGGATAGTTTACCTTGTGCTGTATTTATAGTTGTACACGTATTCACATTGTGTCCAGTTAGTGAGTTTTGAGGATAGTTTACCTTGTGCTGTGTTTATAGTTGTATACGTATTCACATGGTGTCCCAGTTAGTGAGTTTTGAGGATAGTTTACCTTGTGCTGTGTTTACAGTTGTGTACGTATACACATTGTGTTTATTTTGTGGGTTTAGAGGATGGTTTACCTTGTGCTGTTCCTAGAGCAGTATAACTGCATGCCCAAGGCCATCAAGGGCGTATGTCACCTGTGTTCCTGTACAGGTACGCCAACAGGCCCACGTTCGTGTACGTCGCCGTTGGGTCGATTACATTGGAGTTAGCGATGTAAGAGAAGTATTCTCCCCATGCTGTCGTGGAAAACGCAATCCCATTGAACAGATTGGCTACCAATATCAAGATGAGTGCCACGAGAAGGAGTACGGGTAAACCCTTTACCGAATCTACCAGCCCCATTAATCAGTCAGGGACGCAAAATATTGCTGAACTGATCTAGGCGGTAACGACTTAGGAGAGTGAGGTAGAAAAAATGTGTAGCGATCCCGGTGTGAAGTCTGGTGTATGGCTCATAAACACTGGGTTTCCATGACACTATATAAACTGTCCCCGTCTCGGGCATTCCTTGCCCCTGACGACATAAATACTAGCCCATGGACGATCAGTCGATCCAGTTTCCATTTCTAGCCTAGTTCAATCGAAACATGTAATTATACTGTAAATATAGGTAGGTAAGAAATAGATGTAGCCCCTAGCTACACAATTACAAACTCTCTAAAACCTACTGTGTACGAGTGGTGCACAATTTATACCGTGGTGTACGAGTGGTGCACAGAATATACTGAGGTGTACGAGTGGTGCACAACATATATCGTGGTGTACGAGTGGTGCACAGTGTGCACTGGGACATAATACACATCCATATGATGTTAAGCACTTTGTTTAACACACTCACATTGACATATGCACCAGTGGTACACAATTTCTGTATTGCTAATACATATGCCGTTTGTACACAGTCGTTTTTAGAAAGTATGGTATGTCTTTCACACAAACACTCAATACGACCCAATTAATAATCATGAATTTTTTACAAAATGTAACGTTAAATTAGTTATTCCCCTGAAGAAGAATCAAATAATAGATTAATCGATTAGTTTATTTGAAGTGATGCTACAAACAGCGTATGAAGACTGTACGTGTCTTTGAGTATAATTATATTACTATTAAATATAAATTTATTGTCAGTAAAAAAATATGAACAGAACGTCCAGAATCTCTGGTACTACATCATGATTGTGTGTCATTTCGCTTAACCCGGTGCTAGGGGCCGTATTCATTGTGTAGAAATAGATCTCCACATTGTATATATGAACAGTTGCAATCAGAGCGCAATTTGCATATTCCTTGCGTCTTTCCAACATCATTGAAAACTGGTAACCGCTTCTCTCTGCATGATTCCGACCTTTTTTCGCACCTGTTTTACTTTTTATTTTTTTTTAGTGGTTTCTGTCGTTTTGGGAATTGACCTTGTGGTTATTGACCGGGAAAGTCCATTTGATTCACGTGTGTTACATGAATGTTGGTTTCAGACGCATAGATTTCAATAGCGCAAACACGTCTCACAAGAATGACTTTGTAGGTCTTTTTTTCCATGTCTCCATATGACCCTGCACCACAATAATAAATCCGAAATATACTGATGTCAACGAGCATTTCATGGATAGCGATTTTTGTCTTTCAATTAACTTATTTTTTCTCCTGCCAAAACTATATAAGCAAGTAAGTAATGTATCTCTGTAATTTCAAAGAACCATGCAAATTGTATAGCACAATCTGGGAGCAAACGAATTACATAAAATAACTGATAATTTAAGATAGAAATATTAGGATTTATTCAGCTTTCGGTTTTTCGGTAAACATTGAACACTATGTATAGGGTACTTCGTCTCTAGAAGAATTACTAACTGATCAATACAACAGTCTGTGCGTTTATGAAATCACGTATTTTTCCGGCATTTCGTTATCCTTTTCACATCCACGCCATTGCTCTGTTTGATGACTTAAACTTGAAGTCATCAGTAAATTGTTACTGTACTAAGCGCTTTTATCACACTATGAGGCGTAACATCTCTCTTTTCGCTTTTCTACCTAAATTTGTGTTTACCTGGCACTTGTTCATTGTGGACTCTTCATGTCCTTTCTGAGAGTATTCATCTAAAAAGTTATGAACAAAAGCATACTTTTTCAGTAAGTTGTCAGGTGTTCTAATTTTCTAATTCTAAGCTGATTGATGAGCTGTCTATATATTGCTATCGATCTCTCAGCTGAATAGTCTGCCCTCGAATATTGCTACAATGTTTATGTGTGTTTATTAGTCTCTCGGATTAACCAGTGTTGCCATGCAAGAGTTTGTCACCCACTGGTAGCCACAGGAATGAAGACAGCGTGGTATGAAACCTACTAAATATAGACGACCACAAACATATATCGCTGGTAGCTCAGGGTAAGTATTGGACATCTAAAGGTGTGCCAGTGACACCTTAAGCAGGTCAATAGGTTAACGAGGTCGTATAGTTGTATCCAGGCGGATCGATGTAAATATCATATCAATCGAACTTACCCTCATTTTTGAATCTTTGAAGCGATCGGGCTTTGGAAAGCCTTATACAAATGGGGGCATGCGTTCAATGCCTGTATGACGTCAGGGACTTAGTACAGTGGCTTCTCTTTTGTTACACTCTCTTTTCTCCACTCTAAACTCGTACCTTCTAGTCTTCGTATTTAGTCAGATATTGCTGAGTTTCCTCAGGGCAATACCTTTTGGTCCATTCTGCGTCATTTATGAAACTTTTTGGACATCGCACCTGGTTGTCCTTTTGAACATCACACCTATTCGTCTTATTGAACGCAACACCCAAAGTTCCAATGCTGGTTTCATGCTTACATATTTTGCACATTTTCCAATAAGACTTGGATTTCCGTATTGACATGAAACGTGTCATCATCAGATTATCATCCATGTGTCTCATTAAAATGTCACACATGTTTCTTCATCAGAATATCACACATGTTTCTTCATCAGAATATCACAAATGTTTCTTCAGCAGAATATCACACATGTTTCTTTAGCAGAATATCACACATGTTTCTTCATCAGAATATCACACATGTTTCTTCAGCAGAATATCACAAATGTTTCTTTAGCAGAATATCACAAGCGTGTCTTGCTCAGAATATCCCACATGTGTCTCCATCAAATATTACACATGTTTGTTCAGCAGAATATCACACGTTTTATCATCAGAGTATCACACATGTGTCTCCATGAAAATGCCACATATGTTTGTTCATAAGAATATCACACATGATTCTCCATCAAGATGTCAAACATGTTTGTTTATCAGAATATCATACGTGTCTCCATCAGAATATCACGCATGTTTCTTCATGAGAATATTACACACCTTTAATCATCGCAATACCACATGTTTCCTCATCAGAATATTACACATGTCTCATCAGAATATTACACATGTCTCATCAGAATATTATACATGTCTCTGTCTCATCAGAATATTGCACACGTGTCTTCACCACAATACCAAGACTTCATCAGTGTGGCTGTGTTGACTGTTCGCTGATTTCCCACACAGAATTTTCACACTTATTTTTTGTTAACTATCAGACCGTTAACGATCTGGTAGAGTATCACGACTCTATTGCAGTCAGGCCTTCACACGTATTTCGATGAGAATAGCACATCTTTTTTTCTGTCCGCAGTTAAGTTACGTGAGAATACCATACAAAAAAAAAACACGATATCGATTTGCTGCACTTCGTACCATTTTCTGTGAGAAAATCAAGTTTCCGCGATAATATCACACTTGACCGTTGAAAACCAAGGTTACCAATGTTGTCTGGGATATTATCAGCCAAGGATTTCTTGTGTTACTCAATTGTGTTACTCTGAGATGGAGATAGTGCGGGTTACAGTAATTTCCTAAACTAAGAATCGACGAAGCGCAATAGTGTTATGTTGATTTGTCTGTTAGGAAAGTACGGTTTCGACTGCTTGATTTGTCTGTTAGGAAAGTACTGTTACGACTGCTTGATTTGTCTGTTAGGAAAGTACTGCTACGACTGCTTGCTCTGTCTTGAACGATATTCACTAAAAGCATTTATGTATCTGAGTGACTTTCTACATTATTCAGATGATACAGGAGTAAACATTTGACATAAATTGCCCTATTTTATGCTGTGAATATGGACTATATATATCAACAAGGCTAAACACTTTATTATCGTTTTTTATGTAACACATTCGTGAATTTATAGCCGGTTGTCTTATATATGCAAGCCTAGTTAACTTGTGTCGGTTATCTGCGTGCAAGTGTCTTGGACCTTTGAACACATGTGCTAACTGAACAGGACAGTATCCCGGTAAAACATGCTATGACATTTGCATGACAAAGGCAGTGGGTTGCATGCGTGTCTTATGCAAGGCTGGGCTGGCGCAGTGAGTGACAGCTTTCTAAGATCCAGACCACATAACACTGTGCATTATTTCACCATGTAATACTGATTTTGTTGTCTCTGTAAACCAAGTTCTCCGTCGTTCTGTACTTTCCAGAATCTGTAGTTTCCTTAAAAGACAGTTTGACAATAGGGTGACGTCACAACTATTGTGTAAGTGAGAATATTATATATCTGTATGTGTAAAAAGGCAGTTAGGGAGGCGTTCATGCCAGTTTCTGATGAAAAATCCCCTACATATGATAAGCGCAAAGCTAAAGATATACACTTCTAGAAATGATGATCAGGACTGAGGCCTGGACTTTTCGCACACGAGGCTCCCTTCGCCTGGTGAGGCATCGTGTCAGTTCGCTATCAGTATAGCATGTGCTTAAACAAGAAATACAGAAACCACAGTTTTTCTTTGTTTTTTTTTTCTCAGTTTGAATATCACAACAGCACATTTGACCTAATATCAGTCCGTTTGTCGGTGAACACTTTGTGAGGAAAGTCTGTGTAACTTTCACACGTTAAATCATACAAGTTATCTGAGTGAATATCACACCACTTAAATATTCAGCCTAAATATGTAACAGTCATATATATTATAAATTATCATGTCTCTTATCATCGCCGCACGGTTACATAAGAACAGTGACGTGTTTTCACTTAGGCAAGATCAGTTTAAAGTCGGATAAATTATGTATGCGTGGTTCTAAAACAGATTTGTTAAAGGGTGTGTTGTTATATTGATCTGCACAGGTCTGCACAGTGAGGGGAGCTAACTCTGTAACTTCACTTCATCTAGCATTTCTTGATACGGTTGGTGTGAAGATCACGTGCTTCAGTTCCATTGTTTGTGTTGACACACATTCCTGTCTTTGTTCTTGTTTTATGGTAGTAGAAAAAAAGAAGGAGACTTATCATAAGGATAACTGGACAATTTGAAAGGTATAAATATAATCTTAAATAGATGGTGGTATATGTACTTGCAGATTTGCTTACATGTATGGACCACACTGTACTCTGTACCTACCTCTAAACGGTGGCCAGCATTATGGTGGGAGGAAACCGGATGGGGGGAAACCCACGACTATCCGCAAGTTGCAGGCAGACCTTCCCACTTACGGCCCGCGAGGAAGCTAGCATGAGCTGAACTTGATCTCACGACGACTGCTATTGGTTAGAGGCACCTGGGGATATTACGCCCTTCTAGCTTGCTAACTCCTTTTCTTTAAGTACGTTTTTGTCTTCACATAACTGTGAACAGTTTAAAAGTATCATATAGCCGAGCGTCTTCTCACAATTGTGGTAGGGGTTGTGATCGGAAACAGGAAAACAACAAGGGGGATGTTATTCCTTGATGACTACAATATTTACTCGGTGACATCAGATATATCATACAGTTTCGCTCATAACTTTTTCCTGTCGACCACCTGTTGTCAGCTGAAGGAAACGTGAAATGAACATAATAATAAAAAATGACAAAAATACCAAAAGGAATGTAACGAAATAATAAAAAAAATTATTTTGATTGGTAAAAAAATGATCATGACCTTTATAAACTTTAAATATGAGTCTCTGAGTCTAATCAATTTGCACCCGTTGAACCATTGATTTCAGATCCAAGGTGTTATGTGAAACCGAGATAAGATCTGTGGTTGACCACAGTAACTACGGATGACATACATATGTAAGTATAAGTATACAGCAGAAAGAATAGCGTATTCTAGAACGACACAGCTGACCACAGAAACGTAAATGCCAGTAGGTGAGAGAAATACAAAAGTATTAGAGAAATACAAACGCATTAGAGAAATACAAACGTATCCTAGAAATACAAACGTGTCAAAGACATACCGATATATCATAAAAAAATCCAATGTATCGCAGAAAGACACAGTGAGATACAGAAATATATCAACGTATCGCAGAAAAACATAACGCATCCTAGAAAAACGTAACGGATCACTCCTTGCGTATATCTCTCCCATAAAAGCAAGTGTAGTTTAAGGGATATTATAATACGTGTCTCAATCGGTCTCCGGCGAATGTATACAAGACCAGTAGCCAACAAAGTGATCACATATATGGCCGATGTTTGCGGCCATCATTGAGACCCCAGTCCTTTCCTGCCTTTGTTTCTCTATACAACATTGCATCTCTGGACATTCCAAAGAGCAACAAAGCGTTATCGTGTTAAATTCTCTCGATGATTCACACACACACACACACAAAATCTAGTGATAAACGCTGCGATTTACAAGTGTGAGTGAGAAAAAAAAATTATAGCACGAGTACATTCCGACAAACTAAACGACCAGCGGCGGATAACGCCGGGTTTTTTAACATGTCAACAAACTACCGACCGACAGCGACAAAAACCTGCGACTGGCAACTGATATCAACCCATTGGAAGTAAACACTCATTGCGACTTTTCACTCTCGTTTTAACTCCCTAGGTTATACTCGCTTAGAGGGAATAGGCGAACTCCTAAGAATTTGACACACATCATGCTGGTGGGAGATATCTAGTGAACCTGATGCAAGACCACACCGTCGGCTACATATTGCCACCAAGGCCTTAAACATCGAACTGTGGACGCAGAGGAATCTAGAAAGCTCTGTGACCGATATTAAATGGGACTGAACGTCTCGTGTGTTTATTTATTTGATTTATTTGATTGGTGTTTTATACCGTACTCAAGAATATTTCTCTTTTAGGACGGCGCCCAGCATTATGGTCAGAGGAAACCAGGCACAGTGGAGAAACCCACGACAATCCGCAGGTTGCTGTACGACCTTCCCACGTACGGCCGGAGAGGAAGCCAGCATGAGCTCGACTTGAACTCACTGCGACCGCATCGGTTGGAGGCTCCTAGGTCCTCCACGATGCGCTAGCGAGCTAACCAGCTGAGCCACGAAAGCCCTAAACGTCTCATGTGGCACTAACGATTGGAACGCAAGCATCTTAACCCGATAATAAAGCCTCACGACCCGATTTCCAATCTCAATAATACATAACTTATATAGGTGTGAATCCACAATATGTATACAGATAAACTGCAGAAAGTACACTACTCTTCAACATTAAACATTATGCTGATAAGCTCGTTGTAAATGAGAGGTGTGCGTAGATTTAGTCGTGGACACGAGTTACGTGACCGAATTTATGATTTTAACGTGCAGCCGAAGTTCATGTTTAAACCACAAACATGTTAAGACAGGAAGATAAACAAGCTTTAATAGACCAGCTTACATGAGTTATGCAGGATTTACAGTGTATGTAAAACAGACAATAAAGAGCTTGCATTCATAAACCACAGGGCGAGGCTATAGAACATCATGTCAGGTCAGATGAATACTCAATGTTTACCTGACACCGAAACTGCTTAGCCTGGAGAAACCTGTACTTAAGTAACGGAATATTAATGTTGAGTTGTTTGCAGATTTCAGCCTTATACTGGTCAGTCAGAGTGCTTCTTCTGAAAATCGTTCCACTATATCCGAACAATAGGAATATGAGCTGACGCCAGGAGAAGCTGACCTGAATACAGCTAACTGTGTAAGCATCTGTGTGAAATCCTACCAGCTCTACTAAGGGGACGAGTTATAGACTGAGGGTTGTGGCGTTGAATCCAGACGACATCTCAGATAGTGCAGGGCTTTGAGTACAGATAAGCTTATAAGGTAGCACACATCGGCGATATGGATCGGTTAAGCGAGGAAATCTCATTCAAGAAGACAAGCAACAGAAAATATTTTGCCATTATCGCTGTCGTCGCCTTGATTGTTGGCTTTGTTATTGGCATTCTCATTGGACGATTTGCAATAGACCGGGGAGAAGGGAGTGAAGGTAATTCCCGGTCCCCGGCGGAATGTAGCACGCCCCCATTCCAAGACGGCGTCTTCCTCCCGGGGGTACCGCAGGCGCTGATCCAGGATGGCGACCCTAGGATCACGGACAGCATCATCAAGTTGATGGATCCAGAGAACATTAGAGAGAACTTAAGGTATTAGTGTTAATAGAGCATGTGTTTAACCATGGGGGCTCACAAGTCTCTTTATTTATTTATTTGATTCGTGTTTTACGCCGTACTAGAGAATATTTCACTTATAGGACAGCGGCCAGCATTATAGCATTATATTCAGGTGAGTTCAAATACTCTTGAGAACGGCGTAAAACACCATCGTAAAATAACCCATCTGGTTACGGCGTAAAACATCAATGAAATAAATCAAATACATAAATAAATTCACGTGTTCTTGAGCCAGTTGTCGATTGAGTACATTTCTGTTTGAGATGCCGCTGTCACGTGAGTATCGTGGAAATGAATGGAGGACACGACCTCTGTGCTGTAATAAATCCCGGCGTACAAATGTGACGAGTGTTTGGCTTTGATAGCTATACCTGGCGCGTCTCCCTGAAGAAAATGACGTACATTCATTGGTCAGTAAGTGAGTGCTTGGGGTTCAACGTCATACGTATCAATCTTTCAGTCGTATGACGACGATACATTCTTTGGTGTATGCTTATAAGAAGTGTATGTACACATTATATGCCACTTTATGTAGAATGTTAAGTTTGTACTTCTGGGATTCTTGGAAAGCTTATGATATAAAGCCGAATAATGCCCAAATATTCATTCAATGAAACAGGCTCATTAGTTTTGTTAAGCTACCCTACTCTTTATTTGTTTTCCTTCCGCCTTTTTTTTTTTCAAAAAATGAAATATTTCGTTTCAGTTTGACAAGAGCCTGACGAGATATCTAAGTAGATCAGTTGATAATTAACATCTGTTACACAGACCTGTACCCAATAATCATAGAGTGCCCCGATCGAGAAATTTTTGTACATTAACCAGTTAATAATTATGAACAATTTTAGGCTACTTTCTGAGTATTCTACATTGTGAAGTAAAACATTGTGTTAACGTAGGTGGTACACACGGTTTATCTCTGTTTTTACTGTCGGTTATGTTGTGTGTAGTGCCGGAGTAACATTCTGCTGCTAACATAATTTTATGTTCGGTCCTTTTTGGTGCGTAGTATATTGCGTTATATTCAATACGTATTGTATTCAACTCGATGTTTGAGCGGTTGCTCTGTTGGTATTTCAAATGAAGACCCGTTTTGCTCCGTGTACCAGTGAGTATATAAACTCGTATGATTATTAAGTATAATAAGTAAGTATAGACAATGGAACTGAATTATGGAACAAGTAACATACGTGATGTGTTGTGTGGGTTATAGAATCCCTGCCACGTCTGCTCACTTCCTGTCACATGCATGATTATGTTCCGCAGAAATCTGACGTCAGCGCCACACCTGGCGGGCACGGCTGCGGACTTGCGTCAAGCGCAACAACTCCTAGATTACTGGAAAACGCTGGGCTATACTGAAACCAAGCTGACCCCTTACAACATCCTGTTGTCTTACCCTAACGAAACGGATCCGAACGTTGTACAGTTCATCAACGAGACTGGTGATGTAACGTTTACGTCAGTGATAGCTGAGCAGATTCTTACCGATAAGGAGAACAAATCTGACGTCGTCTTGCCCTTCAATGCCTATTCCCCAAAAGCTGACGTCGAGGTGAACAATTAACTTGTAATATAAGCCATATTTTTGTAATGAAATCATGAAGGTCTTTGAAAAGACATCTTTCTAAAACGTCGGAAACCCTGTTAATTTACCAATAAATAAATTAGTTTTGTGCACTGTATTCTTGGAAAAAATGTTGACAGATATGCTGTTCATCCACAAATTGACCCTGAATTTGCATAGTATTTACTTCTCAGGTAACATACACTAGCATATCAATAAGTGTACAATTACATGGTACAAATGCCTTAAGTATATCACTGGGGACTTCTCATAAGAAAGGTTTTGTAAAAATATTATGTCAAGCTAATACAATTCAACTTTCCCTGAAAAAAATTACTCTTTATCGATCTTGTCAATTACTACAAACTTTGTCATGTTATACAATTTTAATCCTTCACACGTAGATGATGGCGATGAGATATATTGACTTTTATTTAATGTGTATTTAAATCTTTGTTATTTGATGACCATGGGTAATTCATGGTAGGTGATCATCGACGTGGAAATGCTTTTGCATCTGGGTGAGCAGTATTTGGGCAATACGCTACCGCCGCCTCTTCATCTAGTTAGTAGTGGAGTTTTCAGTGTATTTCCCTACTGCTTTGCCTCCTCAGGGAGACCTTATCTACGTGAATTACGCCAGAGTAGAAGATTTTAACTATCTTCTCTCCATAAATGTCACCGTTTCTGGAAAAATCGTCATATCTCGGTATGGGAAAATCTTTCGGGGCGACAAGGTAAGACTTACTGTACAATAAATATTTGACAATTTTAATTGATCTCTACACCATGTTGAGGAGTATATCATTGATAGGATGGCAGTAAAATTTAAATGAATGATTTCCCTTCATAAGTGTAAAAATCTCATGCTGTGATCATTAGCTACATTATCAAATGAATGTGTTGTATAGAAATAATGGAAAACCAATAGCATATCCTGACAAGCAGAGGTGTATGCATATATATCTTTTGACACACCCGCCCCATCAATATACACCGGTTAGGGTGTTTGAATATAAGGAAAGAGACAGTTTCCGTTAATCAACTACCGTCTTATGTCAGCAGATTTGTTTTACCTGACAAAGGGCGGTGGTTTCAACTGACTTCAGATCGGTATCGCTGATATACATATTTTGTTGTCGACAACTGATGGTCTAGCATGTTACACGATTTGAATACTGATTCCGCTCAGTCGCCTAGAACTTACCCTGCGTATTTCCAACATCAATGAAAACTGTTGACTTCTTGTCTTTGCATGATTCCGTCCTATTTTCGTACTTTTTCGTACATATTTTCTTAGTTCTTTGGTGGTTTGTGTCATACGTCGTTTTGGGGAACTGACCTGGAGATAATTGACCTGGAATTTCTGTTTCGAGGATTCCTTTGGTACGACTAAAAACTCTCACTGAATTATACCACAGTATAATACATTTCTAAATATACATAATGAGTGTGATTTGAGCATGTATCATCTGTAAACATCACAGGTAAATATAGCCACCAGATATGGAGCCACTGGCGTTATTCTGTACTCGGACCCAAAAGACTATACCTGGGGTACTGACCCTAAGGTCTACCCGGAAGACTGGTGGCTGCCTGACACAGGGGTCCAGCGGGGATCGATTTATTTGGGCTCAGGGGACCCGCTCACCCAGGGATACCCGGCTACGGGTGAGTATCGTATCTCAGTATAAGCATTGACTAATTAAGCGTGTTATTTTCCTGACCTGAACTGGCTTCGATCTGAAACGGTGTAAGGTCACACTGGTCTGCTCACCCAGGAATATTTGGCGGCGAGTGATTTTGAGTGTCAGCGTAAGGATGACTAATATAGCGGATTATCATCACAGACTACACTGGCTTCGATTCGAAACGGTGTAAGGTCACATCGATCTACCCAAAAACTTGGCGACGAGTGATTTTGAGTGTCAGTGTTAAGTTGGGCTGATACAGCGGGTTATCATCAGAGCCTGAAATGGCCTTCATTGTGATACAGTATAAATAAGGTGACAGCAGTCTGCTCTCCCCGGCTACAGGTGAGTGTCTGCTGGAGGTGAGTATCGTATCTCAGTGTTAGGTAGGGCTGATACAGCGGGTTATCATCACAGTTTGAAATTGCCTTCATTGTGATACAGTATAAATAAGGTGACAGCAGTCTGCTCTCCCCGGCTACAGGTGAGTGTCTGCTGGAGGTGAGTATCGTATCTCAGTGTTAGGTAGGGTAGGCTGATCATTATTATTATTTGTTGGTACCGAGAGAAGAAGGCACAGAGGTGTAATAACTAGGCTTACCTTACACATTGTTTGTTCACTTTCCACGATATTGTCGTTTCCATACACGGGGTATATACCCAAATCCCTTATAAATGACTTAAAACATTGCTTGTCCACGTTCCTCGCAGATACGGCGTACCGAAATAGAGAGGAAGACGTTTTGCCCACGATTCCCTGCCATCCAATAGGCTACAGCGACGCTGAAGTTTTACTGAGGCAAGTTAACTGTAACAATGTTCTATAGGTGTTCAGGCGAAATGATTCGTCTGAAGAGAGGGTTTTCTACAAAATGTCACCCTTAAAATCTACAGACCTACGATCTACAGACAACTCTACAGAAACGACAATATCCCAGTCTTGTGAAGGAATAACTTCAGTTTTGGTATCGTTTATTTATTGTGTTTAACAACAATATATCTAAGTCCTGAATACATGGTGCATGGATAGCGTGTGTGACAGTCTATGGTCTACTCCGTGACTTATACCCAGACTTTCAGCAGCAATACTGGAGAATAGTATACAACTTGTTAAATGGTTTACGAATTATTAAGTTTAATATTAATTAATTTGTAATTGAAAGAAAGTTTATATAAATTCGTTTTATACTTGTTGTTCGTATTATTTTGGCTTAGTTTTAGAGTTCATGAGTGTCATCTGGTTTATTGTAGTAAACTCGGTGGAGTTCAAGCACCACCAGACTGGAGGGGCAGTTTGAACGTATCCTACAACATCGGGGGTCTTATGACATCGAACACGTAAGTATATTGGTGGGGCAGTTTGAACATATCCTACAACATTGGGAGTCTTATGACAACGAACACGTAAGTATACGGGTGGGGCAATTTGACCCTATATCCTACAACATCAGGGGTCTTATGACACCGTATACGTAAATATACGGTTAGGGCAGTTTGGCCTTATATCCTTCAACATCGGGGGTCTTATGACACCGTACACGTAAGTATACGGGTGGGGCAGTTTGAACGTACCTACAAGCACCAGGAGAATGGCGGGGCAATTTGAACGTATCCTACAACATCGGGGGTCTTATGACAGAAAACACATAAGTATACGGGTTGGGCAGTTTGAACGTATCCTACAACATCGGGGGTCTTATGACAGCCCGTAAGTATACGGGCGGGGAAATTTGACCCTATGTCCTAAAACATCGGGGGTCTTATGACACCGAACACTTAAATATACGGGTAGGGAAGTTTGACCCTATATCCTACAACATCGGGGGTCTTATGACAGCGAACACGCAAGTACACGGGCGGGGCATTTCGAACGTATCCTACAACATCGGGGGTCTTATGACAGCGAACACGTAAGTACACGGGAGGGGCAGTTTGATCCTATATCCTACAACATCAGGGGTCTTATGACAGCGAACACGTGAGTATATGGGTAGGGCAGTTTGATCCTATATCCTACAACATCAGGGGTCTTATGACAGCGAACACGTGAGTATATGGCTAGGGCAGTTTGACCCTATATCCTACAGTTCATAATAAGGATACCGAATTAGTTCTGAGCAAATATTCTGGGTTATGGTCAAATCCATGTAGCTCAGATAGTCCGAGTCTGAAAGTAACAGAGGAAGTCGTGACTGTTTGTTGTATTTTCTCAGGACGGTGAAGCTGCACGTGAGCACGTACACGTCACTGAAGAAGACCTACAACGCCGTGGCTGTGATCAGGGGAGAGATTGAACCAGGTATGGTAGAGCCGATGTGCCCACCGCCTCGCAACTGACAAATACTCTGACGTAAAGGGAACCAGCGAGTACTGAATTTGAACCCGTGACTTCAAGCCAAATTCTTTAAATTCATTACATCCGACAGAAAATGGCTGGGTCTTTTGGTAACTTTAAAATATCAAATGTATTGGTAATACTGAAGATCAATTATACAATAATTACACAGACGTATTGCCACAATGATCAAAATGCAGATTAAGTCATGCACACATGACTGATGTCATATCCTCTTTCAGATCGCTATGTTATACTTGGTAACCATAGAGACGCATGGGTTTTTGGCGCCATCGACCCCTCCAGCGGAACTGCCGCCATGATGGAAGTGTCTAGGGTTTTCGCAGAGCTTGTCCGAACCGGTAAAATTTAAGTAATGATATCTGGTCAAATTATATCATAAATCGTTGAAACAGTAGTTTGCGTCTGCTTCATTACATGTTTTCATGTTTCATTGTTATTTATCGTCTAAAGTGTAAAACTCTATTGTTACATTGCCTCTGCGTTTTTATGCTGACAGGTATTTATTATAAATGTCTCATGTCCCAAATGTGTCGTACTTTCAGGTTGGAAACCCCGGCGCTCAATCCTGATATGCAGCTGGGGAGCAGAAGAGTATGGTTTGATCGGCTCAACGGAATGGGTGGAGGTAGGAAAGTATTCACCTCGAATTTCATCCGAGTAATTCTGGCTAGCTAACTTTGCAAGTACAAAGGATAACGAAAGCGTCACTTTGATCGTTCCCTTGGGTAGAGAAACTACTAAATCCAGGATTGAGAATAGCCTTGCAAAATGTTTTCCTTTGTGAACAGATCAACCTATGTGGCGACCAACTACCCTGCCAAATCCGAGACACCAAAACGATCAACTGAATACACAGTGCGGAACCTCAAAGTTAACAGTCAGTAATTTTCCAATTTAGGTATATGCATATCTAACCAGATTTGCACGTTAGTTTATTTTCTCTACACAGCGTATGCACCTTTGACTATTCCAGCAATATATCAAATCCCTGGGAGAGAGAGCTGTGGCCTACCTGAATGTCGACATCTCTGTCCAAGGTACTCATAATACTGCTTGTACGCCAGGGCGAAACCTGACTTGTTGGCTGCTGATATACTAAAAGCATTAAATCTCAAGATCATGCTGTTTAAGCATCACATATATATCTAGGATATGAATTCGTTTTGGTCTGTCTGCATCACTGTCCCTAAATATATAAATCTTTCACCGACGGTTATTTTAAAGAAGAAATAATTGGTAATTTATGACTGCTTCAGGAAACTTCTCTCTTCGCACGGCGGCATCCCCTCTTCTGTACAGTACCATCTATGAGGCCTCCAAAAAGGTTGGTCTGTGAGAGTTAGTGGAAGTGGAGACCATGCTTCCTTTGTCACTAAATGTGTACTTTATTATCATCGTCAATGTGCACAGTTATCACATTTTGTTTTCAGTCACTGAGAAGCGTTTTCAGAATTGTACACTCTCTTTGCAAAGAATAGTCCTTAATTCTTATTCTTTTGTTGCAAATCCTCAAATGTGACGGTAAAAAATTACATTTATAGTAATGTTAGTAGAAAGCCATTAAATTATCTTAGCCTAGCGCTGAACCTGTTTTTGTTTACACATTTTGATGCATTTTTGGCAACTAGAACGGACAAATTGTGTGGCAATATCCACGATCCTGGTCTCCTAGGTATTGTCGTGCAAAACATGTTTTATGTCTGATTTTCTGCGTAAAACAGAATGAAAACAGATCAATAGATTATTCTGGACCACAGGTTCCCAACCCGAACCCCACTGAAGTGGCGGCAGGCAGGAAGACGGTGTATGACACTTATCTACATACTTTCCCAGCCAAGGACAAAGACGGAAATACTTTGCAAAAACCAAGGTAAAGTCTATTTTTTTCAAACAGTGACAATATTCTTTGCAATGAAATTTTACGTGTAATAAAATGCGCTTGATTAACTGTGGATAGACTCGCTTTTTCCTCATATGTTTAGGAATGTTTGTTGTTAACATTTTGTGTCATGTTAATATAATGGTAGCGATGTAACTTCCCTAAGGAGGAAACACTGTGAAAGAAAATAAAATCTCAGTAAAAATCACACATCCCTGTTCTCACGGATTCACCCGACGCGATTCACCGTGCCAAAGAAATATATACCATTTAAAGGGCTCTACGGAAGGTGTGTGTGTTTGTACACAGTGGTGAATATTCCTAACTGTATTATTGTTATTTGGGATTCACACATTCTAGGTATATGACAAATTCTACCAATCAACTACCTACAATTTCTGCGACTGGCCTATTGCCCGAATGATCCACATCGCTGACATATATTTCTGGCGATCAGGTGCTGTTTCCGAAATGTGATTATTTCACAATAATTTCTTGACCTAAATACTTAATACATGATATCCTCCAATGTTAGTGTTCCTGGATATGATCCCGGCACATCGGACAGACTCTCGTCGTCATATGACTGAAAAATTGTTGAGTACGACCTTAAACCCCAAGCACTCACTCACTCACTCGGACAGACTCCACCTTTAACTCTCACAACTTCGTTGCTTGGACGAAAGTTGCCCTCATTCTGCCAGATAAGGACGTACAAAGTCTGCTGTATTGGATGTATGACTTCACGACGAATCCATGTTGTAATATGAAGACAACGGGCAGAATTTCAGACAAGGTTTTATTTGTTTACCAGAGTTCGGAATCTTGGGGCCGGGAGTGACTATGCTGCATTGTTACAGAGGGTGGGTATCCCCTGTCTCGATGCTCGCTACACATATGATGAGGTGAGTCTGATCAAGTCCCCCCCCCCCACCCCACCGACACACACTATAACCTGTTAAATGTAAATACGTCACTGATAATGTCTGATAATAACTTTCTATGGTAGAAGGAAATCATTGCGATGATTCGAATTTATTATCTTATTGGTGTTTTACACCGTACTAAAGAATGTTTCACTTATACGACGGCGATCAACATTATACTGGGAGGGAACCGTCTTTGATCTAAAGGTAACATGAACATTTCAGATGTTGGTCGAATTACACCTAACATCCAAATCATAGTGCAAAAACTCAGGTGTTCAGCAGAAAAGTCTAGTCCACTTTTGCATTGTTTTCTTTTCCAAGTTATAACTTTCTGAATTTATAATTCTACATTCGAGTAACTCTTCACCTTTTTAAGGAATCACTCACACCAATTCAATAAAATCTATTTCCAAACAGCTATAAACTCTTTACCATTAATTTTACAGAACACGATGAAACTAGGCTCCTATCCGCTCTATCACTCCGCCTACGAGACGTTCTTTGCTGTTGATCAGATTATTGACAGAGGATTCCACGTGAGTTGTCTTTAAAACCTTATATACTTATTGGCATTTTCAGGGTCATGTAATGATACATGTTTAGGTGAACTAGATATTCTTTTAGCCATACAGTATCGCAATCTAGTTCTAGTGGGGTTATACACTGCCTCTTTGGGTTGAACACTGTCTCTTTGGGTTATACACTGTCTCGTTGGAGTTAAATACTGTCTCTTTGGGTTAAACACTGTCTCGTTGGGTTAAACACTGCCTCTTTGGACTTAAACACTGTCTCGTTGGGTTAAACACTGTCTCGTTGGAGTTAAACACTGTCTCGTTGGAGTTAAACACTGTCTCGTTGGAGTTAAACACTGTCTCGTTGGAATTAAACACTGCCTCGTTGGGGTAAACACTGCCTCGTTGGAATTAAACACTGCCTCGTTGGGTTAAACACTGTTTCGTTTGGTTAAACACTGTGTCGTTGGAGTTAAACACTGTGTCGTCGCAGTTGAGCACTGTCTTGTTGGGTTAAACACTGTCTCGTTGGGTTAAACACTGCCTCGTTGGGTTAAACACTGTCTCGTTGGAGTTAAACACTGCCTCGTTTGGTTAAACACTGTGTCGTTGGAGTTAAACACTGCCTCGTTGGGTTAAACACTGTCTCGTTGGGTTAAACACTGTCTCGTTGGAGTTAAACACTGTCTCGTTGGAATTAAACACTGTCTCGTTGGGTTAAACACTGCCTTGTTGGGTTAAACACTGTCTCGTTGGAGTTAAACACTTTCTCGTTGGAGTTAAACACTGTCTCTTGTTTCCGCAAAGATATGTGCAGCTGCTTGAAAAAATGCTATTAATATTTTTATATTTTTCCTGTTGAGGGTAAAGTGTGGTAATGTCAACCGCTGTGTGACTGTACTCGTGTACGGTTGCTTTATGCTAGAAGCTCTTTATGCCAGATACCATTTATTTATAATTCCACCGTTATAGCCGCAGAATCCTAATCGCTTAAGCTTGTCATCAACACGACAAGAATAGTCTCATAGTGTATAAGAAATTAAGTAATCATCAGATTCCACTGATTGGACAGAGCGACTGAGACTTTTCTAAAATACATCGATCCTTTTTGTCTCTCCAATAGATGCAGTGGGGAAACTGTTGAACAGGTACAAATTCTCCTCGTAGTTTTATCAGCTAGTTTACAGAGTAGAAAGTTAGAAATTGAGGCTTCCATCTTCATCGATGCTTTTTACTCTCTTTATTTGTTGCCATCACAGTATCACACAGCTGTTGCCAATTTCTGGGCCGAGGCTGCCAGAAATCTCGCGGAATCTCTCATTTTACCGTTTAACGTGAGTGACTATGGCGTAGCGCTGGACAACTTTAGAAAGACACTCTACGACGATTACGGCACCCTCATGAACCAGACAGGACAAATAGATCTCAGTATGTATACTCAATTCTTGTTGGAAAAATAACTCAGTGCCTCTTTTTAATGTCTCTTAAAAGTAAAGCCCACATCCCCCACCTCCCTACGCCACCACGATGATGTTGACAGAATTTTTTCAAGATTTCTGTTGATGGCATCCATGATTACTTTTCCACATTTATGCAATGTCTAGTTCCACATGTCAACTAACAGAGAACGCTGTGTAACTTGTGTGACGTAAGGGATATAGAATCTCTGCTTGCTCATTCACCTCAGATGTAAATATAAGTTTATGACATGGCCAACTTGAGAGAGGCACAGCTTTTGCTTCTTCTTCTAGAAGTTGACAGATGCTCTAATGTTTTATCGTGGGTAACTTTCTTGCTTCAGTATCACAAGATAAAGGTATGTGGAAAGAAATTTATTTATTATATGGCTTGAATGTTCCTACCTTAAAATGTGTTGAAAATTTTATCAAAATTGCATGCCAATTTGCCCTGTACCTCTATCAAGTTATTGACACAACTTGTGTGTACAGCTTAAGCAACGTTAAGCAAAATGAGTAGAGAGATTTTCATAGGAAGATCTAATCGCCGCAAGTTCTAGATTGGTCAGTTTAAGGAAGACAACTCTTTGTTAGGCAGACTTTACTTCTGTCCAAAAGCTAAATGTACAAAAAAGATCGATATTTATTATCTATTAAGCCGGATTTAAACTCACAGCCTCAGTGAACAGATATTCAACTCAAAATTAATCCACATAGAACTGTCATGTAGCAAGAAAAAGTTCAATTCGCTGTTAAGGAAAGATTTCAATGAATGTTTCATCAACCAATTTATTTATTTAAATATTCTGATTGGTGTTAACGCCATGCAAAAGGCGTGCAAGTTTATACGTGCGAAAGTTCTTGGGAAGCCCGATCACCCATACGGCGTTAAACAACGATCAAATAACAAATAGAAATAACGACTCACATATATGTAGCGGTATATTCGATAATATATACATTATTGTATCAATGTTTCCTAGGGAAGGGAACATTCAGTAACGTGTTCTTATACAAAGAAACCTATCCTGTACTTTGTATTGTAAATTCCAGGTCAACTGACCTCCGCCGTTGACAGTTTTATCACATCCGCCACCGATTTCCACCAAAGAGTGAAGTCCATCGACAAGAACAAGCAAGTTGTTTAAATTACCATAGACTGCTAATTCTTCAGCAGGTCGTGATGAGAAAAGTAGGTATATTGTTATTGGTCATACAATAGTGACTAATGGATACGGCACACTTCAGGGCTTGTGATGACTCATACGTAAGCGCTTAGAGCAGTTTTGTCGACGAACTGCTCAGTTGCGAAAACCTCTCGATCCGGTTTTTTTCCTATTTGAAGTGATCCAGTCGGTGGGTTGCCAGCTTTCACCATTCACATTTGTCAAACACGAACCTGTGGACTGTCTAAATTTAATTTCTTTGATTTATTTGATTGTTGTTTTACGCTGTACTCTAGAATATTATCACTTATATATACGATGGCGGCCAGCATTATGATGGGAGGAAACCGGGCACAGCCCGGGGGAAATCAAATTCTGATCGTTGTAATGTTTGTGGAATGGAAATTACTCTGTTCCCCTGCCTTGTGACCTGACTTTCTCTCTGTCTGTCTATCTGTATGTGTTGGGTCAACTGTGTGTGTTTTGTTTCTGTGCTCAGTCCCATTCTGACCCGGATGGTAAATGACCAGATGATCCAGGTAGAGAGAGCCTTCACCGACCCCATGGGGCTTCCGGGTAGACCAATGTACCGGTCAGTATAAAAATGTTTGTAACATATTTTGATATTATGGGGGAACACACTTTTACATCTGAGCAGCATCAACTAACCTTGGGCACTTCCTTAACATCTTGAACCTGCTAATCTGGGGCCCAATCCTCAAAGCCCTTTCTCACTAAAATCAAAATTTTAAAATTTTTAAACCATGATTAATTTTTGTTACAGGAAGTTGAAATTTGGACACATCTGTTTTAACACAACAGCGATGAAGGGGACAAAATTTTAATTTCGAAAGCCCCCAAACAAGCTTTCGTACAGCATTTCAAATTTGCACTTAAGTTAGAAATGGCAGAAATGTTATTAACCCAACCCCTGAACCAATCAAAGATCGCTGAAAAGTTTAAATGGTCTTTTTCTTATATATAGTCTTTATTTTGTAATCTTTGGGACCACAATAAACCGTGACTTGTATTGTGATCCATTTGGTGAATACAACAATTTGACAGATAAATGACTGTACGTAACTATATATACAATGTAATCAGACTAGCGCATTACTTGTGCAACAGAAAGTGCTTTTGGTGGGAACGTGCAGTGCTGAATGGGCTACATATCAACAGTTCAAAGTGGTTGATATAACATAGACATGTGCTTGAATAAATGAGAAAATCGACAGATATCTAGGAACAATATTTTGGAAAATTTCCTAAAATTATACAGCTAAATATGCAAATAGGATTACAGATGTTTTTGTCTCTTTTGTCTCATCAGCCTGAGACTGGTGATATTAATACACACTGCTTAATTAAATCTCCGGCTCTCATTAATAAAGCAACCCACATGTTGCTTAATTATTTCATTAAATTTTGCCGGAAATGTGTTGTCCCCAAAAAGTAACGTAACAGGCGTAATAACACCGTAAATAACACAATGGATTTGTGAACGTTTAGCGAGAGCTCCCGAATGTTCTAGACCAGTGCAGTTTAATAAACTAAATCACTGCTTTCTTTTTGACTGATTTTGCTTAAGCCATAGCGTCTGGGGAAAATGTAAGTTGCCAGTTTTTAAAGATGTAAATAAACAATTAGAATAAAACCCTAACGGAAGTAAACTGACAAAAGGCCGGATTTCGCCTATGAAATGTGACCATTTGCCATTTATCATGCCGTCATCGATGCTCTGAGAGTTTACTCTTAATGCCGCATTCTTTTATGTTAGTAATCTGTATATAGAAGATTAACGTCATAGTTCTCGCTGATTATTTTGTGTACCTAAACAGTAACATGCATATTTTCTTTTTGTAGTCACGTGGTATTCGCTCCGAGCTCAGTGAACACGTACGCAGGCGCCAGTTTCCCCGGAATCGCGGACGCCCTGTTTGAAATAGAGAAAGACCCAGATGAGGCAAAGCGCTGGGACGCCGTCAGGAAGATCTACTCTGTGGTCGTATTCACTGTGGGATCCGCGGCCTCTACACTACGCGATGTAGTCCAGTTCATGGACTCTATGCCCTAATACACTTCATCGGACCACCTATATGCTAAGATGTTTGCAGTTAGGCTTTCCCGTGTTCATGGAATCCTGTTTAAACCCATTTGTTTTACCCATTTGTGTTGTTAAGAGCCTGCCCATTTGAGAAGTCTTACGTTGGTGTTTGACTATGTACAGTTGCTCGGAAATAAACAATGCTGTTGAACATCTAGTTTTGACGGTTTGTGTTGTTCGTCTTCTCGCTAGTAGTTATTCAAGCAAAGTAGGCCTGGTTTGAAATGATGCTGTTCATCTGTACAAAGAGGCTCACGTGGCCACACGTCACAGGTATATAGGCTCGCCTGTATTGCATTCCTGTATAACAATGGCGAAACATAAATGTACTTCAGTGTCCTATATTCGGTTATGCGTGGTTTTCTGCACCCGTAAATAATACCTGATACTCGATCTGAATGTATCACGTGACGAAGGTGAAAGAAGCAACACGCTTGGACCCAGATAAATCTTATTATTTCTATTTTACCTCATTGGCCACAACATACCATGTCAGGCAATTTGACTTATTTACTATTTGATTGGTGTGTTACGCCTTACTCAAGAATATTTCACTTATACGGCGGCGGCCAGCATTATCTCGGAAGGAAACCGAGCAGAACAGGAACCCACTAGAATGACTTAAAATTCTGTGTTGTCATCATTTAATAAGCGATAATATGAAACAACGCAAAGAGACAGGGCCTCGGGGATGCCTAGTAGGCCTACACCAGAGGATCCCGCTATATGGAGGCATACATGTGTAATATGAAAGGTGATGTCTTCATATTCTGATAATTCATTTATCAGATGGTGACTTCATTTATGATCATAGATAAATACAGAAGATATATCCACAGTCCCTCATATGCAGTACACAGCATAGTCTATTACCGGAAATACCATTCAGTCTCTTAGGTTTGAGGTTAATGGAGGGGTTTTAACGTTAATGACACTTTACGGGAGTTGAAATATGAAAACTTGGAAGGTGTGAACTAAAATCATTCATTCCATGGGTCAATTCCACACTTACACAGATACACCTTTGTGTGCTTTTGCTGATGTATGCATATTTACTGAAACTTCCGAATCTCCAAGTTGTTAGCTGGTAAAAAACAGTAAGTCATTCGATATGGCTTACATGTATGTGTACTCAGTAGTGTGATTGGAAGGAATATATACTTCACATCAACTAACTTCCAAAGATTTCGAATTTTTTTCAGGTTGTAATTTAGATATAGGTTTTATCGTCAGTTGAACAGGTTGTCTTGGGACACTTCGCGAAAAACGATAGTCGTATACACAGCAGTAACGTGTCATATGAGCTACTTTCTTGTTCATATAGATGAACGCAAAACCGATGTTTGATCTTCTCCTTGTACATCAGGTGACAGATATAGCCCATAGTTGTAAATTCTCACTGCATGAAGAATCCGTTGTACGCACTCTGATGGATCCAGCTAAGAAAATGCCCTCACATATACGCTGTAGTGTGGCAGTTCACACATCGTACGGGGCGGCCGCCTGGAGATTGGCTGTAGCAGTAAATCTATTGTTTTTTGTGGGTTTGACCTCATTAATACGTTTCTCAGAAGGCCACCTTTAACAAATTCCGCATTTTAACACTTCAATAGTTCTACGTGTACTTTAACATGTCACTATGCAAAATAACTTCCCTTGTCGTATTTGAACTGCAGAATGTAAATGAGGAAGCGTTGAATGAAACCACATAAATGCCGAGTTGGAGAGATCAACAAACCATATCCTCAGACTAGCTCGAGGGGCCTAACAATATGTTTTAAAGAAAACAATAAAGAGCTGAACATAACAAAAGGAGAGAAGCCTCGCTTGCCCACGGATCTTCTCAGTTCAGGTAAGTGTTAAGTGTTCACCTGACACAGAAGCTGCCCGGCCCTGGAGAAAACCTTTTCTATGGTAACTGAATACTTACACTTTTACTTATTATTTGGTTCAAGTACCTGGGACTATTTCAACCTTCCTACATGTATGTGAACGTAGAATAGCAACATAAGCTCGAAAGATATTCTGACCTGAATATAAGTGAATACACCTGTACAAGGCTCTATATCTGCTCTTTTGCAGGTATCGCACAGATTGCGGGGATCAGAGGTGAACTCAAAACGGGTTCCATACGTTTGGAATTAACAGGGACAACAGGTACACGTACCACCTATCGCCGATATGGATCCGCTACAGGAAGAAATCAAGTTTAAAAAGCTTGACAACAAGAAACATTTTGCTTTCGTTGCCGCCATCGGTTTGGTTGCCGGATTTATTATTGGTATTCTTATTGGACGATTTGCTATAGACCGCGGAGAAGGGAGTGAGAGTAATTCTCCGTCCCCTGCAGAATGTAGCACGCCCCCACCTCAAGACGGGGTCTTCCTTCCTGGGGTACCGCAGGCGTTGATCCACGATGGGAACGCTACGATCACGGAGAGCATCATCAAGATGATGGATCCAAACAAAATCAGAGATAACTTAAGGTAAGAGTGTGAAAAGATGAATATGTAACACCGTCCTGGGATGTCCGGTTCCCCTCGCCCTAACCCCGCCATAATGCCGGGCGCGGTCGTCTAAAATTAAATAAATAAGTAAATAAATTAAACACTGTCTGGGAAGGTTAATCTTATTCTCCATAATTTGTGTATTTTACTCTGTTAAAAACTGACATTCAAAGCCTGGGATAAAGGAATTTTTATTTCCGTGAAAAATAGATATATTTTACATTTGCAAAATAGTCATACATATATCCAGTACTTTTGTACCTATGTAATATATTAATAAATAAAAAAGTATTAGTACAAATGTTCAGAAGAATTGTACATTTATAAATATAAATGCATTGTACATGTGTATGAAAGAATTGTACATATGTATACAATAAACGTTTATTTTACTTATGTAGACATTCTTGTTGTGCACACATATGTATAATTAGAACACAGGACAATGACTTACTCACTAACGCATCTGAATTTGACTAAAGCTAATATAGTGGAATCATGCAGTACACAATGACAAGCAGAATCGTGTCTGTCTAGCTCTTTGTGGGGATTGGGGATCTCACGTTTCAACCGGAGTACCGGCGAACTTTGTACCAAACCCCAAATTTAGGTTCTAATTATCGAATGTATGAATTTAATTCATTTCAGTAGATAGTTCACAAAAATACAAATCCTGTAATTTTATTGATAACAACCTCTTGTAGTTTCAGAGCTAGCTACTCCAAAACAGAAAAAAAGACTTTTTGTTTCTATATGAAACTCCAACTTTGTTTACTTACATCAACCGCAGCAACAAATCGGCTGTGATTCTTCGTCATACTGCTGATGTATATACACCATAACTAGAGAAATAGGACATTTGTATACGTGGCGATAATTAGTCTTCAAACACGATGAATAAACCATTCATTTTCTACAAAGATGAAATCCACAATTCCCACCAGTCAGTCATCTTGCTGAAGGTAATTCTGGCCAATGCTCGTCGTTACAGACCGTGGTTCTGGTGACGTAAAAACGGAAATAGATTATTTTCATTTACATGAGTTTTAATCTAATCGGTCTGTTGGTCAGTCGCTCTGTCTGTCTCTGGGCCTGTTGGTCAGTCGCTCTGTCTGTCTCTGGGCCTGTTGGTCTGTGGGTCTGTTGGTCAGTCGGCCTGTTTGTCTGTGGGTCTGTTGGTCTGTGGGTCTGTTTGTCTGTGGGTCTGTTGGTCTGTGGGTCTGTTGGTCAGTCGGCCTGTTTGTCTGTGGGTCTGTTGGTCTGTGGGTCTGTTGGTCAGTCGCTCTGTCTGTCTGTGGGTCTGTTGGTCAGTCGGCCTGTTTGTCTGTGGGTCTGTTGGTCAATCGGCCTGTCTGCCTCTGGGTCTGTTGGTCAGTCGCTCTGTCTGTCTCTGGGTCTGTTGGTCTGTGGGTCTGTTGGTCAGTCGGCCTGTCTGTCTCTGGGTCTGTTGGTCTGTGGGTCTGTTGGTCAGTCGGCCTGTTTGTCTGTGGGTCTGTTGGTTAGTCGGCCTGTCTGTCTCTGGGTCGGTTCGTCAGTCGGCCTGTCTGCCTCTGTGTCGGTTTGTTAGTCGGCCTGTCTCTGGGTCTGTTGGTCAGTCGGCCTGTGTGTCTCTGGGTCTGTTGGTCAGTCGCACTGTCAGTCTCTGGGTCGGTTGTTCGGTCGGCCTGTCTGTCTCTGGGTCTTTGGTCGGTCGGTCGGTCTGTCTCTCTCTGGGTCTGTTGGTCCGTCGGCCTGTCTGTCTCTGGGTCTTTTGGTCAGTCGCTCTGTCTGTCTCTGGGTCGGTTGGTAAGTCGGCCTGTCTGTCCCTAAGATTACTAAAAAGTACTGTGTTGTCACCACACTTGTCTGTGTTATTAACACGAAAGATGTGACATCGGACATATATCTAATAAAACTGCAGTAATACATATGATTTATTTATCTCTAGAGTTAACTGTACGCCATATATCAAGGTGTTTTAGTACAAAGAAGGAGTAAACATAGAAGGTATCGAACTTTTTCAGTATCTTTTGGTAATATAAGGAAAGTAAAAGGATCGACCTGAAAAGTGTCCTTTCATTTTTTTTTAACATAGTGGAATCGGATGTACTGCATGGTGAAAAACCTTGAAGCTAGCCGCCTAAAGTAATTAAATGAGCAATACTGAGCAAAGAAAAGGATTGTTTAGTTTGATTGCAGCGTAGAGTCACAATGGCGGCGACAGCGAAATGGTTGCTAAAATAAGAATAGCGACTGCTTGTCAACTGTAGCCTATATAATGAAGAAAACGTGCAGCTATACAATTAAAAATATCAAGTTGTATGCGATGGAATAAGATTTAGACATACATAAAAGATAATAAACTGACGAGATTCAAATTTATTCTTAATAATGCATGGCCATCGATCGTACTAAGCTTTACAAGTTTAATGTAATTCACTCATTTGGTTATGTACTGAGGACTGGCGAACGTTTCATACTATAGATTTCCTGATCTGAATGAGAATAAATGCTTCCCCGGGTAATTACCCGCTTTACTCCCACATTCACGCTGGCCGTCGCCGTACAAGGAAATAGTTTTTAGTACGGCGTAAAACACGTATGAAATAAAAAAAAAAATGAAAGCAAAATTGTAAAAAGCTTACACTTCACGGCATTTTTCAATGCACTGAGTGGTACAGAATTTATCATGCTAACCAGACTGTACCAAGGTGAGTTATCTGTGCTTACTCGTCTTGATACGATATACATCCTGTGCCACCCTGAGCATAGCCATGTATAATATATAAATAAAATATAGATACATGTGCAGAATCTTACATAACGTGCTGGTAATAATCTGTGCACCTCATCCATCTCCCCCAGGGCTCAGAATCCTGAAACATGTTTAATTATAAAACAATGGGACCCCATTAGACCACCAGATTGTTAAAATTGCACTGAAGTCTACATATATAGGCAATACAAACAGATTATTTGTACACTGTTAAATTTTCCCGAAAAGGTTTACCGAAATAGGTGAAGCTTGGCAGTATCCGATTCAGAAAAGTTTCACTTCACATAAAAGTATACATTTATTTTTGTAATTTAAAGGTTAACATTTATAGCTTGATAAACTTTTAACGGTTATGAGAATACATTTATCGAAACATATATCAGAAAGATGCAGCCCAGATTTGTTGTCCTCATTCATGCATGCTGCAGTAGGTCTATTTGTTTTTGGAAAGGAGTGACTTAATACCCATAATTTCCAAAAGAGAAGCGTCTTATAAGGCCGGATTTAAACGTTCAGCTATTTGCCAGCTTGTGGACAGTGAGATATACCCGTACCAGAACATATACATGTTTACTGATTGTTACTTACACAATGTAAAAGATGACTAAGTCAAGTAAAACACCTTAGCTCATCTCGTAAAAGTGAAATGTTTACTGTACCAGGAAAACATTTACACAATATGTGTAAAACATATACAGTAATCGTTGAACGTTTACTGTATGATTACGGTTTTATGCCGTGCTCAGGAATATTTCACTTATACGACAGCCTCCAGCATTATGGTGAGAGAAAACTGGACAAAGCCCACGGAGGCAACTTTACTTTTACTCAGGTCTGTAGGTTTATACTAAGTTAATTCGTTAATCCCATGTGCATTTCCAAGTGAGTAAATTAAACAGTTAAACAGGAACAAAACAGGTAAAGAGGTGTACGACTGATAGTCATGGTCAGGGGCCACATATGTTGTGTATTGTTGTGTATCAAAATTACTGATGCGTGTAGCAATAGTTCATTTCCTGTCACGTGTTTTTTGTGTTTTTTTTTCCTCGCAGAAATCTAACGTTAACGCCACACTTAGCCGGCACAGCGGCTGACTTGCGTCAAGCGCAACAACTCCTAGATTACTGGAAGACGCTGGGCTATACTGAAACCAAGCTGACCCCTTACAACATTCTGTTGTCTTACCCTAACGAAACAGATCCGAACGTTGTACAGTTCATCAACGAGACTGGTGATGTAACGTTTACGTCAGTGATAGCTGAGCAGATTCTTACCGATAAGGAGAACAAATCTAACATCGTTTTGCCCTTCAATGCCTATTCCCCAAAAGCTGACGTCGTGGTGAGTGATGAGTGATAGATTTCTCTGTCGCAAAATGGCGACTCGGGTAGGCCTACAAACTGAATGATCATTCTTATCTTGCCGTTAAAGTGTAATACGTTGTTAGTTTGCCCATAAAACGTCATCGCGAAGACGGGAAAGGTCAACAGACTATACACAGCTTTGGCCCAGTTCCTTCCAAGTTGGAAAGATTCCCGTTTGATGAACTGAATAATTCAGTATGAACACCCTTACTAGCCATATATAATGCAATGAACGTAGACTGAAAATTGGACCAAATCTGCCACACAAATAATATATAATATTTCAAATTATATACAATTATTCAGATTGTGAGTGGACATCCTATGTGAATAGTGTCAGGAGGGAAGGTCGTATAGCTTCAGTATAAACTGAGAAATGAGGTCGGCTGTAAGAAGGGGGCAGAATGTTGGCTCATTCCGAAAGTAATTAACGAGCAAATAAAACCACTGATCAAGAGATATTATATGAACCTGGACATGATTATCTCGTGTTACAAGAAGTAACACTTAGCCGTTCATCTATCTCGTCAAAGTTTATGTCTTACCGATGAACCAGCACTTTAACGGGGTTGTTCCAGAACATCGCCTATATTTCGTTTATTTTCCACACTGAAATTTAACTGTTCATTGATTCTCTTGCTATATGCTCCCAGGCCACAATCGATTTGGAAATTCCCGTTACATTTGGCGGACGAGCAGTATAGGTTGATACCAGTGTAACGATTACAGTAAAAGCTCCAACCTTTTATACTGTTATAATTTGTTCACGTATTTTCACATATTTCAGTACTCTTTTTGTTACTTTAGGGAGACCTTATCTACGTGAATTACGCCAGAGTGGAAGATTTTAATAACCTTCTAACAAAAAATGTCAATGTTTCCGGCAAAATCGTCATCGCTCGCTATGGAAAAATATTTCGGGGAGACAAGGTAAGAATTCTAGCTCTATGATTGTTTGGCAGTTGTACGTGTTGCTTTTTTGTTGTTGTTGTTCCCCCCCCCCCCCTCTTCAGTATTTTCACTGGTGTTTTAGGCTAATCAGCAGTCAGGTGTATGATTAAAGGAGACTGATTTCAGGCAAGTTTGTTAGGAAATGAAAGAGAACAGGTGAACGTTTCAGTATAAGATATCTGGACAAGATATCGTAGATGGTAATAAGGAAGGCTTAATTGGTAGTTTCTAAACGCCCGGTTTTAAATTCTGTTAAAGTGATAAAATCGTAAGATAATAATAAAAAGCTGAGTGAATGGTCAATAAAACAGCCGATTGAAAACTGGGTCTCGTGTTCCAGATATAGCTCAATACCCGACCTGACCGGTCAGGTAAATTCTCGTTTAACCTACAATAGTCATTCTTGTCATGATAAAAACAGTAAATGTTTGCTTTACATGCCTTATCAATGACCGTGTACTTAGACAGCACATGTCATATGGGCTTTCACCCAAAAGAAGAACAGGAAAATCATAATATATAAAATACTACTATTAAAATGCACTGTACAGTATGAAAGAGACATTACGCATCCCTGCCCAGAGCTATAAATATCAAGCAGGCGATATTTTCAAATCAAACTTTATTTTCATATGATTCGATGAAAGTAAAACCCAGTAAGATGGGGGAGATTTAGTGTATCACAATCGACTTGAAACAATTCAAGTGGTGTCCTAAGATTTCTCGGACAGAATTTTCAAGGCTTCCCCACTTTCATTCTTCTAGTCGCCATAGTGACAATAAGCGGTTAACAGCGCTCTCTCGTGTAGTCTTGCATGAAGTTTACTGGAGCCTACTTACCTTCCATCAGCATGACACGTGTCAGGCGTGGAAAAGTTTACCAGTTATCTCGCGAACAGTCAGTACTTTATTCATGGCTCTTCGGTTTCCTCAACTCACATTACACCTGTACTGGTCGCCAGATCTAAAATCTATCATCTGTTCTGACAGAAAGTAGCAATTTGTGCTTGTGTCACGTAGAGATACATTAACGGCAGAGTAAAGTGCACAAATCCACCAGCCCTTGTACGCCGGGTATGGAGCTATATCGGGAACCCCGGTGTTTGTATATTTCATGTCCATAGTAGATATAAAGGTAACTAGTGGTGTACGTACATGGTGCCTGGTTCCTTTTATTTCTCTGTTTCAGACCCATCTCAGAATGGGAGGGCTGGTAGATTTGTGCACTTTACTATGCCGTTAATGTATCTCTACGTGACACAAGCACAAATTGTTACTTTCTGACAGGACATATGATAGATTTTAGAGTTGGCGGCCGGTACAGGTATGAGTTGAGGAAACCGGAGAGCCCTGAGTAAAGCACTGACTGTTGGCGAGATGACTGGTACATCTGACACGTGTCATACCGTTTGAGTGAGTGCTTGGGGTTTAACGTCGTACTCAATAATTTTTCATTGTCATATGACGACGAAGGGAACCTTAGGGTGCATGTACGTGTAATGTGCCTCTTTGTAGCAAGACGGATTTCCAACGCTCTTTTATCAAGAGCTGCTTCACTGAGACGACTTACCGAAGGCAAGTAAGCCGGCCCGCCCGAGCCATTATACTGATACGGGTCGTTGCATTATCCCCTTCATGCTGAACGGCAAGCGAGGAAGTTACAACTTCCTCTTTTAAAGTCTTAGGTGTGACTCGATCAAGGATTGATCCTGGATCTACCGGTCCCGAAGCGGACGTTGTATCAACTGTGCTATCCAGGCCGGTCATACCGTTGAAGACAAGGCCTTAATAGTCATCTATAAACATCACAGGTACACATCGCCACCAGGTATGGGGCCATTGGGGTTATTCTCTACTCGGACCCCAAAGACTATGCCTGGGGTACCGACCCTAAGGTCTACCCGGACGACTGGTGGCTGCCTGGGACAGGGGTCCAGCGGGGATCGATTTTCATGGGTTCTGGGGATCCGCTCACCCCGGGTTATCCAGCGACCGGTGAGTATCGTGTTTCGGATGACACTAATCATCACACTATATTGGGTTGTTATTTTGAATCAGCATGTGAGCAAATGTTACTCCACTCAATCAGTGTAAGAGTGGCTCTGCACACCTTGGGTGAAGATTATTAAACGAAATTGTGTGTTATAAAAACTTGCAATGAACATGGCAGACTGGGACACCTTTTTTCTTATCCTGACCCAGGCGTTGTAAGTCGTGTTTGAACATTATTTAACATATTGTGTGTTACAAAGACATCAAGCATGTCTGATTTGTGTCTATAGTAGGTTCAGATTCAGACGTTGTACACCGTATATGAACGCTTTTTTAAAAAACTGTTTGTCACACAGACATTCAACATAGCTGATTTATGGTCATTTTTTGTCTTGACCTACGTTCACGATTTCGTCGTTTCACGATTCTATACAAATGTGTGTTATGTCCGTACTTTCAAGATCACATAACTATTCATTAAATCTCAGCTAATAGATTTACTTTAGCGTCCCATTTATACAACGCGGTTTTAAAGAATGTGGAGTACTATCGCGTATCGCGCGCGATAAAATTCCAAACTGCTCATGTGGATATTTACCTAGGACATATCTACAACATTGTTTTCCAGACACGGCCTACAGAACTTCAAAGGAAGCTGTCCTGCCCAAGATTCCCAGCCATCCGATTGGCTACAACGATGCTAAAGTTTTACTGGGGCAAGTTGACGTTAACGTGCTTTTGAGGCCTTTGGGAGAAAATTAGGCGTCTAACTGGCCCACATAGCTTTTCACAGATCTTTTCAGGAAGATATTTTGAATCACAAAAAAATCGAGTCATTAATAAAAGTTATTGTTTTGAGTTTTCGTTTTTGAAAGAATTTATCATTTGGAACAACTTACCGCCAAATGAGATGTAGCACATATAAACTTATCTCTACTTTGTGTAATACGTTATAAGCCTGATCGGGGTAAAATTAGGCAATGCCATATACTCTCTCTATCTATTATGTATACAAGGTTCTTTTTTTTTCTTTTTTGGGGGGTTTAGGAAACTCGGTGGAGATCAAGCACCACAAGACTGGAGGGGCAGTTTAAACGTATCCTACAACATCGGGGGTCTTATGACAGCGAACACGTAAGTATATTGGTGGGGCAGTTTGAACATATCCTACAACATTGGGAGTCTTATGACAGCGAACACATAAGTATACGGGTGGGGCGGTTTGAACGTATCCTACAACATTGGGATTCTTATGACAGCGAACACGTAAGTATACGGGTGGGGCGGTTTGAACGTATCCTATATTATCTTCTCACATCAAAAACCCTGGCCACCATCGTATAAGTGAAATATTCTTGAGTTCGGCGTAAAAAAATAAATAAATAAATGGCATATTTGCGGCTTTAACTGGAGAGCTTTACCCGGATCCTCAGAGGCTGCCAATAGGCGTTGGTTTAGTCCTTGGATGTCGATATCCAATCATAAATCTGACTAGCGTCATATAAGGGAACATATAGAGCAATCAAACAAGTGTGATTGTGGATACAAATGTTTTGTTATTACAGGAAAGTGAAACTGCACGTGAGCACATACACATCATTAAAGACGACCTACAACGCTGTGGCCATTATCAGAGGAGAGATTGAACCAGGTGAGGGTGTATTATCCCACGCAAGTTGTATCTCTGCCTCGGTGGCCTTAGTATCAATTCAGAGAAAGTAATGGAGCCTGTTGTCTTCGTTTTAATTGGTACAAAGTCCATCCATTGTCACCAAAACAGCGATACAGGATATTTAACGCTATTTGCTTACAAGCGCCCTATTAACGAAAGGCTCATTTTCGTCCTAAATGTTTTGGCCCATGGTATATGATTCACTGAACTTAAAGGAATTTTGTCACAGTTATTGCAAACTCAGACATTGACCTAAATGGAGTCATATCGTCTTTCAGATCGCTATGTTATACTCGGTAACCATAGAGACGCGTGGGTGTTTGGCGCCATCGACCCCTCTAGTGGAACTGCCGCCATGATGGAAGTGTCAAGGGTTTTCGCAGAACTTGCCCGAACCGGTAAGATTCAAACAAATCATTTTATTTTCATGTTTTGGGGATGGCGTCACCTTCATGAATTTTCATGTTTCATTGTTGTCATGTGTCGTTTCCAAACTTTTGGTGTTTGCAATTTAAAATTCAATCGCTGTACATCTCATCGTGTATTCCACCTGCTGCATTCAACCCATCATCTTCTCATGTTTTAATTCGTTTAGGCTGGAAACCTCGACGATCCATCCTTTTATGCAGTTGGGGAGCAGAGGAGTATGCGTTGATTGGCTCAACTGAGTGGGTGGAGGTAGGAGAAAGATTACAGAACTGTGTTTGAACACAGTTATTGGAACGGTTATCTTTTGTTTAGGGTACAGCGTTGTTGCCATCATTAGTTCGGTAATTTCACCACTGTATCTACTTGTAGCATGAAGGACGGGAATAGTATTGACATTTATAGTGCTGTCTCATTGAAACACCATGTCAAGGATATCATACATAAGTATACACTTGAGTGCCGACGAGTATTTTGTCTTACATGCAGAGCGCCAAACAAAGTAGAGCCAGCAGTATTGGCAGTTATATATGTATAGATTCCGTATTGGCGCTTTGTCATAAAGCAAAAGATTAAACTACTTTTCCCATGCCCAAACTCTGTAAATACAACGAAATTCAATAACGTAACAGTCAATTTGATGTCCACGAGAATGATAACAAACTTAATTATATCGGCAATCTAGGGATAGGCCAATATATTTGTTATCTTTTGTAAAAACCGTACCAATAAAAAATATTCGATGGCATCAATCGACACAGGAAGGGGAAATCAAAGAATACAAGAAACATACGAAATACACGGCACTGAACCGCGATGTTAAAAACCCCAAAGGTGTCCGTTTCCCTGCGCAATGGCGACTCTGGTCCAAGGTGGACTGGCCTCAGTTTTTTGTATTCAGTCACCAGTTTGCTTACAAATCTCCATCGTTAAGGCAGGAATAGACGGCAATAGGCGAGCAATAAGAAACGTTCCCAGTTAAGGTGTGGAGAACTATCCGTTTTTATGTGCCCGTCTTCAGGTTCATGTTCTCTGATTATCATTCCAGCAATACATCAAATCTCTGGGGGAGAGAGCTGTGGCCTATCTTAACGTCGACATCGCTGTCCAAGGTATATAGGGGTCATACACTAAGATTTTATTTATTTATTTATTTATTTGATTGGTGTTTTACGCCCTACTCAGGAATATTTCGCTTATACGACGGTGGCCAGCATTGTGGTGGGAGGAAACCGGGCAGAATATATACAAGATTTCAGCACACATAATAATTATACCATTGTCTGGACTCTTGTTGTAATGATATACAGGTGGTTAATCACGTTGTCATGGCAATATTTGGGTGTTTTCAGGAAATTTCTCTCTGAGAACCGCAGCCTCTCCTCTTCTGTACAACGCCATCTATGATGCATCCAAACAGGTAAGGTTGTATTGGTGTGCGGAATTGAATGCGGTCTAAATACCACAAAATATATTTTAAAAATTCTTGATAATAAGAATTAAACCCTTAGAAAGTTAACTCTAATTCTCTGCTTGGAATAGTGCTTTTTGTGTGAAGTTCTAAGCTTAACTGTGTTGTTATGAAAGGCCTGGCGTATGATAAATGAAAGTTGTGCAAACATGATAACAGAGGGCTTATTTCTCAATAAAGCTGTAGCTGCAATAACACTGAACACATTTGTCGTCATAACAACACAGTTTTAAAAACTAGAAAGAGAAACCATCTTTATTACGTTATTTCTCCGCTTGCTGACATATATTATGTTATGACGTATATTGTGCTCGTGTTTAAAAAAAACGAAAGTAATCAAACTTCTTCTCAACTTTCTCACAGGTTCCCAACCCGAACCCCAGTGAGGTGGCGGCAGGCAGGAAGACGGTGTATGACACTTATCTACATACCTTCCCAGCCAAGGATAAAAACGAAAGCGCCTTGGGAAAACCAAAGTAGAGTCCTTTGTTAAAATTCGATAATTATATCTTAAGCAATGTGAAATTGATGGAATCTACCAATTTTTTGTCTAAAAATGTTTACCAAAAGAAGTTGTTCCGTTTATTCATTTTCTGTATGTTGTTGAAAACGAGTTGATTTTAGCCTTAGATTTGGTGCATGATGAATATCTACATGAATGTGTACTTTTATCACAAAATTTTATTTACCGTAGACCCTTGATTATTTGTGATTTCAAAGGTCATAATTCGGTGGATCACGAGAAACAGTTAACCCACGTTCTGAGGCATAATTCTGTATCTAATAAAAGATGTTGTAACACCTTGGTCAGCTTACTGAAGGCATTGGCTGCATAGCACCAACAAAGCACCATATTCCACTCAGCATGCAATAGTTGTACATTAAATCACAAGACAGTTATATAATGAGACGATGGATCCTTGTAGAACCTACAGGTACCACACACTGACCTCTTGACATAAAAAATCCTTTGTTTTGCATCAGAATCTTTAATCTGGGCTCCGGAAGTGACTACGCGGCGTTCCTGCACAGGGTGGGAGTTCCCTGTATCGATGCCAGCTACACATATGACGAGGTAGGTTGCCTTCCCCCTACTACCCACCACCAGTCTCTCACTTACATTCGTCATCACCCTCACTTACATTCGTCATCGCCCTCACTTACATTTGTCATCACCCTCACGGATTTTTGATTTTCATGAAATTATTTGGTATGGCGTAGAACGTAAGTAATATGTAAATCAACTGGTCAAAATTTGCGCAAAGTGACATTTAGCGAAGATAACTGAATAACGGAAAAGAGTAAAAATTGGTGACTTTACAAGGTTGTTGTAAACTATGAATATTAACTGATATCCTTCAATGTAATTCTCACGTTGTAGAACACGATGAAACTTGGCTCTTATCCGCTCTATCACTCGGCCTACGAGACGTTCTTTGCTGTTGACAAGATCATTGATAGAGGATTCTTCGTGAGTTGCCGAAACTATGTAGTAATCCTAAATTGGTTTTACCTTCCATTTTACATGTATACACATTACAGTTATTTGTTTAGCTCAAGGCTGTTTAATAATTTACTGTGGTGAAAATGACGATATTTAATTAGAATTTCTAATATTACTCCCATGTTAACAGCATTTGACCTACCTTTTTCCTTACAGTATCATACAGCTGTTGCCAAATTCTGGGCCGAGATTGCTCGAAATCTTGCAGAATCTCTCATTTTACCGTTTAACGTGAGTGACTATGGCGTGGCGCTGGGCAACTTCAGAACAACACTCTATAAGGATTACGGCTCCTTGATGAGTAATAAGGGAAAAATCAATCTTAGTAAGTTTATTCACCTCTTACAACGCTCACAGCACCTCTCTGCTAAGATTAGTTATTGGAGTATCACGCGAATCTTATTAAATATTTTGAACGTTGACACACAGAGCATATATACGGCCTATGATTCTGGTTATGGCGAAATAAGCAAATCTATTGCCCAGGAGAGAACAGACACATCCTTGCATTCGTGTGCTCATTTAGTGTCTTACGTTTGCCCTAACATCTTCTACTGAACAATCTATAGGACAGATCTTGAATTTAACCAAACATATTTGTGTTTTTGTTTATGACAAATTGTTCAGATTCACTTAAGTAGATAGATTTAACTTTGTAAAGGAATAATTTCTGTGTTCTTGTTAGAGTCTCACGTTTGCCCTAAGATCTACTGTTGCTGACACACACTTTGTCAAAAACACGCATATACATATAGAAGAACCAGGTCTCTTAGAAACGGACCTCTGCATTCCAAACTGCATGGTGTCCACAGCCTCAGATTCCTGCATCCATTCCATACTGGTGTCCCGTTCCTCTGGATCGACCAGCCTAAAATAACAGGCAGGCCATTTTGGTCACTTTATGCAGGTGTTGTGGCTTTTAAATTAAAGTATAGGCCTACTGCTATTGAAGGCTTAGAATGCCTTGTTCACATCAGCCACACATGCACTATTTTCAGAAAGTTGATCGATTTAGTGTTGTTCCCAGCCTACTACACTGCAACACTTTCAAAAAGATTCAACAGGAAGAGCTACCATGGAGATATGAAATACTTAGATATCCGCCATTCTCATTCCGACGACTAACTCGTGATTCTCACGACCTCTGTTTGCAGGATAAGCTTTGCTTACTTTGTTTATTAATCGTCATACAAAAAACGTCTTCAGAAACAGAAAATCTGATCCAAGCTAAGGGAGACAACTCAAACAGCTAACCATTTCTTCCTCAAAAGACGTTGATACAGGCACATGCAGCAAGAAAACGTTGATTTACTGTCAGTGAACCATGCTCTGTACTCAGTATTGTACATACTGTGCATTTCAGCTCAGCTGACCTCGGCCATTGATGGCTTCATCAAAGCTGCCGCCGATTTCCATCAAAGACTCAAGTCCATAAACAGGAACAAGTAAGTTTTCGATATTGTCATATTTAAATCATACATTGTCAAACTTTGTCTGGAACCAAGTAGTCGTACTGTTAACAAGGAACTGTTGACATCATTCACTATTTAGAAAAATATAGCTATGATTACTCAGTGTTTTGAAAGTGTAGATTTAACCATGTGTAGGTGAGGAGCCTAGTGACAAAAGAATTCTCAGAATGTAGTGTCAAAGCAGTTTTATTTTAAACGATCCAGTTTCGAGCAGTCTACTGTTGCCATGGTGGCACGTTAGATTGAGACAATTTAATACTAAAGAGTTGTACGTCTATGAATCCGACTGACATATTTCATCCGTGACTCCTTACCCGAATGTATGGTTGCATTCAGACTATTTAATCGAGAAGCTTTGCATTGCTTACCACTGAATCACGATGGTTCACGATGACCCACGACCCTGAATACTGTTATTACAGTACCGTCAGTATTTAATCGCAATTTACAGTGTGCAATGCAATGCTACGATTCAGTACAAAGTGAAACCCAAACTGTTTTCACTGGAACTAATTCTGTCAGGTGCCTTGTCACTCCAAATAGAAGCAGCATAGTTCAGTATACATCATTATTTGATAAAAAAAAAAACATCGTTCAATTACATCGCAGCATAAACAGAATAACGTATGTATGAGTAATATACAGAGATTATTTGCGGATAATTTACAAAAAAACGTTTTTCAAAATTGTTTTAGACTTATTACCAGATTTAATTTTGGACAAAGTATTCGATTTTGCACTGAGCCCAAAAATTGCGTAACTGTACCGCTATAATAAATACGACCTGCTGCTGTCATACTTTTACTTTGAACAACTACATTGGCGGCTGAGTCTGACTAAAATTGTAAATATAAAACATGACTTAATACCAGTGTAAGCACACTTTCGAACAACTGGACCCAGATGTTTGCAAAGATTACTACAAACCTTTGCGCATTACACATCAGCTATCTGTATTTTAATGTGTATTACAACCATCGGTTGTCAATTCACCTTGCGTCAGACTGCCATTTCTGCGGAGAAAGGTACCCCACCCTACCTGATGCGATGTTACCGTATTATTGTTTCTGCCCCCAGTCCTATGTTGACCCGGATGGTGAATGACCAGATGATCCAGGTAGAGAGAGCCTTCATCGACCCCATGGGACTTCCAGGCAGACCCCTGTTCCGGTCAGTATTATAATATTGGCATCCAAACAAATCACTGCCTTTTACCGTGTATATAAAGACTGGATTAAGTTAAAACACTCAAACTTGGTGGGTTTTACTCATCGGAGGCCCCCTCATACCCTATACAATGCCAATCCCTTATAACAAGTTCCAGAAAGCACAAATATAAAAATTACACAAATCTTAAAGACGGATGAGGAAAACCCACTGAGTATCTAGAGAAATAAGTGCCTTAATGTTTGGTGTATAACTGATAAGAGAGCTATGGCATAGTTTACATTCCGAATATGTCTGCCAGCAACCTGTGGATGGTCGTGGGTTTCCGCCGGGCTGTGCCCGGTTTCCTCCCACCATAATGCTGGCCGCCGTCGTATAAGTGAAATATTCTTGAGTACGGCGTAAAACACCAATCAAATAAATAAATAAATAAATATAGGATATGCTTCAATTTTATTAGAAGAAATTCGTCGTTTCGTCTTAAGACGGTTTTCTCAGAATACTTTTAAATTAGTTTATTAATTGCCTCTGTAGTTCAAAGTGTGACTAAATCTGGGCTTTAAGAACTGGGCTATTTGTTGAATATTTAGCATACAATGAAATTTGCTATAACTGACTGTGTGCTTAAAGGCATACAGAATTGTAGCTGATAAGATGGAGTGAGCTTTAACTCAAGAAATCCTATCTTCACTGTCATTTAGCCAATCAATGGCGATTATAGTTCCCTTAAATAAAACAATATGCTATAATGCCCAGTTTGTTTATTTACATTAATTGTTACGATCATACTTTCTCTTTACAGTCACCTGATATTCGCTCCTAGCTCGGTGAACACTTACGCGGGAGCCAGTTTCCCGGGTATCGCGGACGCCCTGTTTGAAATAGAGAAAGACCCAGATGAGACAAAACGCTGGGACGCCGTCAGGAAGATCTACTCTGTGGTCGTATTCACTGTGGGATCCGCGGCCTCTACACTACGTGATGTAGTCCAGTTCATGGACTCCATGCCCTAATATTGTTCTGCACATTTTAGTAACGTACCAAAAAGAAAAAAATTGCAGCTGGTATTTCAGTTCTCTTTCTTTTCGGCAATGTTTAAAACGCTGTCTTTACATAAGTATGTGACCGATTCGTCTTATTTAAGATCTACTGAGCGAATGATGCCTGCTCATGTACCACTCAGGGTCCTGTCTCATGACTGGCAGGTGCTCAAGGTGTCTTTCAATCATCCCCATACTGGAATTTTCTACATGCGTACTTATCTTGGAGGAGTAAATCTGTGCCTCACATGTGAGAAAGCTCATCGATTAATTTTCAAATGTTGGAGGTTTATTCCAAGAAATCCGGTTTCCTACATTACTGAAAATGGCCGCCGTTTTATCAGTGAAATATTATTGATTACAGCATGAAATACGTATCCATTCAAATTAAAGCAAAGAATCGGTATTACTGAACGCTATTGCTTCCTTTCTCCTGCAGAAACAAAGCAGTTTGCAGTAGGATTTCAGTATGATTGCTTTTAAGATTTACATGTGATAAGACGAAAGGGGAGATAACGCAGTTGTCTCGCGTTGTTGAACACCATTAATCAGATTTCATGTCCTTTATATATCATATATGTGTTATTAAAAGTGAAATGTTACAAATAAAACAAATAATATGGGAAAGCTGTTTAAAAAGATCTTCTTAAGAGAAGTAGTTGTGTTCATGTTTATTTTCTTTTATCAGAGAATAAAAAATATAGATTTGATTTCAAAATTAAGAAAGTCTCATTTAAAAATATTCTTAAATTTTTTCGGATGTTTAGTTCATAGATGTGGGAATATCTGCAGGGTGACGCAGCATATATTGGTCTGTGTTGATCATTCCTGCCTGGCTAACGGCTGTATAGCGGTATGGAAGCTGACAACTTCCACTTGCCATGTCGTTATTTCGAACATAACAACGTTTCAAAAAGGTTTACATGCACTGTCGCACGCATATGTGCGGCTGACAGCAAGTTCTCGTGTCCTCCAACCATAAAATCTCGCGTGCACGCGAGAAAACAAACTTTCCACGAAATCGTCGATGATGTTAGCTTCCACACCGCAATGTATGGAATGTTGACGAACTGGTATGCTGGAATGTGTAAAATTCGGTCTTAAGTAAAGACTTCGAGGATGACACATGCATGGTTATGTGTTTAATCAGACAAGGTTTGGGTACATGTGTACCGTATCTAAATGAACCAAAAGCAACCAGCTGCATATTACACATGTCCTAGTGACAAAATTTGTATCCATCTGTGTGCATAGCGAACAACGGTGTCGTATTTGCTGGGGATTGCGTCCAATCTGTGTATGGTACATATAGCTCAAATCACGGTGTCCTATTTTTTGGATAGGAATACATGGCGGCCGGTTCGATTTTTCTCTTTTTTTTTAAGTGTGATATGTTGGTATCCCTAAATCACAAACATTAAAAAGTGTAGGAACTTTAAATGTGCCTCTTTATCGATACATACATACTTTTGGTCTGGTGTTGTCTTTTCTTTAAATGACCGGCCCCGATGGGTAGAGCTGTAGATCCAGGGTCAATACTGGGTCAGGTTACACCTAAGACCTTAAAAGTGGAAGTTGCAGCTTCCTTGCTTGGCGTTCAGCATTAATGGATAGTGCAACGAATTGTACAGCTTACTTGCCTTCGGTAAGTCGTCATTGAAGCAGCACTAGATAAAAGAGCGGTGGAAATCCGTCCTTCAACAAGGAGGCACATTGCACGTGCATGCACTCTAAGACTCCTTCGTTAAGCACGACGTTAAACCCTAAGCACTTCTTCGCTCACTCTTTTCTTTTAAAGAAATGACTCGTTGCAACTGTTAGTTTCTGTACCAATGGGGTCGCGGGCTTCAATTGCTGTTTCAGCGGTGCCTTTGTCAAGAGCAACTTCCACCACAACGCCTGCTGACGTCGTATAAGTGAAATATTTTTGTGAATGTCAATAGACCTCAATCAAATAAATAAATGAATTTAAATCAAGAGGTCTGCCAAAACACTCCCGGATACCTGACGAAGGCAGGTTGCTTGATCCGAGCGCTCATGAACCTGGCCGCCTCCATATACAAGGAAGTGAAACATTCTTCAGCACGGTGTTAATCACAAATAAACCAATCAATTGATCAATGAGTCAAATGCATTACGTAACTGATATAACTACCACTACATTTGTGATTTAAAGCATGCATTATCCAGAATTAACTCATGAGATCTAGCACTAATTTCAACGATACTTTGGAAATGTGGTTGTTGTGTCGGTCAGTGGATTGATTCATAGATGACCAGCCAAACACAGCTACAAATGATTCGGATATATCTTCCCATCCTATACAGAGTAGACTATGTAACAGCCCACAGGTCAATGACCTAACGAGGACATTTCTTTCTCTCCTCAGAAACAAAATGTAGAACAAAATGGCGGGCTAATGTCATGCATCATTGCTCACATGTTGCTGGCTATTACTTGATGGTGAATTAACTGATCCGAGAACCAGAGAAACGCCTCGCTGAATTTTAATGAGATGGATGTCCAATTCATATTTTGCATTTTATGTTCACACATGGAGTTACTTTCGGAGACTGAGCCAACCAGATACCACCACTACGGTTTATCACTCATAAACCTGATAGTGTAAAACCTTCAATACGGCGTTAAACGCAATATCGTAATTTACACACTGGCACTGTACTAATAAAGTTTGATGCATATTAAAAACTTTAGTGACACAGGAAACGGTATTTCTATGAGTATTGTTTCGCTCACCATCAAAAAAACCCTAGGCTCTCTACACATTCAACCCTACATTTAACCCTGACCCACTAAAGCCCTATATGGGCTTTAGTTAAGTTGCTATTTGAACTTTATCGGTATACATACTTGAGAGCGCCTTGTGTAAGACACATGGCATGGCACACTTTTTTCTCCACAACCTGAATAAAATTAAGTTAAATAGGTTTTGCAAGCCGTCTGACAATACACTCCTTGTTGATGTCTTTATTTCTTCTGTATACGGTGGGCAAAAGGGAACATTTGTTTGTGGCTTACTGCGTACACGTCAAGGTCCCGTCACGCACTATCGACTACATTCACCAGAAATCCGTGTCAGTATAACCATGGTGAGATATCTAATACCCTTCATTGCTCTATCACATCGTCTCATCGCAACCGTTTTAAAAATGTACACCAGATTTAAGCACTGGCCCTTGACCCGACGAGCTCGATCTCCGGTGGACGTGAGGTCGTGTAGAGGTTTGACAGGAATGTGTATGTTCACCACAGGCTGGGCCTCTTTTCTGGCTACCAGATGTAACCTTACATGATCAAGAAATCCCAACCGGTCGTCGCGCAGTCAGTCACCTGACATGCCTGGATGAACGTCTGCTAAAACATTTTCTTCGCTTTTGAAAACACTGGGCTTGAATCCGGGAGTGTTTTGTGTTTGGATGACGTCGCGATCAGTCAGCGAAATGTTTATACCCCTGTTGTAAAACACGGGGGGCAGTCGGTTATGTTGCCATAGCAACACGTGCAGAGGGCTTCTATTTCTGACGCATCCAAAACATTCAGGCGTACGCGTCGTAGTATCCAGGTTAAGAATATACACGTCTTCCTCGGGCGATGTGTTTGACGACAGTCTAGCTGTTATGGAGCTTATGATCGGGGACGAGACGATATGTTTAAGAAAGAGAAACTATAAGCGTTATTACCTTGTAGTCGGGATACTTGCTGGCCTGGGCGGATTCCTAGTGGGTATACTGCTGGGGAGGTTCGCTATTCCCCGTGGGGAGGAGGACGGAATGGTCAGTCAAGCCCCCAGGTTTTCCAGCTATGAGGGTGGCCAGCATTCCACTCAGCACGATCTACCACTTGATGTTTCCCCGGAGTTTCATCGCAGGATATCGGCTGACAATATCAGGGATTACTTAAGGTAACGGTATCATCACTGTCATCAGTATCTGATGGCACAATGAAAGCCTATATAACATTGTGTATCATACCACAAGAATAATATCGGATGTATTTGCAAGTGCATGGATGTATGGAAAATATGTATTTGTTTGATCGGTGATTACACTGTTTACTCCAGAATGATTCACTTATACAATAGGGAGTGAACGAAATGTATTAAAACCGTGGTGAACTGACCACTCCACCACTCCCCTGCCCGACATACATGTACACCCTGGCTTAAAGCCGCAGCTGAACGAGCTAGAGTGTAGGGAAACACTTTTGTTTTATCTACCTCATAATAATAATTACTGTAGTTTTCTTTGGCTCTGTAACTGGCAATTTATTTACTGAACTGTAACTTTCGGATATGTAAGGATTTATACTACATACAAAATGCCAACAGCTGATTCAACTCAGAAATATATACACTCCAAATATCTAACCTGTTAAATTTAAGACCATAGTATGTTTTCTGGATGATGCTAGAATAGATTATGTTACTGTAGCATACTATTATGTTATGAGCAACAGAATAGCACGTTACACCATAAGTATTGTTCTGTTGGAAGTGATGTATCATATATAACATAATAGTGTGTAGCAATAATATAATCTGTTCTGAATCACTCAGAAACAAAGTATGTATTCTGACAGGCTAATAGAACAGGTTTTAGAGTGTGTAAGTTCGTTACACAATATGCCCTATCCAGGCCACACCCTATAATGCTGGTGCCGTGTTCCCTGTATACGTAATGAAATGTTATGTTTGGCACAGGGACATCACGTCACACCCTCATCTAGCCGGCTCTGCGCAAAGCGAGGCGCTGGCCCAAGACCTCGCTCAGTTCTGGCGGGAGTTAAACCTAGACCAGGTGAACCTCACACCCTACAACATTCTGGTATCCAAGCCCGACCGCTCCGATCCCAACGCTATCCAGTTTGTAGACGAACACGGCAATGTGGTGTTTACGTCCGCTCCCGTAGAGCGCACTCTCACCCAGCAGGACAATATTGACGAGGCTGTTCCTCCTTTTACTGGTTTCTCCCCGGCGGGAACGGTGGAGGTGAGCACATGCGCAGTAGAAATAATAACAGTACATATGTACCTAAAAGTTTGGCGCTATCTGACAACACAAAATGATCTGAAACTACAGAATCCTGTAGAAAAAAAACACCTCTACAAATCAAAAATGACAAATATATTTATTTGATACAGAGCGTAAAGTAAATTGTCACACTCTTACTTAAAAGTGACATCATTTAATACTCGGGGCACTACGGTTTATCACTCATAAACCTGATAGTGTAAAACCTTCAGTACGGCGTTAAACGCAATATCGTAATTTACACACTGGCACTGTACTAATAATGTTTGATGCATATTAAAAGCATCACACTGATCTAATTCACGAAATCTTTAAAAACGCACACAAAGATGCGATTAAATTTAAGTTACCTCGTACTCAAAAATTTTACCATAGTGTCCAGTCGAAGTAACTCTCTTCCAGGAAAATTCCATTTCTCCCCTTGTACAGTTCGATGATCTGCTTCATCATGGAGTGGATCTATAAGGGTGTGTTACAATTGCGGCCATGTTGGATCTCTAACAAGAAAGAATACCATGGTCTCACCATAAGTGTGTCTTTCATTGTGTGCATTTTACCATGGCAATTATTTGTTAGAGATTCAACCTGGCTGCGGGTACAATTTATTCGCGCCATTCTGACGGCATTACTTTCAAATAAAATCATCTTCTCACGGGCATATAACACGCCATGTAATCCTAAATCAAACAGTTTCAAGAAAACGCTAATGTGAAGTATAGGTTAGATGAAAGACCATTAAACACTGTTCGTAAACATTGTTCGATTTGTTTTTTTTTTTTTTTTTTGCTTTTTTTCTTCAACCGAGTAAAATACAACTGAAACTTTGGATTCTGCAGTCGCGTTTGCTTACCATGCTGGGACCAGTGACGTCACATCAGGCCTTGGTCACTTAGCACACACACGCTAAATCGATTTTATTATTCAGAATGAATATACATAAAGATCTTTGAAAACATTCACGAAATGGGACTTAGAACGAATTATTTTGTGGGAAAACATATATGTGACGTCAGTGATACCCTCTGGGTTAAAATGGACCACCACAGAATCTGATGTTTTAAAATCATTTTACCCGGTTAGAAAAATTCTGAAAAAAATAAATCGAGCTACTTTCCTGGACAGTGTTTGATGATCTTTAATGTGGTATACACTTCTCTTTAATGTTTCCTTTTCCTTTTAATCTATTTGTAACGCTTCTGTTACAGGCTGACCTGATCTATGTGAACTACGGGCGTTATGAGGACTTCGTCTCCCTCACACAGGACATGTCCGTGAACATCACCGGTAAACTCGTCCTAGCCCGCTACGGAGAGCTCTTCCGGGGTGATATAGTGAGTATAGGTCCGTACTTCTGTTGACTGAAGGTGGGAACCTCTTAGCCTCTTTATTTAGTTTAGCCACACTTACATACTGTGACCAGCCATTTGACAGTCTCTCCATCCAACTGATGCTTTGTTATTATTATAATGGATGTATGCGCCTTCTTCATGTTTTCAATTCGCGGCAGACACGAAAACCTATTTAAACCTAGAAGAAATTAACGTCTGCCTTTGCAATCTCTCAAAACTACCAAGCTTTTCTAATTTTTGTAACTTGGATCTGGATATAGGTATGCAGCGATTTCATTCAATTCGCAAAAGGAAGAAAGTTGATTAGTTTAATGATCTGATTCATGTTTAAAAAGTAATTCTTACTGGTAGGTAAAAATGTCAATATAAATTGAAATCATTCTGGAATTATCCCTTTAGTACGGAACAGTAGAAGCGACATGGCGGTTTTCTATTTTTAACTTTGCGTTTATTATTTTTTCCGCTTTATAATCTACGTTAAAATTTTCTCATAAATGCTGGTTGATGATTTAACTCCACAGGTGAAATTAGCGGCTCACTTTGGCGCTGCTGGGGTGATACTTTACAGTGACCCTGGGGACTACACATGGGGGGACAAGGTTTACCCTCGGGACTGGTGGTTGCCAGGGACTGCAGTGCAGAGAGGCGTTGTCATGACGGGAAACGGGGACCCACTTACACCCGGCTACCCATCAATCGGTCTGTTACAGTATTCAAGTCACCCGTGTATTTCAATGCTCATATACTAATTCTAATATTTATACAGCAAACGAAAATTACAAACGCAAATATGTTGAGTAGAGAAATGTTCCAATGTACGTTGTTTCCTGACAGTAGCCTATTTTATAACGAAGATTCGTGCCACTTAAGTGAACTGTATTAGAACGTTAACGATTGGTCATTTTAATGGCATTTCTATCACTAATGACATACTTTAGGCCACAACAAGTTATATAACAGCTTATTATTATTTCAGTAAGATATATTTTGAATCTTGAGGAATAATAAAATGTGCAGCCAGATCAGGGTCCCTCAGCTCAGCTCATGCTTTGTTTTGCAGAAAGTGCCTACAGACCTCCAAAAGGTTTTGTACCCCAGTCTTTACCGCAAATCCCATCACATGCGATCGGTTACGACGATGTAAAGTTTCTTTTTAGGTATGTACAACATTCCTCATTGTTCAGGGAAATCGCAGGGCAATTTGACTTAAGATTTCATGTTATCGTACACTAATATTGCCGAAACCAACAGGGCTTTGAGCTTACCCCTTTAGAGTTAGAAACTGTGTGAGAACAATACATGCAAACCATCCAGTTTGAAACTGAATGGATAGGCTGACGTGTTGGTTGGCATACATACTGGCTATACGGCTTCCGTGACTCTGGGGTCACGTGCTCGAAACCAATATCAGCACTTATCTGTACATGTATATGCTTTACCCAGAAAGCACAATTACAAACAAAACCTGTTATCAGTGCAACTGATTCACTTCACTAGCTCCACCCATAGAACTCGGTAATTTTCTCTAGCGGTCATATAGAAAATCATTTTGTCAAAGCATCTAATGTCAGTGTCAACTTTCTGTTTGGTTTGCACTAGACAGATGAAGGGCGCTATTGCTCCACCGGACTGGAGGGGAGGACTAAACCTTACCTACAGGCTAGGCGGAGTGAAAACGCCTAAAAGGTGAGTGACATGAACGGGAGGACTAAACCTTACCTACAGGCTAGGCAGAATAAAAACACCTAAAAGGTGAGTGAAGTGAACGGGAGAACTAAACCTTACCTACAGACTAGGCGGAGTGAAAACACCTAAAAGGTGAGTGACGTGAACGGGAGGACTAAATCTTACCTACAGGCTTGGCGGCATGAAAACCCCTGAAAGGTGTACATATAGAGGTGGACTAATCCTTACCTACAGGCTAGACGGTGATCAAAACCCTTTACAGTTACGTTATGTGAACACGCAGGCTAAACTTAACATTCAGGCTGTGAGGAATCCAAATCCCCACAGCTTACCTACAGGCCAGACACGGTGAAAAACCCAAACTTGTAAGTTGCCAGCGCAGGCGGACTAAAGCACACCAACAATCCAGGTATGATGACAAACCGAAATGGGTGTGTTACTTAAACACGTGGATTAACCGTGCCAGCAGACTGTGCGGGATTAACAACTTCAGACGGAAAGACTGACATGAGCAGGAGGACTAAGTCATACATACAGACTGTGCGGGATCAACAACCTAACAGATGACTCACCTGATAGAAGGATTAAGTCTTACATACAGACTGTGTGGGATCAAAAACCCAACAGATGACTCACGTGAATAGGAGGACTAAGTCTTACATACAGACTGTGTGGGATCAAAAATCCAACAGATGACCTACGTGAACGGGAGGAGTAAGTCTTACATACGGACTGTGCGGGATCAACAACCTCAGACGGAAAGACTGACATGTGTACGAAGACTAAGTCTTACATACAGACTGTGTGGGATCAAAAGCCCAACAGATGACTCACGTGACTAGGAGGACTAAGTCTTACATACAGACTGTGTGGGATCAAAACCCAAAAGAGGACTCACCTGAATAGGAGGACTAAGTCTTACATACAGACTGTGTGGGATCAAAACCCAAAAGAGGACTCACCTGAATAGGAGGACTAAGTCTTACATACAGACTGTGTGGGATCAAAAGAGGACTCACTTGAATAGGAAGACTAAGTCTTACATACAGACTGTGTGGGATCAAAACCCAAAAGAGGACTCACCTGAATAGGACTAAGTCTTACATATAGGCTCCAAAACCCCAACCCCGACGTGAAGTCTACGGAATGAAATCTAAGTAATGTTTAGTTTACATTTTCTTTAAGTAATTACTTAAGTAATTACATTATTTAAGTGAAATTAAAAGTTATGGATTATGTCATTAATAACTGTTGTGAATTGATTAATTTCCTTTTATGTTGTTACATTATAAGTCCTGTAGTCAAAAGTGTGCGACTCAAATGAAAAATTAATTAAACCGAATTAATGATGTCGTCAAATTCAATGCCTCTATATATCAGTATCAAATGCCAGTTACGTTGCATCTTAGTTTCAGTTTAGACATTTGTATAACGGTCTACCTTGTTTGTCTCCCCACAGTTTCGTCCGCCTGCGCGTGACCACACGTAACGAGCGGAGGACGGTGTACAACGTAGTAGGCATCATCCGTGGCTGGGAGGAGCCAGGTGGGTGGATACACTAAAGGTTGTCGGAGCAGTGGGTGGGGCTGAGGTCTGGATCCTTGTCTACCGGAATTTGTCTATCTAAGTGTGTTGTGTTGTGTTGTGTTTAGTGGGCACTAAAATTACAAAGGTTAATTGAAAACTGCGTGCGTCAAAAGCAGCAAAGTCATGGATTCCATAGGCCTAGATAATAATGGAGCGGTTATTAATACTTAAAATTAGTTACGTATTAGTTAATACTTCGTCATGACTAATATAGTCATTCGATTGATGTAAACATGAGAATATTTAACTTATATATGTGTTAACCGTGCGGTTTATGGTTAGAGGAAAGCCAGACAAAATCCGTCGGAAAGTAGTGCAGCCCGTCAAATACATGATAGCCGTCATTCATGAATCGGCTTGTCGTTCACAGAATGAACAGATTATCATGGTAACAACTACCATTGGTATATTGCCAGGTAGAAAAAGTATCAGAAGCCAGATTCGAACTCGCTGCCAGGGTCAAGTGTAAGTGATTTTAAGTGCTGATCTGTTTGGATTGAACATGTAGTCAGCAGACATCCGGGGCCGATTCCACAAAGTCGTTTTTGACTTAAGTCAAAATTGAAGTTCTCTTTATAATGCTTAGTTTTTGGTACCGAAAGTTGAAATTTGGACATGTTTATCTTAAGATAACATTGATGTAAAATTAACAAAATTTTAATTTTTAAAGCTTAAAAATAAGTCTTTAAGATTGTATTTCAAATTTTGACTGGCTTTGTGGAATCGACCCCTGGTCTTAAAACGATACGTTATATATTATATTGTTGTAAGCATTAGGCATATCCTAAGATATGTTATTGTATTAAGAGATGAAAAGGTATGGCGACCGATAGGCCCCATACCTTATCTCTCTTTCTGGATAAAAATAATTACTGCGTGCAGGAGATATAGTGGAAATTGACACAGTCATCTAGCCAATGCACAATGAATTGATGCACATAGCAAAATATACCAGGTGTGGGTACAATACAATCTCGCTTGCGTGCGAGAAATCATGCAATATGCGAAAAATCTTGATTGCATGTTAGAATTTGTCACTCTTATGAGTGTAAAAATATCGCCTGCAGGCTCGGATCTGATCATGAGAAGACAGCTAGATGATAAACGGACGATTTAGGGTCTTCCGTCATTATGGCCTCATACAAATCACCCCTTGATTGTTTTTATTTATTTACCCTGTTCAGATCGGTATGTGATTATTGGTAACCACAGAGATGCTTGGGGTTATGGAGCCTTTGACCCCGGAAGTGGTTCCGCCATTATGAAGGAACTCTCCAGGGTTTATGCGGAAATGAAGAAGGAAGGTGGGTTTAGTTAACACTTTATTTCGTTTAACATCACAATGCAAAGCCATTAGCACACATTTAGGTTCTAAAATGGACCAAACTAAGTTAAGAAATTAAAATGCGATCTGTTCGAAAATGAACAGAATTAAATTCAATTAAATGGTTATGGGAGTTAAATTTAGATGAGAGTCGCTCTATCTTCTCCGCTATGGCGTATACTTCCTCATCAAAGCCTCATTGCTTTTACTATTCAGCAATTGAAAGCTCTTCCAAACCTTAGATTTTAAAAGTCAACTTGCATTTTACCTTATGGTTTTATGAATGGAATTGAGAACCTGAGTAAAATGTTCCAGACCGGTTTCATTCTCTGTAAAGCTATTTCTTTAAGGATTTTACTTTGAATTGGTTCTAGTTTGTAGTAATATTAAAATCAAGCAATTATTAGCATCTTGCATTGCATGTGATGTGTTTCTCTTGTTCAAATTGTCACGAATTCCAAGCACTCACTCACTCACTCACTCACTCACTCAAATTGTCACAACATGTGTATGATACGTCTGAGATTCAGAGATAAACTGTAGTGTCAAGTGGGAGTGAACTGGGGCTAATTAACGTTGTTTGGTATTATTATGTCTACACTGACAAGCAATATACACTTGTGTAGACATTTGCCCTTGTCTGCCCTTAGCAGTAAAATAACTGCTCAGCAACATGATACTCTGTGCCAAAGCCTTTGCCACTCAAACACACTGCAACACATGCACGCAAGGCTCTTTGGACATACACGTCCAATAAAACTGGTACTGTAGAAGGTTTCTGTAAAACTTTTCTCGATAAAGGCTGAACATGGTATGTGGTAATCTGGTAACTGAGTTACAAAAAAAACCCATTCAGTAAGTATGTGAAAATGCTCATCCTGTAATCCCTAATTTTACCCCAGGCTGGAGACCCAGACGCTCTATCATATTCTGTAGCTGGGGAGCCGAGGAAATTGGACTGATTGGCTCCACGGAATGGGTGGAGGTGAGTTCCTAAGGATGTGGGAAGGTTGGGGACCGTCGAGTACGCGGATTACAGCTTGGGACAACCGTTAGGCAAAAACTTGTCCATCAGATTACATGTATATATGATCAAGTTTCAGTTTTACGAGTGTGGCGTTAAACAACAGTCAAATAAATTGTTACTATTCCACTCTATCATCAGATACATGTGTGAACGGAAATAACATATACACACTTAACCCTATTGTTATTCCAGTACCTCGGGTGAATTCAGATGCATTTTGGTACAATAAGTTAACAAGCATTTAACACATTGGTTTAGAAATAAGATAGATTAAAGATGCAATCTCAGAGGAGTTAATAACCTCGACGGTTAATTTTTTTTATTTATAAACACAAACTCAGTGCTTCGTATATGTGAAATGTAACACGTGTGCTTAAAATATTTGACTCGAAGTTTGTTTTTAAATCAGCCACCGGTATACAATGTACTATTGATTGAATAGGCTACTAACTGAAAATTCAGAGAATGAAAACCAGCTCCGTGTTAAATTACAACCCATTCCTAAGAGTAAAGGTTAATTTGATTAACGTAAACCATCAGAGATTATGAAATCGCATGTATATATATCACTGACAGGTTAGCGGTAAGGTAACACGCTGTCAGCAAACCAGGCTCAGGTTTAACGCCATCTGAGTCTGAAATATATCATAACATATTAGCAGCTGGATTCAGTTTTGGCATAATGTAAACCTCAGTGCTCCCATTCCACTCCAGTACTTGACATCAATATCAGTAAGGCGCCATGAACAACAACATCCAGTGTTTAAGTCTTGCCAGCATTTTAATATTACGCACTTATGCTGGGTTCAATAGTCTATCGTGGCATCGTAACTTTTCTGGCGTGTCAAACAGTACTCCTGATCTTGACACACAAAACAGTATCCTTGCCGAGCTTATTTATTTAGTTTATCGTTACTAAAGGCCATGCTCAGGATTTTTTTCTTATCATTTAGTGATTAGTTTTATGTTCTTGAATTATATGGACGGGCAAGGATTCCACCAAACGCCGCCGTTGGATAGTAGGTCAACGAATGATGAGAGCTGGAGAATACACAAATTCCATGACAAGTGAACACACATTACGTATGGCTTAGCGATTATAAGAAAGCGTCTTAACCACACGTCAGTGACTGTTTAGTTTACGATGTAAGTGGAATCATATAACGACTTAAAGGACACAGCCTGATGCGGTCAGTTATTTGCGCAACAACATGGCCAATGGCCAAGGCCTCATCACACCAAAGTCGGAAGTCGAGTGAGTGAAATTAAGGCCACATCGACAGTAGTTTCAACTATTTCAACTTTTGATGCCAAATCAGTGGTATTTCAATGATATCATGGTAATTGTAACTGGAATGAAAGATTGATATTTAAATGTAGGTAGGTAGTAGTTCAGTCGTATGAAATAAAAGTGCTTTTTGTATTTATTTGAACTAAACTAAATATCACTTATAAGAGCGTAATTTGAATGTATTTAGTCTGATTAAAGTCAAAAAGTATAGATTACCTGTTTTGTTTCTAACTGCCAGCAATACTCCAAACTGCTAAGTGATCGGACCGTGGCCTATCTCAACATCGACACAGCTGTACAGGGTAAGCAAACATTTCAAAGCCTGACAAGCCCTTATAGAAAATCTGAAGTAAAGATATCTGTGTTGCCAACTCATTCTGATTGGATAACATCGGTCATGATATACAAAAACTTTCTCTATCTAATAGACCTGTTTTCCAGAACATATTCATCCGTATTAGCCAGCAAGGTACGAATGGTCGTGGATTCCCCCGGGCTCTGTCCGGTTTTCTCCCACCATAATGCTTGAGAACGACGTAAAACAGCAATCAAATAAATCAAATCATCAGAATTATTAATCCCAGACTAAATGTTAAATAGTGTACGCCTCCATTCTTATTAAATAGTACATTTTGTCTTGCCCAGTCGATTCTGGTCATTGGACAGGTGTTTTCCTAATAAACCATTGTATAATGTCGACGAAGACCGTTTAAATTCTATTCATGTCTTTTTCACCTGTTCTTTAGGTAACTTCTCCCTGGAAGGAAATGCATCACCGTTGTTGTATCACGTCATGTATGAAGCCACCAAAAAGGTACATGGACAAGACACTTGTTTATTTAGAATAATACCCTGTCATGCTTTTGTTATTTTCCAACTAATGCGCTGTCGTCGCTGACTTTTTACTCCTCATGCTGTAACCTTTATATTACATGCATATAAAGTAGATTAAATATTCTATCTGTGGTTTAATGTGTCTGTGATGTAACAAATTGGTGCAATATACATGTTTATACTGTTCTATATTGCTATGACGAAATAAAACAACCTGTTCCATCGTTTGCCCAGGTTCCCAACCCGGATGTGGGTGATCAGAAAGCAGGCCTCCTCACAGTGTACGACAAATGGCTACAGACATTTCCGGACAAGCCCATCAGTCAGAACTTCGTACGCCCAAAGTGAGAACAATTATGAGTTATTTACGCGTTCCAGTCCTAGTTTTAGGTTCTAAATGTGGCTATGGCATATGGCTTACAGATTCCAGAAATACTGGGGAATGTATTATCCCTAAGTAATACTTTTGTTTTTGTTGCTATCCAATTTCGTTTGTCAAACCAGCCCATCATAAAACGGACTGAAATATGATATGACTTCGGTCTGCTTCCCCCAGTTTGATGTAACTCCATACGATTAATTACCACAAGTTATTACCTCACTGTTCATGAGGATTTTTTGATAATATGCGGCCGACGATGCTTGTGTAGCCGTTTGCATAGGTAAATGTTCAATGTAGACCGCTTGTCTTCTTCCTTATTGAGTGGAAAGGTCTGACAGCCACCAACGATTGATCGTGGGTTCCCCCCGGGCGTTGCCCAGTTTTCTCCCACCGTAATGCTTGACGCCGTCGTATAAGTGAAGTATTCTTGAGTATGGCGTGAAACACCAATCAAATAAATAAATATAGACACACTGTCTTTCTGCCCTTCCTCCTCTTGAATTCAATAAATACCCCTCTATCTGTCAATGTGCCTCTGTTTTCTGAGCCTCAGAACAAGGTTAACTTCAGGTTATTTTTACTCTGTTTGTTAACCAGACTGCGGGACTTGGGTGCGGCCAGTGACTACACGGGCTTCTATCAGCTGTTAGGTATACCGGCCGCAGATGTCCACTACGTTTACAACAAGGTATGCAGCTGGATTTTGATTCCCTTATCTAGTATGATGGAAATGGATGGAATATAGTTTAGAAAGTCCAAACTCGTGTTTTGCCTTTGTTTCAATTCATTGAAACGCCACATTCATAGTATGTAAAATTTGTAGGTTCTTCAGACAAAACCAGTGACCGCATCGACTTTGTGAGCGTCCACCTTTCAAAGTGTTTAGTTCCAACTGGAATCATGCCTAAGATCCTATATAGTGGACATGACTATTGGTACCCCCTCACCTGGCGCTTTGTATTATGGGGATATTCAAGCTCTAGTTGACCCAGAATCATTATGTTGTGACTTTGTTGAGGGTCATATCTGGTGTCTTCTGCTTGAAATTTCAGTGAGGCAGCATTATAAGTACTCGACATCAGGACCGAAGTATCAAGGGGACTTGGTCTTTATATGACGGAAGTAGCGTAAACCCTTTGCTAACAAGCAATTAAACCGCTTTGGTTGCCCAAAGGTTAGAGCGTCCGCCCCCGAAAACGGGCGAGCTGGGTTTAAACCCGTTGGGTTATACCAAACACTTTGAAAATGGTATTTTTGCTGCCTCGCTTGACGCTCAACACTGAGAGGTTTATGCAATAAAACAGACTGATTGTCCCGGTGTCATTATGCTATGTGACTGGATGTAGAGTAATCCTGGTCAGGTAGAATATATGTACAGGATGACAGTTTCCTTGTAGTAGACACTTTAACACAAGCTATAAATGGAAAGGGTTGGGATAAAACACCAATCAAATAAATAAATAAATATAACCGGGAAATCATTGCGCACTTGATTATATACACATTTGTTGCTTTTTTTTACAGAAACTGATTACAAACATTGCCTATCACCCACTCTACCACACGGCCTACGATACCTTCTACTCATTTCAGTCATTCGCTGACCAGGATTTCCAGGTAAAACTGACCAGAAAGCCTTATGAGAAATGTTTGGGTTACGTTTTATGTCACTGAACTGCATACGTAATATTTTTACAAGAATTTTTTCACAGAAGTATTTCCACAGAATTTTCAAAACTTCTGAGTCGATTAAGCAAAAGAAATATCAAAAAAAAATTCAGTATAGTTTATGCTTAGACAATTTGGCAAGACGCGCAACAAGGTCAACAATCCGTTAAAATTATTTCATTTATTTTCCTTTAGTGTTTTATTAAATTTGTGTACCGTTGTTCACAGACGTCGAGGACAATGGCGCATGTGTGGGCAGAAACATCCGCACTGCTGGCCGACTCCGTCATTCTGCCATTCAACATCACTGATTACGCTGAGGCGCTGCTCCGATTTGCAGACAACATTCAGAAGAATTACGGGCGCATGATGAAAGCGGCCGCCAACATTACATTAGGTGAGTGAAAACAAGTTGCTGGATGCATAACATCTAACTTGTGCCTAATAGGTGTAATCCGTCTAACAAAGGGAGGCCACTCAGCGATTTAGCCTAGAAAAACTACTTGGTACTAGAAAAAAGGTGCGGTAAAGTTTAAATTTCACGATAAGCTGATTGGCATTCAACAAGGCTTTATTCAGACTGGACACCATACCGGTCAGTACATTAAACATTGACTGGTTCTGGTTTATTTATTTCCAATATATTCTTTTCCATCGCTTTGGATGTATTTCCTTCGCCATATGCCCTGTTCTTTTTTCGTAACACTTGAGACAAAAGAGAACTCCAATTTAAATGAATTACTGTTTTATTTATTTTTAAAGGTAAGATATCTCACACAAATGCAAGATCTATTTTCCAAGCATTGGTATATATCCTAAGTGATAAATAACTCTCAAATTATAGACCGGTCCCCATGGCACAGTTGGTAGAGCGTCCGCTTCGGGCTGGTAGATCCAGGGCCAACCTTGGGTCGGGCCATATCCAAGACTCTTAAAAAAGAGGAAGTTGTCACTTCGCTTGGCGTTCAGAATTAAGGACTTTGGTTTCAGTGCAACGACTGGTTGACCCGTATCAATATAATGTCTTCGGTAAGTCGCCTCAGTGAGGCAGCACTAGATAAAAGAGCGGTGGAAATCCGTCCAGCAACAAGAAGGCACATTACATGCACTCTCAGGACGCCTTCGTCGTCATATGGCTGAAAACTTGTTAAGTACGACGTTAAACCCCAAGCACTCACTCATTCTAAGATTATATGTCACAGGTTTGGAGATCGTGCATATTCTAGATTCTCCATACGTTTGTCACGATGGCTAGTTGTAAGAATTAATCTGTATCATCAGCATGATATATACTCCAGCACTGGTCTTCATCAGTATAATCCAATAATCCTCTATTTACAGATCAATGTCATGAAGCCGTGAAGTCGTTCATGCGAGAAGCCAAAGAATTTCATCAGAGGATTACTAAAATGGACAAGAAAAAGTAAGCATAGCTGTCTGTTTGGGAACATTATAGGTAAAGTAAGCTAACATATTACATATATGATTGTTTTGACCATTAGTGTTATGTTCTTTTGTACATAAGTAAAACTTTGTCGATTTACTTTCAGACCGCTAGCAGTCCGTCGGGTGAACGACCAGTTGATGCAGATAGAACGTGCCTTTATAGATCCGGCAGGTCTTCCCAACAGGCCGCACTACAGGTAATACAATGAATGCATCACACTTTATACACCTCTTCAATCTGTTGGACATCATCTGACGTAATCCTCAGGCTCCGCGGAATGCACAACAAAGGGACAATACTCCGCATTTCGGTCTTATCGGTCAATTGTGAAGAATTTTTTCAAAAATTATTGGATCCCAACCCCGACCACGAGAAAACTTAGATCAAAAACAAAAAAAAAAAATCCAGTACATTTCATCCAAATCCAAAAAAAATGATTTTCTTCTCCACAAAAAGACGCAAGCAAAAACATAACTTCCTTGAAGGAGGTACTGTTGACCTTTCTTTTTGCGCTATCATACTGACGGTATTATGCAATTTCTCAAAGATTCAATGAGCTATTAAGTATGAAATGCACAAAACTTCCAAGCACCCGGCGTTTCTCTTTAGTCTACATTATATTTTATCAACTGAACTATGTTATTGATCATTTGGAGCGAAATCAAGAATATCTGACTACTATGACTACGGCGAGACTTGTAGATGGAGGAAATCACTGAATCTTACCAGCTACTTGACATATCACATGGCTTAAAGCCTCAGCCAAAACAGCATGAGCTGGAATCGAACTCACGAGCCCATTAATCAAGTTCATCTTCCTGTGAAACTCATTATACCGTGCAGCATGCCATGTAATACGAGCTATTCATCGCACAGCAATGAGTATATCAGCAATAGTTAAGGGTAAGTTTAGATTTTGGTCGAAATACGCCGTCTTGTATCCAAGATAACCACTATTTCAAATCAATGCTGGGTTAATATTGTTAAAACTAATCTTCCCGGATCGATTTTTCAGACAATTTTCTTGTAATCTCTCTATTTCAGACACGTGGTTTTCGCGCCTAGCGCTGTAGACTCTTACGCAGGGACGGGTTTCCCAGGTCTAATCGACACTCTGTTTGAGATCGAGACCGCTCGGGATCAAGCTAAGCGATGGGAAGTGGTCAAGAAACAGCTTTCCGTTGTCATCTTCACTGTGCTCTCGGCGGCTTCCACCTTAAGGGATGTCACAGCTTTCATGGCAGATTATTTCGTATAGCACATCTGATCCACTGGGAATTAGGAGTCCACTGTGATACAAGACCATAAATCTCAGCCTTACTGACCTGTCCAACAACTTATCAAGCAATTGTCAGAAGCGCTATTGCATATAATTCAAGCCTGGTGGTTTGAATTTAAATTCTAACCACCGCATTTACGCAATCGGACTGTACATATACAGCGCGAGTTCAAATATTTCAAAGAATCATTTCGACATGTAACGCTCTCTGTAACTGCTCTACGTGCAGTGGTTGTAAACTGGACATTGGTCGCTGCACGATCTACATGAGAAATTCCTCCCGTGTTTATGCGGTAAAGAACAACTGCTTTCGGATACTGCGCTCCACAGACTTTGTGTGTTTAAGAAGATCAGTGCGCTGATACAGTCTTATCTCAAACCGCCAGTCACAGACTACCAGTCACATACCAAAGTATCCCACGTCAAACCATCTGTCACTGAATACTGGCCATGTAACAAAGTCTCCTATGTGCAAGCACCAGTCACTGACTAACGGCCGGGTTCCAAAATCTACCACCTTCCAAAATCTACCACTAATTATCAATCGGACACCAAAGTTAACCACCTGTAGTAAACTCGCCTAAAAGGTGCACTTTCTACTGCTAGTGCGCTAGTGAGTCTCTTAATAGTGCACTGATTCACGCACTGGGCACTGAGTCACCTGTTTGTGCACTGAGTTTCCTGCTAGAGCATCTGCTGGAGCACTGAGCCACCTGTTTGTGCACTGAGTTTCCTGCTGAGAGCATTGAAGCAGCTACTAGGAGCACTGAGTCATTACCCAAATAGTGCTTCCTGTTTCATATGAACATAACGATGATGTAAATATTTGTATGTATGATTGTATTTCTAAAGCTTTACACATTTTTACGTAATCAGGAGTGACCAATATTATTTTATATTTACTTATTTTACATATGGAGTGTTGTTTTATTGTTTTGCCTCTCATTACACTAGGCATGGATAATATCCAAATAACAAGGTTGTAAAAATGAGAACACACCGTACAAATCTTCATTCATCTGATGTAAATATTTAATGATCAAAAATTTCATATAAATGTAAAAAAACAAAACAAAAAACAACGGATCCGTCATCAATGAACGCCTGGGATGGCTTCACACTTTTCGAGTTCCATTCAAATTTGTTAGTTGAAAATATGGACATGTCGACCACTCATAAATATCCCAGTATTCTGCGTCATCGCTCTTTACTTAACACAATGGTTTATCAAGTAAGGTCTGAAATTTTAAAATTGATTATCAATTTAAGTCTATAAAGGATTCTTAACCTGGTTGTTCGAGTGTAAGAACATTGTGAACGGATGGGGTTTAATTTCTGGTGTACACAGCATAACTATTTCTGTGAGGCAGCACCGTAAATATTCTGGGCGCTTTTACCATCTTGAAATTTAGACATTCCTTTCCCTCTAAAGGCCTAATAACAGTCCTCAGTGAAAAGCATAGAGATGTTTGACACTTTCATATGACCTAGTAATCATGTAATCTCAGACATAATGTGATTTGGCTTTGTGGTGATATCGTGGCCCACCACTCACTTGACACTATACGAGGCATGTGATATTAACTGTTTTTACACGTCATTACGTGTAAAAACAGTTAATATCACATGCCTCGTATAACACGCTCAAAATGTGATAGAAATCACGGTTTGAACACAAAATGTGAATGTCATAACCTGTAGTTACACATAACGTGCCTCGTGTCACAACTGTAACCAGGCCTGTCCATTTCAACACCAGCACTTCTCAGGCTCGATGGGTTTTCCTCCACGTAGCCTCGTTCTGGCTTTGTCCTGAATCGAGGCCAGGGTGTCTTTGTCCGCGTTGTTCTTCAACTCGGCGGCCATTGACAGGAAGCACTGTTCTACGTTCATGTTCTGCTTGGCGCTTGTCTCCAAAAAGGGTATGTTCAGCTTGTCTGCCAAGGCCTGATGAACGGAATGTTAAAGCAAATTAATGTAGATTGTTCTTTTCTAGTTTGTTAACGTGGACTTTCTAAACGTCATGTGAGAAGACTTTTAAACTCTCAGTAACTCTAATGGCACAATGTATGGAGTGTATCAATTGAGTAGACCACTAAACAGTCACAGAAACAAGCCGAGCCCCAGGCGGTATCCACCATAACTGTGATTGCCCTGATGTATATACCTGGCTGATAGGATGCATCGTGTCAAAATCGGACAAATACTTCTTTGCATTTACGCATATCTATACTTCACTGGCGAAATACACACCGCATACAGATATCCACCTCATCGTTCAATGTCCTTATTTTTGAATGCCCATATAACCCAGGAGATTTTGCTGCCGATTTGCTTTTATTCTCTTGTGTCTTTCTATTTTTTTTTTCACCTGAGCCAAGATTCTTACCTTGCCTGTCTCGTAGGTGATCACCCTTTTGGACTTGAGATCGGCTTTGTTCCCCACAAGTAGCTTACAGACATTGTCTCGTCCATATCTGTCAACTTCAGTCAACCAGCGCTCCACGGCATGGAAAGATTCCTATGAGTATTGATATCGTATGTCACAATATGTGTGTGCTTTCGAGGAATTCAACCGGCTCAGCCAAGTTTCTTCCCACCATGATGCTGGCCGCCGTCGTATATGTGAAATACTCTTGAGTACGGCATAAAACACCAATTAAATAAACAAATAAATCAACCGGCTTTTGGCAGCCTTAAATCTAGTTGTCAACGAGCACACACTGAATGCTAAATATAAAAAAATAAGTAAATAAAAAAATCACAAATACAAACTTACTTCATGGCCTAGCTATATTATTTATTTTTATATAATTTATCTATATTGACGTATTAACGGTATGGTAACATGCGGAAAACGATATGATGTATATACACGAGATTAGTACGGATTACTCACCGCGTCGGTGACATCATACACGATGACGACGCCGTCAACGTTACGGTAAAAAGCGGAGACGATGGTCCGAAACCTCTCCTGGCCGGCCGTGTCCCACTGCAGAGGGAAAAGGTCAACATCAGAACAACTAATATCATCACAAAACATCACACCTTATACGGGAAATTATTGAACGAATCGTTCAAAGTCAATCTTAAATAGACAAACGATTATTAAAAGCAGCTATAGAATGAGTATCACGACCCTCCGTCTTTCATAACGGTTTCATAACCACCGTATTGAATTAAAACGATCAAAAACAAATCGTTTTAATATATATATATATATATATATATATATATATATATATATATATATATATATATATATATATATATATATATATATATATATATATATATATATATATATATATATATATATATATATATTTGGGGAAAGTTTACTTCTCGACCAAAAACAAATCGTTTTTAATTCAATACGGTGGTTATGAAACCGTTAATGGAGGCGACCAGCTGCAAAAATACACTGTTCACAGAGTCTTAATTGGGTTTATCCAATGCATTTATCGAAAATATACTCACCATCTGCAGTTTTAGTCTCTTCTCACCCAAGGCCACAGTTCGAATTTTCTGGAAAGAATTACGCCATGTAAATTTTAAAGAAAATAATTACATACATCTTTGTTGCATGTATTGCGCATCTTGAAGTGATATGTATGTATTTACTTCAGGGCATGTTACAATTGTTGTAATTTTTTGTCTGTCACTTCTCATTCACCTATTTATTTATTTATTTGATAGTTGTTTACCTTCACGGTAACGAATTTTTCACTGTTATTATATTAATGACACTTACGAAGTCTACGCCTACTGTGGCTATGAAGGTCTCCGAGAAACAATCATCCTGTAAACAAAGCAAATCGAGGGTACATAAAGAAGGGTTTTGATCGTGTATCAACGTATGCTTGAATTTTTTTTGAACTTTCACTGGATTGTTCATTATATAGTTAATATTCATCATGAGGAAAACGGAAAAATAATTAACCCGGTAAATATATGTTAACAGCGAAACTGAGCGAGATTATATTTTAAAGGCACGGATGTTAAAACCATGTTAAATGTTCCATTGTGAGTCGTATATAATACATCCTGGCCCAGAACATTTTACTGCAGTAGGTATCACACAATGATACAAACTACTTACGGCGTATCTGAGCAGTATTGAAGATTTCCCGACACCCGAGTTTCCGAGGATGAGGATTTTGAACAAATAATCACTGGAAGAGATTAACAGAGCGATTGTTAAATAAATATTACTTACTTTGGCTGATGGACATTTCCTGCAAGTCATTCCCTTTATTCATTTCAAACCATGTAGAAGACGATCGTATAAACAGTGTCACTTGGCATGAATAATGTTAACGGGACTTTCTCTCTCCAGATCGAGCATATTTCATGTTTATTATAACATACATGCATGTTACATCGAGCATATTTCATGTTTAATATTACATACATGCATGTTACACAGATTTATTTATTTATTTATTTTTATTTTACGCCGTACTCAAGAATATTTCACTTATACGACGGTGCCAAGCATTATGGTGGGAGGAAACCGGCCAGAGCCCGGGGGAAACCCACGACCATCCGCAGATTGCTGTGAGACCTTTGCCGGAGAAAAAGCCAGCATGAGCTGGACTTGAACTAACAGCGACCGCATTGGTGAGAGGCTCATTCCATTACGCTGCCCTAGCGCACTAACCAACTGAACCACGGAGGCCCCTGTTACACAGATTTAGCATCATTAAATTTTGCACGCTAATATTACCGATGTTGTTGATTATAACACTGTATAGTCTATATTAATAATATTCACTTCCCACGGTAATGCGAAAGAAGAAAGATCTTATGGGAACGCTCATACTGTTGAATAATGATAAATATTCTATTACAAATCATCTAAATATTGGTTGCCGATGTTAAACGATAAGCATATGCTGATCAGTATGTAGGCTCTATATGTACATGTACATATAGGTTCCTATTTCCAGGTTTTCCTATTTTTAAAATGCATAATTTCAAATGTCATGGCCAAAGAATAAATGGTACTTACTAATCCGAGGATATACTGCTAAGCTGATGGAGTACAGATGTCGATGACATGATTTATCCAGTTTAAACTCAACCGTTATTAGTGCTAAGGTTCTCTTCTGTTAAATGTTTACTTCTTGAAATGAATGTGCGGTGTATATAAGGTATAGCTAGGCCGCGGTACCCGGGGATTTCACAACGCTGCGTATGAACAGCCACATAAACACTGCTGACGTGTAGCCCTACCTGTGAGAGCTATATTCATAACGGGGTATTAGTCACACGCTGTAACGGCATGTTTGCAAAATCTCACAAGGAATGAACACTAAAGTCATAAGGACTGCCAGTGGCAGTGGTTAGATCGTACCTGCTATTCCAAGGACACATTTATATTTAACAACATATTTTTCGATTGAACTTTCACGAAAAGACGTTGCCTTTCAGAACTCAAGCACACTTGTTACAAAACGTTATTAGGCAAAAGGATTACTCGAACAGGCTCATTATAAACAAATAAAAAACATTTAATTAATTTAAAAAATAAACAAAACAATTCAACAAGCATTTAAGGAAAAGTAACTAAAGCAAATGAACAGAGGATCAAAGAGCTATTGGTTGTCTCTGTTATTTTGTTACAAGCCAACAAAAACGGGCCTATTATTAGAGCTGACTCAAGCAGGGGAGATAACTCAAGGTAATGGGGACATCCAATATATGTCAGCATGTACACATCAACAGCGGATAACGTGTACGAAGCTGAGAAAATGTGAGTCCCAACCAGTCTTCGATGTACTGGGGAATCTGGAACTGGAATGATGCAAATCTAAACCCAACTGTTCTCAAAGATATAAATAAAGCAAAGCTTGATGCAAAATATGTCATAGTGATTAAAAGAGTTAATTTTTTTAAATATGTTAACTGATTCCTTTAACTTCCGTACATTTTATAACCGTGGTGTAAATGTTTTATGTAAGGAATAAGAAAGCCTATTAATAAGGCGAGGAACATATACATTTCACCCGGCGTTGTACCCGTTCTCCTCCACCCATAAACCCGACTATCTTCAGTCAAGCGAACTATAAGTGAGTGAGTGTCCCAGTGACTGGGGTTTAACTTCGTACTTAACAATGTCCCAGTCATATGTCAATGAAGGAATCCTCAGAGTGCATGTACGTGTAATGTGCCTCCCTGTTCCATGATGGATCTCCACCTCTCTTTTGTCTAGTGCTGTTTGACTGCGACGAATTACCGAAACCAAGTAAGTCGTCCCGCACTAGCCATTATACTGATGCGGGTCAACAACTCGTTGCTCTATCCCCTTGATGCTGAATGCTAAACTACAACTTCCTCTTTAAAGTCTTAGGTGTGAACCGACCCAGGTTTGACCCGGGATCTACCGCCCCCGAAGCGGACGTTCTACCAACTGTGCTGTCGGAGCCGTTAAGTATTCTTGAGTATACAGAGGAAAACATAAAGTAAATACACACGGGCCCGTGTACTACAAATAAGCGGCAAACTTCAAAAAGTAATGTCACATATAGCTCATTTAGATGGTATTAATATGATGGAGAAATGAATGACATCTTTTGTCATTTCTATAACAGGTTGCGGTAGTGATCATCTGTGGCCATTAAACCTCTCAATCAGCGATTAAAGGCCTTGTTGGTCTTTAGAAAGACATAAATAATACTGCCTTTTCTACTGATCTAGAAAAGAGCAAAAAGCATAAAATCTTGCGGTTACTGACAAGATACCAGCTTCACTACGATCTCGGCGATCAGACAGCAGCCACATGCACATGCAAATAACAACAGTAGAACTGGACGAAGAGTGTCACAATCTGTTACCATATTATTAGGTATTTGATGCCGTATCGAAGAATGTTTCACTTAAATATGAGGCGGACATGTTTATGGATGAAGGGAGCCTGACTGCAAGTTCAGAGTAAACCACCCCTCATTAATGGCCCAAAAATCCTGCGGCCTGAAAGGCGCCGGAATGTAACCTGCGATCCCATTGACCTGATGATGTGGAGGGATCAACAGCAGGCGAGAGACTGAAACCTCACAATGACTGGAAAGTATAATAGAAAACTGAAACATAAGCATGACAAATCTGTGGGGAGAAAAGCAGAGTGAGCTCAGATGGCCAAACACGGAGTCGCTAGTAGAAAGCAAACCATTTTAATCGTCAAAGATATGTAATTATATTCAATATTAATTCTCTAGCTCAAAACTGAATCCTACGCTATGAAACTAACACTTGGGGAACTTTGAAAACACTTTTTATTCATTCAGTTAACGCGGGTAAAATTTAAACACCTTCTGTTTGTTTTGTGCCTTAATTATAGCCATTATATTTCCTGTTTTCAGAGTGACATGGTCAGTTATAAAGACAACACTGTATCCGCCATGGCAACCTATCACTGACATCCTCTGGTGGTGACTTGCTTGGGCTGACAACCATCTGGAACCACGGTACATCCTCTGCTCGGCACAATTATTCCTGCCTTAATCCCGATACTGGAGAGAGGAGCATGACAGAACAGAGCAAATACACCAATGACTTAAGAAAAACAGACAAAGTACAGACGTAAAAGACATTAAGGTGCCTACATACGGTCAGTGGACCATACAATATATACAATATGTAAACAATCTTGAACGTATTTACATGGGGAAATAGTAGATGTATAATAAAAAGGAAACCGGGCAGCGCCCGGGGAAAGCCTACGACCATCCGCAGGTTGCTGATAGTTGTAATATACACACAAGAGAGGACGTATAGGCCTACCTATGCATACGGATAGTGTGGATGTAATAGGCAAAGAGTGCTGTACTCTTCACAAAAAATGTAGATGTAATATATAGATAAAGAAGGACCTACCATTACGTATGTAAGAAAAGTCTAGATGTAACATACAGAAAAAGATGGACTTACCTACATACAGAAGGTATTGATATAATGCATGGACAATGGTGGACGTGGCCATATGTGGATTATGTAGAAGTATTATCTAGATAAGGATGGACCTACTTTCAAATGGGAAAGTGTGAATGTAATATATAGACAAGGACGGATGTACATACATGTGGATTGTGTAGGAGTATTGTATAGACAAGGACGGATGTACATACATGCAGATTGTGTAGGAGTATTATATAGACAAGGACGAGTGTACATACATGCAGATTGTGTACTTATTGTTGTAGTTACCAAGTAGATATCAAGTGAGTTCTCTAAACGCATGGATCAAGATACAAACAGATATCAAGTGAGTTTCCTTTACATATGGATCCAGTTACACGTGTATATCAAGTGAGTTAACTCTACACACGGTTCGAGTCACCAGCAGATATCCAGTGAGTTTTCTTTTTATACGGATCGAGATTCCAGCTAATATCAAGTGAGTTCTCTCTATTCATGTTTCGAGTTACCAGCAGATATCTAGAGAGTTCTGTCTACACACGGTTCGAGATACCAACAGATATCAAGTGAGTTATCTCTACTCATGGAGATATCATGTAAGTTCTCTCTATCCATGGATTGAGTTACAAGCAGATATCAACTGAGTTCTCTCTAGCCATAGATCTACCCGCAGATATTAAGTGCTTTCTCATTACTCAACGAATGAGTTACCTACAAACACTGTGTACGATTTCGAGATTTACGGATGGTTTTCTTACAGGCCGAGTACGTCCTCGCTACTCAGGGATGGCTTTTTTCAGCCTGACTACGTCCTCACCACTCACGGATGGACTTACCCACAAACACGAAGTTCATTTTCGCTACACACCGCCTCTTCACAGTCATCGTTGTTCTTCACCTGTGAACCCGGGAGGAGTTTTAAACCTTTATATTCGCAGTATTTTATTCGAGTCCCAAATGCTGAAAATAAGCAATATATTACATAGATTTCAAATAAAGAAAAGAGATTTTTTAAAACTGACCTCACCGACCTACTGACCTCCCTGACCAGGTTTCCCAGACGATAGTTTACTGATCTCACAGCTTATACAGAGCTATAGGAATATATCTGGTAATTAACGGATCTCTTGGTTCAGACATGGAGTTTGTACATGACGTACCCCGCTGTTACCAATGTGCAGTGCATCTTTGTTGGTACATGTGGGAAAGTTCATCAATAATTTGTCAAACGTCGGTGGTTTACCTCGGCCACTCGTTTTCTCCGTCTATATCTCTGACAGCATTCGCATCAGCGCAAAATTTTCGAGTAAGGCATTAAACAATTAGTACCAAGAACAACAATTAGTACCAAGACCTAAAAAGATACATATATATTTAACATTTGACAGCACTGTCTTCCTAAAAATCTAAAAACAAAGCAAAACAGACCGACATAATTCCTCTTAACGCGGGACTATAGGGATCGTATATTCTTCGAGTTGAATTAGATTACCACGCTGAATATATGAACAGATTGTTTCCTTCCCATCGGCAAAACTGTTAACACCGTACCTGTTATTTCTGTCTTGGATTTGGCAAAAGAGCACGACGCTATGGACTGGCCATGAAGTGATACTAGAAGCACAACGGCAAACACACATTTAGGGGCCATCTTCAAATTACCGTGCGTTTCTGTGATGTGGAGATCTGCTGCTAAAATGGCTTGTGCTGTTAAATCAACTGTATTCATATTTAACTTTTACATTAAGTAGCCCTATATTGCAGAGACATTTCACTGGTGGCATTGTTGGCAATGAATCCGCTTTTATCCCATATTAACAAGTTCAGTGTCATGGAGATGATGTGCTGAGGGCGTTTAAGGGTGATCGATGTGCACCCTGCGGGTGGTTGGGGTACATTCTTGAAGAATGAATAAATGAATGAATAATTATGGCTTTAGGCTATTTCGAAGAAGAAGAAACTGCATAGTTGGCTGTTCGTAGAATACGCGTTGACAGTGCCTCCTAGGCGTGTCAACTTTTTGTTTATATTTTGCAAAAATGAAATAAACCTCAGCAGGTTCTGCTTTTTCATGTCAAAAAGTTGAATATAAATCTTATCCCAATTTATTTTTTAACCTAGACCTCAAAATACAAGTTATTTGCCACCACAAGAGCTTGACCTGTTTTAAAAATGAAACAAATATAAAGTTGTTTATGCCAATGACCAATATCTGTAAGAAAATTGAATGTTCCCTCTGTAAATTGAATTGAATAAACAGACGACTGAAGTGAACGTCCATCATATAAGTAATATATGAATGAGGTGAAGCCTTCACTAGCAACACGTTGGTCTAATGTCTCCATTTTATTTGTATCTGTATTGGTCACTTGTTTATGGTTTTTTTTTTGTTGATTGATGCTCTTGACGATGACGGCAATAGGAAGAGATAGGCTGTGTTTTTTTAATGCAAGAATGGAGGTTATTAGACTTCCAGGTCGGAACTAAAATAGGAATTATAAGTATTTATATGTGAAATATTCATCAGTGTATATAAAATAGAAATTATAAATGTATAAGGAACATACGTTCCTGGAGCATGTGTAAAAGGAACATGCGTAGAAAAGACCTATTTCTTTTGTATTTTTAGATGGGTTATACCGTAAGAGATGGCTGCGTTTAAGAATGGGGTTTACTGCAAGAACCTAAATAGCGTCCTGACCCCACGTTCAAACCACCTAAACTCTCTGCTAAGGGTTTTGACATTTTCATTGTAAAATATGCCACCAGAGTTATATAAGTGTTCGAATTCTGCGGAATTATTGCCATTAGATGAGAGTTTCTTACCTTTTTTGTACGGTTTCGTAATCCATTGGGTTTCTTCAATGTGGAGCATTGTGTACAATTCCATACACTAAGCCCCTCTCTTTTGCTTAGTCTGGTACATCTTTGAAATGCACAAGTGAGTTTCATAAGCTGTTCTAATGGAGTTTAGATTGAAAATCCTCCTGACTAGTTCAGATAAACCCTGTACATATGGCAAAGTAAATGTAGTACTGCTAGGAGATTGTGGAGTGTCTGGGACGGAAAGAGAAGCATTCACTTTGAGGGCCTGGTCAATTGTCAAACTTTGATGCTCTCTGTGGAGTAAGGTGTTATGTATGTGCTTATTCTCTTTTACCTAGCCCTGGTCCTTGTTTACAACAGATTAGCCCTGTTATTTATGGTTCTGAGTACACCTAGTTTCTGATTTAGTGGGTTTTGTGAATGAAAATCAAGGTACAAATCAGTGTGTGTTGGCTTACGGCAACAGATCACTGATATTTTTTGGTGGTAGACCTTCTTGTGGATGGCAGGTGTGCGGCCTCCATTGTCAGTCAGTAGAACTATGTGTTTCTCATTTTTACTTAGACCTTCAAGCGCTCTGTATTCATCTAAGTAAGGTTGATATTAGTTGCTTGGCATCGATTAAACACGAGTTCCCTTTTGTCTATGAATATGATTGGGTGTTATTGCAAAAGGCAGTCCTTTTTTCAACACAGACGGTTCTGGTATTGAGAGTGGTGAAGAATAAAGATTTCTGACCGATTGATAACAAACAAAATTATCTCTCCATTTAACACTTAGGCCTATGCTGTGAAAGCTGTACCATTTCAGAAATTCCCCCTCACTCTGGCCTAATGTTGGAGATTTCTTGGAAACACTATTCAACAAGTCAAATTGCTTTTGTTGCAGCAACAAAGTAGTAAACTGCGTTGTCGAATCCTCTCATCAATAAGTTTTCTGTCTGCTTCATAAATAATTTTTCGACCCCTGTTACTGACCATGCACCTTTGTTTTTAGGTGTATTCTTCGAGGAATAATGTCAACATGTAGACACCGTAAGCTGAAACTGGTATGATCTCTACTATTTTCCCAGAAATTTTTTCCTTGTTCCTAGCTACTTTGTCGGGCCTCCGTGACCGAGGTTGTTAGCGTGCTAGCAAGGCGTAATGACCCAGGAGCGTCTCACAGTCGTAGTGAGTCCAGAACATACTGCCTCCTCTCCGAACGTTCGTGTTAAGGTCTGCTAACAACTTGCGGATGGTCGTGGGTTCCTCTTCCCTTTTTCCTTCCGTTATAATGCTTGCCGTCGTCATTTAAGTAAACTGTTCTTTAGTACGGCGTCAAACACCTATCAGATAAGTAGATAAATGAATTAATTCCAATGAAATGTTAGTGTCTTGAGCAAAGAGCCTTGGTGGTTTGAACGTGGGCTCTTCCCACACTATCCCACACTTAAGAAAAAAAAAACATAAGAAAGACCTAGTTTCAATTTTCAAATGTCTTTTCCTGCACACGTTCCTTGTGCCCAGTCTATGTACCTGGTATTTATACTGCCCTTTGTACTACCTCTGTTTGCTGGAGGTGCCCCAGGTATAGACATGGATTTATGTACTTATTTACTCATTTATTTATTTACACATTTATTTATTTATTTAGTCATTTATTTATTTAGTCATTTATTCATTTTATTATTATCAATAACTTGGAGTTGATCTACCAGCCTTTACGTAAGCCTTTGTATTGTACCATGGAACTGAAGACACCTATATGAAACCATTGTGTCCACGCTAGCTTGTACAGAACGGAACCTGTAAAGTAGATCCTGGTATCTATATAATCTGTCCCTTCGGCAAAAAATTTACTCTGTTGAAGGTGATATGTTATCACCGTAACGTCAGCCATAAATATACAAGCGCACTGTCCATAATTACTATTGTATACTGGTGAAAATTTCCCGTCATGTCCGCTGACTTATGTTCATGAAGTAGCCAATTGCTTAAGGCTAGAGTTTTGCAATGTACCTAGCAAAAGGACCAGTTTGCTCTTTCAAATATCTCGTCAAGAAAAACTGTTTTAAGATGTCTGGAAAAGTTTGAACACCGATTGTAAAAAGATTCCTCATTTTTGTGATTTTGTGTTCCAATTGGTTCAAGAAATGTTTTTATCTTTAAAGAATCTGATGCTGCCACACCACAAATTTTGTGACAGACGTAATGCCATGATTGTAGGGAATGTGGAAACATTATGATAGTTGGCAATGCCAAGGGTATACTGCATATCTAAACTTATGAAGTGCTGACAATGTCAAGGGTATCCTGCATATCTAAACTTCTGAAGCGCTGACAATGTCAAGGGTATCCTGCATATCTAAACTTCTGAAGCGCTGACAATGTCAAGGGTATCCTGCATATCTAAACTTCTGAAGCGCTGACAATGTCATGGGTATTCTGCATATCTAAACTTCTGAAGCGCTGACAATGTCAAGGGTATCCTGCATATCTAAACTTCTGAAGCGCTGACAATGTCAAGGGTATTCTGCATATCTAAACTTCTGAAGCGCTGACAATGTCAAGGGTATCCTGCATATCTAAACTTCTGAAGCGCTGACAATGTCATGGGTATTCTGCATATCTAAACTTCTGAAGCGCTGACAATGTCATGGGTATTCTGCATATCTAAGCTTTTGAAGCGCTGACAATGTCATGGGTATCCTGCATATCTAAGCTTCTGAAGCGCTGACAATGTCAAGGGTATCCTGCATATCTAAGCTTTTGAAGGGCTGACAATGTCATGGGTATTCTGCATATCTAAGCTTTTGAAGCGCTGACAATGACATGGGTATAATGCATATCTAAGCTTCTGAAGCGCTGACAATGTCAAGGGTATCCTGCATATCTAAGCTTTTGAAGCGCTGACAATGTTAAGGTATCATGCATATCTAAGCACTGGAATAGCTGTTAATACCATGGGTTTTCCTTAATATCGAAACTGTGGGATACTTGACAGTTCATACTGGTTATGCTAAATATCAAAAGTTTGCGATAGGTGATAATGTCATGGTTACCCTACCAGAATATCCGAACTTAGGGATAGCTGATAATGTCATGATTATCCTAATTGTCAGAGCTTTGGGATAGCTGATAATACCATGGATACCCGGAATATCCAAAGTTTGGGAGCGTTTACTAATGTCGTGGTTATTCTGAATACCAACATTGGGATACACATAGCCGATTATGCCATGGTTATAATGAATATCAGAAAATAGGAATGTCATGGTGGCTGTATTTAAAGAGTGAAAAATGGACCGCCTTACGTTTAATTTATTTATTTATTTATTTGATTGCTGTTTTACGTCATACTCAAAAAGTTTCATCTATGTGACGGTGGCCAGCATTTTGGTGGGAGGAAATCGGGCAGAGAAACGACGTATAATAATTACGACCTCAAAATGTCTCAGTGATGCGGAAAAGCGACATATTTCATCAGTATGGTTAATAAAGCCCGCCACACAAACAAAACATTTAACTGAAGTTAACCTAGTGAAAAAATCTCAAGACATAAGTACATAAGGTATTTTCAGAAATACCGGTAAGTAGTGTATCTTCTGCATGGAGCTTACTTCATTTGACAGTTTTAGTGAAGCAAAGTATTCTTGATTACATGACAGAAAACATTAAGTCAAGTAAATATGCCCAAATACTTGCCCCCTATGCTATAAACCAGCAGCGAACTTCAAGTAGTTATGTCACATATAACTTATTCAGATGGGATTTATATAATAAAAAAAATACATAATATGCTGTATCATTTTGAACAAGTCTTGGTAGTGGTCATCTGAGTCAGAGATTAAAGGCCTTTGCTGTGCTTTAGATAGACATAAATAATACTATGTCTGATTGGTTCTTGATAGCATACAGTGAAAAGCATAAAATTTTGCCCATACGAATAAGGTACCCCACAGTACAGCTTCACCAAAACCCAAAGACCAGACAGCAGTCGTACTGAAAGTTTTGCTCGAACGTCTAGTTTACGTAACAAGCCATATATATATGCAGAGTTATGCCCCCTGCCTGTACGGAAAGTGAGCGGGTAGGGGTGGGCGGTCTGTCCCACCGTCTTCGTGTCGTGTTGTTGGATTGTATTCCGGTTTGTACTTTGGTAACGAAAATACATCTCGACCTTACTGATATTTCTCTAGAGGGTTTGTCATTGTTATATCGGCGATCCTCCTTCCGTCCTGCAACAAGGAGGCACATTACACGTACATGCACCCTAAGCATTCCTTCGTCGTCATATGACTGAAAAATTGTTGAGTACGACGTTAAACCCCAAGCACTCACTCACTCACTCCTTACATGACGTTGAAACTTTACAATGACTGGAAAATATAATATAAAAATGTAACTGAAACATAACAAATCCCGGGAATGAAGAACACAATGAGATCAGGCGAGGAAAAACGGAGTAGCTTCTGGACAGCAAACGGTTTCAGTCGTGAAAGGTATATAATTTAACTTTAACACTGAATCGTCCTGGACGAAATTAACACTTGAGGAACTTTGAAAGCAGTTTTTATTCATTCAGTTAACGCTGGGAAAATTTTAAACATCTTCAGTTGTCTTATGTCTTGTAGGCTTGTTTACTGTTCAAAGAGTGAGATAGTCAGTTATAATCTTATAACGTGTGTCGTAAGCGGTAGTCCCTCTCTATGTCGCAGTGCAAGCCTCTCACTGACATCCTGTTGTGGTGACTTGCTTGGGCTGACAACCATCTGGTACGACCGTACACCCGCTTCTCGTGAAAACTGGTCCTGCATTAATCCCAATCCTGGAGAGGAACATGAGAGAACGCAGAAAATAAACCAATGACTCAAGAAAGAAAGTACATTGTTTTGTGACAAGAAAAACATAAAAAAGTGATTGAAGGAACGAAGGTACATCCGGATAGTGTAGATGTAATGTAGCTACATGTATAGACAGGTATGGAAGTAGCTACATGTCCTTACGTAAAGTGTAGCTATAATGTATAGACAAGGATGGAAGTACCTACATGTCCTTACGTAAAGTGTAGATGTAATGTATGGACATAGATGGAAGTACCTAAATATCCTTACGTAAAGTGTAGATGTAATGTATAGACAAGGATGGAAGTACCTACATGTCCTTACGTAAAGTGTAGCTATAATGTATAGACAAGGATGGAAGTACCTACATGTCCTTACGTAAAGTGTAGATGTAATGTACAGACAACAATGAAAGTACCTACATGTCCTTACGTAAAGTGTAGATCAAATATATAGACAATCATATAGACGTACCTAGATTCGGAAATTGTAGATAGAATGTGTAGACAAGGATTGACGAAATACTTAAAGGGTAAATGGAAGGTATAGACAAGCATGAACGGAACTACATACGGAAAGTGTAGATGTAATACAAAGACAAGGATGGTTACAGCTGTGAACTTAAAATGTACATGTAATTTATACACAACGGTGGACTATATATATATATATATAATATATATATATATATATATATATATATATTATATATATATATATATATATATATATATATATATATATACACGGAAAGCGTGGATCTGATATATAGACAACGATGGATGTGAACTACACAAACGGAAAGGGTGAATGTAAGATATAGACAAACATGGACGGAACTACACACGTAAAGTGTAGATGAAATGTACTGACAAGGACAGACAGTTTAGATGTAATGTATATACCAATATGAACTCACCTAGAAACGGAACAAAAAATATACATGTAGATACACTCAAATTTAATGCTAAAAGATTTAAAGAGTTTAAGCAACACACAGATAGAGTTACAAACATATATTAATAGCTACTCAGGGGCAGTTACCGGCAAACACTAAGTGCGTTCTCCCTACTCATGAACGGAGTTACCAGCAAACATTAAGTGCGTTTTTGCTACTCATGGATGTAGTTACCAGCAAACATATAAGAGCGTTTTCGCCACTCGTGGATGAAGTTGCTAGCAGATATTAAGAACGCTCTAGCCATTCAACATTAAGTGCGTTCTCGCTACTCGTGACGGAGTTATCAGCAGACATTAAGGGTGTTCTCACTACTCGTGGTCAGACATTAAGTCCGTTTTCGCTACTCATGGATGAAGTTAACAACCAGACATAAAGCGTTCTCGCCACTCGTGGATGAAGTTATTAGCAGACATTAAGTATGCTCTAGAAGTTCTTTCTCGTTAATTGAAATAATGAGTTTTCCTCCAGACTCTGAATGCGAATGCGATTTTGTGACTCACGAAGTGGCTTTTCAACAGATTGAGTACCGATCTCGCTACACACTGAGAGACTTACCCACAAATTTGAAGTTCATTCTCGCTACACACAGCCTCTTCACAGTCATCCTTGTTCTTCACATTAGAACCGGGGAGAAGGTTTTAGACCTTTGTATTCGCAGTATTTTATGTGAGTCCGAAAGCTAAAAATGAATGACAGTTTTACATAGATTTCCAACGAAGGAAACAGATCCGTATATACGTTTTAAAATGGTAGTTCACCAACAAAATTTCTTATGCCAAGCTAAACGGAATACATTTCGTAGTTTAGTGACGTCACTGCCCAAACAGAGCTATAGAAACACAGCTTACTGATATCTCTGCACATAGAAGATGATGGCTCACTGACTCCATTGTTTATATTTAGCGATAGGGACACAGACGGTAGTTTATTCACCCCACTGCATATACAATAGGTGACTATAGGTGACGGTTTATTGGCATCACGACTTATACAAGGCTAATGGAACGCGAAGTTTACCAACTTCACGCCTTATACTGAAATACTGACTGACCCCACGGCTTACACTGAAATACTGACTGAGCCACGGCTTATACTGAAATACTGACTGATTCCACGGCCTATACTGAAACACTGACTGATTCCACGCCTTATACTGAAATACTGACTGAGCCCACGGCTTATACTGAAATACTGACTGAGCCCACGGCTTACACTGAAATACTGACTGAGCCCACGGCTTATATTGAAATACTGACTGATTCCACGGCCTATACTGAAACACTGACTGATTCCACGCCTTATACTGAAATACTGACTGAGCCCACGGCTTATACTGAAATACTGACTGAGCCCATGGCTTATACTGAAATACTGACTGAGCCCACGGCTTATACTGAAATACTGACTGAGCCCACGGCTTATACTGAAATACTGACTGAGCCCACGGCTTATACTGAAATACTGACTGAGCCCACAGCTTATACTGAAATACTGACTGAGCCCACGGCTTATACTGAAATACTGACTGAGCCCACAGCTTATACTGAAATACAGACTGATCCCATGGCTTATACTGAAATTACTGGACAGGAAATTTATACATCCCCTCGCTCGTACAGAAAGAAGTGAGCCGTTCGTTGAAGAGCATTTGTTTTCTATCAGCAATGGTGTACATGTCTGTACACCAAATGGAGGTAAGTTCGTTCGCCAGTAATTTGTCGAAAATCAGTGGTATAGCCCGGTCACTGGAGTTTCCTCACCAATGTTCGTGGTAGTAATTGTATCGGCGTAACGTTATTGAGTATGGTGTTAAGCTACAAACAAATAAGGACATAAATATTGGGAGGTGTAGGAACACAGATGATTGTATACTTGCATACACCTCACTACTTAAACAGAGAAGTATATATCAATTCACTCCATGCGTCACTCAAGAAAATAAGAAAAATCTTTTCCCAAAAATCTAAGAAAAAAAAACTAAAGCAAACATCTCGGCTGGATATGTCTCGGTAGATGTACCGCTCTATATACGCTAAATCACTGCCACCATTAGACAACTCCTGTATGACGTACGGAAGCTTGTTTTGGCATGTTGTGTTTCAGTCATGTTGTGGACAGGTTGAGACAGAGCTGATAACTCCCTGCCTCATCACCGTGCCCCCAGTGACCTCGGCGTTATTCAAGGTTTCTGTACAAACATTGCTAGTGGTGGCAGTGGTGTAAAGCGAATGTTAGAGAGCGGCGCATGCACTGTAAGGAGTATACTGATGGCGTCGTCATTGGAGAGCGAAATACAGAGCGATATATGCATATTATAAGCACTTTCACATTACTTTTATGTGTATTAACGTCTTCGTTCGGGCAAATGAACGGGTAGAAATTATTCCATTCTTATCAGCTAAATTGTTTGCACTGTACCTGTTACTTCTGTCTTAGGCGTTGTAACAGAGCACGACGCTTTGGCCTGGCCATAAAGTGAGAGTAAAAGCACAACGGCGAACACACATTTTGAGGCCATCTTCAAAATACCTCTCGGGGATGTGGAGATGTGGAGTTCTGTTGCCAAGGTGGCTTGTGCTGTTAAATCAACTGTATTTATATTTAACTTTTACATTAAGTATGTAGCATTTCATTGGTGGTATTGTTGGGCAACAAATCCCTTTTTATCGCATCTGATATTAACTAGATGAGTGTCATGGAGATGATACGTGGATGGGCTGCGGGCGTTTATAAGGGGTGATCGATGTGCACCCCGCGGGTGGTTGGAGGACAACTTTCTTGAAGAATGAATAATTATGGCTTAACCGGATCTTGAAGAAGAAGAAAACAGCGTAGTTGAATTGGTTTCTCGTAGAATACATGTCTGGGGCAAAATTGACAGCCCCTCCCAGACATGTTTTGTTTATTCGAGAAATCATGAAATAGCTCACGTAGATCTGCTTCATTGTTTTTTATGTTAAAAACAATAAACTGTGACAAAAGCTGCATATATGTTTTGTCCAAATTTTTTTTATATCTAGACCTCAAAATACAATTTAATTGCTTGCCACAGGAAGATTAACCTAGATGCTTGCTGCAAGAGATTAACCAAGCATAAATTTAAGAAAAACAAAGTTGTTATTGCCATAAACTTGTTAGATCTGTAAGAAAGCTGAATGTTCTATCAATAAATTAAAACCTGTCGTTTGGAACAAATTGATCCAATAGGCCCGTGATTTAATTTAGATATTCTGCCAGGATAACTAAGGCATTGTCAACTATACGTAATTTTAGATATTCTGACAGGATAACTAAGGCAATTGTCAACTATACGTAATTTAGATATTCTGCCAGGATAACTAAGGCATTATCAGCTATACGTAATTTTAGATATTCTGACAGGATAACTAAGGCCTTATCAGCTATACGTAATTTTAGATATTCTGACAGGATAACTAAGGCATTGTCAACTATACCTTAGTTTGGACATCTGGCAGGATAATTAAGGCATTATCAGCTATACCTAAGTTTGGATATTCTGGCAGGATAGCTAAGACATTACCATGGTGCCTTAGTTATCCTGTCAGAATATCCAAACTTTGGTCTAGCTGATATTGCCTTGGTTATCCTGCCAGAATATCCAAACTAAGGTATGGCTGGCAATGTATTAGTTATCCTGTCAGAATATCCAAACTTAGGTAAAGCCGATAATGTCTTAGTTATCCTGTCAGAATATCCAAACTTAGGTCTACCTGATATTGCCTTGGTTATCCTGCCAGAATATCCAAACTAAGGTATCGTTTATAATGACTTAGTTATCCTGTCGGAATATCTAAAATTAGGTTTAGCCAAACTTAGGTATAGTTGATAACCTGTCGGAATATCTAAAATAAGGTATAGCCAAACTTAGGTATAGTTGATAACCTCAAGGTTATCCTGTCAGAATATCCAAACTTAGGTATAGCTGATAATGCCTTAGTTATCCTGACAGAATATCCTTGCTTAGGTATAACTGATAATGTCAGTTATCCTGACAGATTATCCAGTTAGCAGTCAACATATTCATAGGCACTGTACACCTGATGTATACAATACCATTATACAATACGTACAAGGCATACATTGTTTACGTTAAAAATACTCTAATGTTTGAGTGAAAACTTCACGATTAAATTCTAAACATTTTGCGTTGTTTTCTTACTGCCCTAAGGTGTTTTTTACTGTCAGAGTAATGCCCATACATACTTGGGAGGTCTCATAACGCATGTCATATATCATTTCGTATATAACAGCATTTCAGAGCAATCATTTTTATCTGTCATAAGCTTACCACTGTGCCTTACAGCGGTTAACGTCCTCAAAAACGATTCTGATTTTATCGCAGTAAACAGGTTATCTGATAAGATGATCAATCACAGTAAAGGGGGTGCAGTGTTGAGTGCTACATTACCTTTGGGGGTAGAGAGAAAGGCACTGCATAAGATAACACGTGAACCGTGTATGCCGGCACGTTGAACCAATGTAATATTTTGTTGTTCTTTGTGTTTTTTCGCATACATCACTTTCTCCCTCAATACAGATGTGCATGTTTAGTATCGCCTTATAGGTTATTAACACCTGCGCTGTACAAGCGCATTTATTTCATCAAATATTTTCATCACAGATTTGAAAACGGAAAAGATATATAACGAAATAGATACCTTGATTTTCTCACATCAAGTGTTGCTGACAAACAGTTATAATTATGTCATACTTTAGAGGATGGATTTCCTATACTAACCACACGAAGAGCAGATTATTCATCTTTTTCCAGTCCCGGGAAAAACTTTTAAACATTACGCTATGAAATACCACGGCTCTCATTCATTCGAAATGTTGCAGGCATGTCTCCATGTTTTAAAAAATTCCATTTCGTTGTTCATTCTCGTGCCTTTTAAATATGTTTTAGAAATATTGGAATTAAATGTCTTTAATCGGGGGCGAGTTGCATACCTCGTCGGTCTCATTATAGCGGATAGCAATGGGCGGGTAAGATGGATCCAGAGCAGCGCAGGAAACTCATTAAATCATCATTTCTGCCCGCCAAAGTGGAGCATACAGTCATAACTGTCATGGACGATAAATCGGGCATCTAGGCCCTTGAAACAGTAGTGATGATGTATACAGATAGGCGACAGAGTAAGTTATATATTATGACGCCCATTGACCTGAACCATCTCTCATGTTGGGCATCTGGTCCTGGAACCTGGCATGGGAATATACCTTGGCTCACAGCCATCACTGACGATTCTGCACCCCGGAGGAGGCATACGCACTCCAGCGTTTACATCGTAGCTACAATAACAAGAAAAACCAAAAGATAGAATTAGAGGTGTTAAGTATGTATGTATAAAATGTGTGTGTGTGTGTGGGGGGGGGGGGGGGGGGGGACCGTGGCTCATTTGGTTAGCGCATTAGGGCAGCGTAATGACCCAGGAGCCTCTCACCAATGTTGTCGCTGTCCAGCTCATGCTGGCTTCCTCTCCGGCCGCACTTGGGAAGGTCTGTCAGCTACAAGCGGATGGGTTCTCGTCGGGCTCTGCGCGGTTTCCTCCCACGATAATGCTGGCTGCCGTCGTCTAAGTGAAATATTCTTGAGTACAACGTAAAACACCAATTAAATAGATAAATAAATATATATGTCTGTATGCTTACAGTTAAACGCCGTACATAACAATGTTTCATATAACGAAGAGGAGTCACAAAGTGAATCTTATTTCATAAGATATAAAAATACTTAAAAATATCTGTTAAATGATTTTAAAATCTTTTAATAAAATCCTTAAAATATATATTTTTTAATCTTTAAAAAAGATTTTTAGGTTTTTAAAGAAGATTTTTTAAAAATAATTAAAGTGATATTTCAAAGCATTGAAAATCATTTTCAAGACTTTATAAATCCTTTTCAAACCCTTAAAATGATAATAGCACATTGGTACCGCATAGAACTGGAGAAATCGTGAGCTATCTTAGGTCTTAGATTGCTCACCCGCACATGCTCATTCCGTGCGCGTTACACGTTATCGCCATACAGTCGTCCTTGTCGATAAGCCAGGAACCCGGTAACAGGTTAAGCCCTTTGTACTCACAATACCTGACCTCAGTCCCGAACCCTACAAACAACACATGTGTATGTGATTTATTTGATTTGATTGCTGTTTTGATACCTCTATACTCAAGTAATAATACGATGATTTGGATGCCTTTGAACCTCTGATGCCAAAATGTTCATGGTCCACTTGTAACCCCCAAATAAGTTGAAAGATTCACTGAGTTTATAAAAATATGCCCATGTTTTGGTAAAGTACAGAAAATAACTACGCCCAAAATCTGTATAAATGAATTAAAATGTACGACACAATGGGGAAAACTTACGTAACAAATTTTGAAGTTCTGTCTGTTTGGAAGTATGTTTCGAGGGATTGAGTGAGTGCCTGAGTGCTTAGTCGTACGTCATTTGACGATGAAGGAGTCCTTAGAGTGCATATACGTGTAGTGTGCCTCCTTGTTGCTGGACTGAATTCCACCGCTCTTTTATCTAGTGCTGTCTCACTGAGACAACTTACCACAGGCAAGTAAGCTGCCCCACCCGAGCCACTATACTGATACGGGTCAACCAGTCGTTGCGCTATCTCTTTCATGCTGAACACCAAGCGAGGAAGCTGCAACTTCCTATTTTAAGGTCTTAGGTGTGACCAGACCCAGGATTGACCCTGGATCTCCGAAACTCTACCAACTGAGCAAGTATATATTGAGAAATTGTATCGGCAAGATACCATATTGCCTGATAGCAAGTTCAAAGCCATTACATCTAGTTTGATCTCAGAATTGGATGATTTGATACAAATAGGAAACAGCTAGTGCGATATTTTCCACAACAACTAATTTCACTTAAATATTTTTGCCACAGGTAAGCTCGTGGAGTCAAAGTACTTACTGGTCCTCTCAAAGCGTGCTTCTGCAAACCCACAACTAGCTTGGGTTAGTGCAGAAAGATGGACGAGCAGAATCGTCAAACACAGCAGTGCCTTTGTAGCATACATGGTCAGGTTATAAACACTTGAGAACGTACGAAGCCCGAAGATTCTAAATCAGATAAAAGACCTGGTAGGTAGCAGTATATAAGTGATATATAAAATCATTAAAATTGGCTGTCATTAGTCTCCTTGTCTCGCCCTTCTGCTTGTTGGAATATAGAAAAGAAACTGTGGCCTAGGCTATATTTAAGGCATTGCACGCATGAAAGTAACAATATATTATATATTGGTAATCTGTAGAAAAGTGGTATTCACTTGATGTAGAGAAATGAGAGGATAAAAAACAAATGACCCTTTTCGACATCTTTGTCAACATCTTTGTATTTGTTCTTCTCATTTCTTATTGATAGGGCCAATATAACACCTATCATATCGAGAAAAACTTAGAGAAATAGACCGTAGAGCCTGAACAACACGTCTAATAACGAGGCAAACTTTAAAAATTAGATGATAGAAGGTAAGAGTACCCGAATATGACTAAAGGGGGTAAATGCACACCATTTTAAATAGGAGTGAATGTACATCAAAAAGGGGTAAAAATGCATCTTTTAGATAAGGTGCCTATTCAGTCCTTTTCGAAAAGGTGATAATCCACAACATTTCATATGGTGTTAATTCACACCCTGTCAAAAGTTGTAAACTAACATCTAATAGGACAAGCCATTTACACCCGTTATGAAAGTATAATGGCTCAATTTTAGCTCAGAATAATAGAAGTAAAAGCCGATAGAACGCCAGAATGGCTTAAGAAACATTCAAAACATGACAGTAGACCTGAGAACACCTGTGCAGTTTTAAAGCCACGATCAGAAGTAAATGGTGGAGTTTGCAGCACACCTTTAAAAACGAGAGAAAGTTTCAAAACTTAATGATAGATCCTGTAAAAAAACCTGTAATGTATAAATGAAAACAAGACGCGAGACCCCGTAAAAATAACCCTGTAACATAAAGAGAAACTAAAAATAAGCCATCAGTAACATACAGGAAAGCTAAAAAACAGACGATAGAGTCTAGAGAGTTACGCCTGTAATAAACAGAGTAACTAAAAACTAGATTGTAGACCATATAAAACACCTGCAGTATACAGAGAAACTAAAAACAAGACGGTAGAGCCTGTAAAGCATTTGCAATATACAAAGAAACTGAAAGCAAAACGATAGAACCTGTGAAACATCTAACACATACAGAGAAACAAAACACAAGGCGGTAGAGTCTTCAGAACACCTGTAATATACAGAGAAAGTGAGAATTAGACGGTAGAGCCGGTAAAATCTACGTAGTATACAGAGTAACCAAAGACTAGATTGTAGAGCCTTTAAGACATCCGTCACAGAGAAACTAAAAACAAGATGGTAGAGCCTGAAAATCACCTGTAATATACAGAGAACTAAAAACTAGATGGTGAAACATCTGTAATATACAGAGAAACTAAAAACCAGACGGTAGAGCCTGTAAAACACTTGTAGTATACAGAGTAACCAAACGCTAGATATTAGACCCTGTAAAATATCTGTCACAGAGAAACTAAAAACTAGACGGCAGAGCCTGTAAAACACTTGTAGTATACAGAGTAACCAAACACTAGATGGTAGAGCCTGTAAAACATCTGTCACAAAGAAACTAAAAACAAGACGGTATAGCCTGTAAAACACCTGTAATACACAGAGAAACTAAAACTAGACAATAGAGCCTGTAAAACATCTGTCACAAAGAAACTAAAAACAAGACGGTATAGCCTGTAAAACACCTGTAATACACAGAGAAACTAAAACTAGACAATAGAGCCTGTAAAACATCTGTCACAAAGAAACTAAAAACAAGATGGTATAGCCTGTAAAACACCTGTAATACACAGAGAAACTAAAACTAGACAATAGAGCCTGTAAAACATCTGTCACAGAGAAACTAAAAACAAGACGGCAGAGCCTGTAAAACACTTGTAGTATACAGAGTAACCAAACACTAGATGGTAGAGCCTGTAAAACATCTGTCAACAAGAAACTAAAAACAAGACGGTAAAACACCTGTAATGTACAGAGAAACTCATACTAGACAGTAGAACCTGTAAAACATCTGTCACAGAGAAACTAAAACTAAGCGGTAGAGCCGGTAAAACACTTGTAGTATACACAGTAACCAAGCACTAGATGTTAGAGCCTGTAAAACTGTAAAATCTGTCACAAAGAAACCAAAAACAAGACTGTATAGCCTGTAAATCACCTGTAGCATACAGAGCTACCATAAACAAGAGTCCGTGAAACACCTGTAACATACAGAGAAACTAAAAACTAGATGGTAGAGCCCGTAAAACACCTGTAAGATACAGAGAAACTAAAAACTATATGGTAGAATCCGTAAAGCACCTGTAACATACAGAGAAAGTAAAAACTAGATGGCAGAGCCTGTAAAACACCTGTCACATACAGAGCTACCATAAACAAGACGGTAGAGTTCGTGAGGCACCTGTAAGATACAGAGAAACGAAAAACTAGATGGTAGAGTCCGTAAAGCACCTGTAACATACAGAGAAGCTAAAAACTAGATGGTAGAGCGTGTAAAACACCTGTTATAGAGAGAGATAAACTAAAAACTGTTGACGTGTAATACGTGTAATACGTACAGCCACTTCCAAGCAAGGCTGTGTAGCCGTCAGTAGGTTACAGTGCTTCGGGGGCTCGTGGAGAACGTCTGGCTATCTGCTGGTCACGAGAGTAAGCTCTAACAACTGACTAAACTCTCCCCAGCCCCATTATATTTATAATGACGGACCGTCCAGGACAAAAACAAAAAACACACACACATGAACTATGTAATATGAACTATTATATACGACATTTTCAAAATATCAGGCTATCTATCAGACGGTAACTGCGCAGAGCAGACAAACTTAGTCGTTCAAAGTGTGATTAGAAATTACTTTTTGCAATAGGTTTGGACTAAAGCTTATCGTGCCATGGTAATCCAAATAAAACCCTAATTTAGTCACCATAATTATGACATGAATTACATAAGTATTAATAATGCCATATTATCGCAACCGTAATTATTGGTTGATAAACGTATGTTTCGTGTCGTAACCCGATCATGCCGTTCCCAGAATTTGCCAGGAGCCTTCATACGCATTGCTCTATAAACAATCGCACATATGTAATGACCACAGAGTGTAATAGTAGGCCCTTTCGTTGATAGCGGACTTCGCTGACTCAGATGGTTAAAGCTCTGACTCCCTGCGACTGTCAAGCTCCTATATATATACATACTGATGGTCGGTATAAACATCCGATGGTGATCCGGTGGTGATCCGATGGTGATCAGCTCTGCATGTGTGAAGAAGAACACCAAGTAAACCATGCATTAAAAGCTCCGATGTGTGATTTAATTATCCAAACTAAGCCGTCAATCAGCTAGAAAAACATTGCTTATACTTGTGTTAGACTTCAACATTTCCTGATTGCTTGCTGTCAGGTTTTGAAGCAAAAATGTACTAATGATAAACATCTGTGACAGATGGTGCATAACCACAATGCCGACGCATGAATGTACATGTACCACAGCATATCTTTTTGTTCCTAAAAAAAATGTGTCAAATTTCCAGAGATAAATATCAAGAAAATAAACAGAAGACATCTTATGGTTTGAATATATGTTATTACATTTTGCGATGAATAGCTTCCTTTCCTTTAGTTAATGAATTTGTTATCTCATTTACAGTTATACAGCCGCATGCGCACTCGATCACGTATGTGCTCCGGTATGAGGAAAGACAGGCATACCAGTGTTGACAGCCATGTGCGGATGATAAATGCCCAGGCGGTCAAGGAAAGGCATGGTCTGAACAAATTTGTCTGCTTAACTTAATTGTCTACATCCTGTTTTCGGAACTGATCGTGACACACTTTTGCTGGGGAATAATTACACTAAACTTCAAATGTTACCACGAATAACAAGACTGGTTGCCCATTTATGTCCATTGGTAAATTAAACACCTGGTTCTGTTAGCTCAGTTCGTTTTATTTCCCACCACGCGTTCTGCGAGATACTTTCTGACAGGGCATATCAAGTAGAGATATCGTATTGAACTCTCCCAAAAAACTAAACCTGGATTGAACTTTCTGTTAAGGAAAAGAGTGATGATAAATGTTTTTAAGACATTGATATTCATGGGAATTTTTTTTAAAATGCAAATTGCCTTGAAATGAAATGAGTTGTGTAGTTACAACGTAGGTTTAGTTATTTTTTACATCTTAAGCCTACATGTACATGCACGTGTTAATACCATTAAAAGTTAGCATCGGTGACTTTTATCATGCGATTCAAGGAGTTCATACGTGATGACTTCTGCGTCCTCGAGCTGTAGAGTTTACAATATCGTCAGAGATTGTTTCATATTGTATTTGATAAAAGATAAACACTTAGCATTTGTAGTGATGGCTTTTCTTTTTGTTAGTTTGTATGATTATCTAATTTTCTTTAAAAACCTGAATATATGGAAGAGGCCTAAAACAAAAACATCGTTTTGTCTCATAATTGGTTAATAGGGGCCGGGGCGTCTATTGAAATTGTTAGGATTATTTGTGTTTGCTAACTGCAAGCTCCAATATGTAATGTAAATGACACCAAACCTGGTTTAGCGGACATTTTGATTTTTATAGAAAACATTTATGTTAAAAATTCTACACTGTTTGACTGGGCTGTAATCTGACATGCTTTTACACAGAGAGTAGGCCTAGTTAATTCGTAAAAAGGTTTGATTTCTCTAATGTTGATCTGTACGTTGAATCCAAATATGCCAACCGGAATTTTCGGAAGTGGGAAAAACAATGAAAATTGCAGAATATTTTTTTTCCACGTAATTTACCATGTCAGCTTCATTAGTGTCAGAACACATTAGAGTATGTGTTCCCGATAACTGTAATTTTGAACAAATCACATTTTACCATGAATGAAAACTAGAAGGGCTAGAACGATGGAACCTGTACCAGATTTTAACCTAGCCTCTCTTTGGCATGCGACCAGATTTGAATTATTATCAAAAGTTTTTTTCCACAGATTTTACAATGATGCATACTTTGACTTGTATGGTAGAAGGTAGAAGTCTTATTGCACATACCGGCCCGGATAACACATTTGGTAGAGCGTCCGCTTCGGGACCGGTAGATCCAGGATCAATCCTTGATCGAGTCACACCTAATACTTTAAAAGAGGAAGTTGTAATGAAGGGGATAGTGCAACGACTGGTTGACACGTACCAGTATAATGGCTCGGGCTGGGCGGCTTACTTGCCTTCGGTAAGTCGTCTCAGTGAAGCAGCACTAAATAAAAGAGCGGTGGAAATCCGTCCTGCAACAAGAAGGCACATTACACGTACATGCACCCTAAGGATTCCTTCGTCGTCATATGATTGAAAAAATTGTTGAGTACGACGTTCTCACCAAGCACTCACTCACTTATTGCACATACTGCCCGCACCCATTTACTTAACATTGGATCTTTATTATAATGGAGGAGGCGAACACGGGATCAAATCTGCAAGAATATATTCTTTCTGTTGGTTTCCAGTAGATCAAAGCAAACAAAGCAGTGGGTCAGTATATTAAAGAAAACAATGTATTCTTTCTTCTCACTGACCGTCAATAGTAGGCCCAGGGAGTATTCTACCCACCAGTATTCAGGTTCACATCCAGTCTATCCCCTTTTCATTCTTACCTTTTGTTTGCACTAGACAATGCTAAAAGCATAGATTCCGACATTGCTGCTGGCTAGCAGTTTTAATTTATTACTTTGTTTTGTTCTTGTGTCACTTTTCTCCGTGTATACCCGTGTATACTCCCTCAGATCGTATAAACCCTGTAGAAGGCTCTATTACTTGGACGGCACAGTCATCTTCGTAGACTGATTCTTGGATTCTAATTGCCAGCTTGTGAGGTTATTCTTTACACTTACCTCCCTTAGTTTTCTATCGTCCGCTTGTTTGTGCAGTAAACAGTCGGACGATGATATTCTCACCTAACGTTGACGTGTAATAAGTGTAATAAACCCCCAATGGAGCCTCACTGGTTTTACCAAATGGGCGTCCAATGTGGTGTGGGGTACCATTGAGTCTCCAAGGTCATTTGGAGAGTTGGTCAAGTAAGTAGCCGGCCTCTTTTGTTCCTGCCTCTGAAACGGAATGTTGTGCATTTTGCCTATAAATTCTTTGCTTCTGAACCTGGGGATTTACCTGGGGATTTACATGAAGTCATATCATATAGGTGTATCATATTTATGATGAATAGTAACCGGTACTACCCTGCTTTAGTGCATTAAAACTCTATACATGTACATAATTTATACGCCTATCCTTTGTCGCTATATGTCGGCTATTCCTTGATTGCGCTCACGTATATTAATTCAGATTAAATAAATTACACAGGAAACACTGTTACTTTTCCATTACTGTGGATGTTGAAGAATAGAATATGTTTTGGGTTTATTCATAAAACTGATATAGTACATAAGAACATAAGTACAGTGTAACTTTATGTTGGTGATTTTGGATTTTTCTTTTGCCTACATAAATGCAGACTTAAGCACTGGCATGCCCGAAAACTGCTTTCATAAGTGAATTCACATATGTGCTCTATATTTTACCAATTCATGTAATTAATTATACCGGTCTATTAGATTTATTGTTCTGCCCATAGATACAGATATACTGTAGTTGTCAGCTATATCCTGAATCTGAATGTGGATGCTTTCCAAAGGCTATGCTATAGGGAGTTGTCTTTCTGAGAAACCTGTAATAGGGTGTAATACTTCAATTCTGGGAAATCTAGAATTCAGTTTTACTTCTAACTTTAAAAAAACTGTTTGTAACATTGTCCACAAGGTGGTGGAAAACACATGGGCACTTCGCTAAGACACAGAAGCCCTGCAGTTTTAGCACACTCTGTGTATTCGGGAAAGTACTTTACTTACTTACCAATTTTACTTTTATACATTAATGTTGGATGCATTCATATAATATGCAGAATTGTCCTTCCCTTTGTGTACTGGAACTCTCGCTAAGACCAGGGTACTCCTGTGTGTTAGTCATTTTTTTAATTAATAGCCCCTTTTTGTTGAAGATTCTCTCTGTTACACCCTTGGTGGTACTCCAGTTCAATTTTTGCATTTCTATATCTCTATTTTGCCTTTACCATGGCTACTATAGTTCCATGAAGTTTCAGGGTAAACATTACCTAGAAATAATTCAACAGAACCAAGAGGATATTGCTGAACGGCAACAGAACCAAAAGGGTATTGCTGAACGGCAACAAAACCAAGAGTGTATTGCTGAACGATAAGAGAAGCAAGAGAGTATTGCTGAACGGCAACAGAACCAACAGGGTATTGCTGATCAGCAACAGAACCAACAGGGCATTGCTGAACGGCAACATAACCAAAAAGGCATTGCTGAACGGCAACAGAACCAAAAGGGTATTGCTGAACGGCAACAAAACCAAGAGGGCATTGCTGAACGATAACAGAACCAAGAGGATATTGCTGAACTGCAACAGAACCAACAGGGTATTGTTGAACGGCAACAGAACCAAAAAGGTATTGCTGAGCGGCAACAAAACCAAGAGGGTATTGCTGAACGATAACAGAACCAACAGGGTATCGCTGAACGGCAACAGAACCATGAGGATATTGCTGAACGACAACAGAACCAAGAGGATATTGCTGAACGGCAACAGAATCAAGAGGGTTTTGCTGAACGGCAACAGAACCAAAAGGGTATTGCTGACCTGCAACAGAACCATGAGGGTATTGCTGAACGGCAACAGGACCAACAGGGTATTGCTGAACAGTAACAGAACCAACAGGGTATTGCTGAACGGCAACAGAATCAAGAGGGTTTTGCTGAACGGCAACAGAACCAACAGGGAATTGCTGACCTGCAACAGTACCATGAGGGTATTGCTGAACGGCAACATAACCAAGAGGATATTGCTGAACGGCAAAAGAACCAAGAGAGTATTGCTGAACGGCAACAGAACCAAGAGAGTATTGCTAAATGGCAACAGAACCAAGAGGATATTGCTGAACGACAACAGAATCAAAAGGGTATTGTTGAACGACAACAAACCCAAGGGTGTATTAGTGAACGACAACATAACCAAGAGGATATTGCTGACCTGCAGCAGAACCATGAGGGTATTGCTGAACGGCAACAGATTCAAGAGAGTATTGCTTAACGGCAACAGAACCAAGAGAGTATTGCTAAACGATAGTAAAACCATGAGGGTATTGTTGAACGATAACAGAACCAAAAAGGTATTGCTCAACGGCAACACAACCAAGAGGGTACTGCTCAATGGCAACGGAACCATGAGAAGCGGCTGGACCAAATGCTGTAGATAATGCAACAGATCAAAGCAGGGAACAACCACTTCTAACATAAGCACGTTGTTTCTTGTCCTTTTCTTTTTCAGTATAATGAAATATATAGTGCACTCTATAACTAATCTCGATAAGTGAGGTTCAGCTTGTGTACTTGACAATTAGTCGTCTTCAGTTGACAAATCCTGAGCTTGTATACTGTATTCCTCACACAGGCCAATCATGCTGACTTTTAATCGGACCTGCCTGCGTTATATCAAAAGCATGTACGTATATAGCCAATATATCGTACATTTGTACAGCGAGTAAGCTTCATCTGGAAGTAACCTTAACATATCACAATTCACGGTGTTAACTGCAGAACAGAAGTCTGCTACAAGAATTGAACAATTTAAGAGATACTGACTATCTGATGAGTAATAGCTGCTTATGGCCACATCTCCAAGAATACACCAAAACTGATTTCTAAATGGTTTTTCCGCTCTGTATTCAGTAGAAATCTGCCATCCTATGGTGAAAACAATTTACATAATTACAGTTATTGAGAGCAGTATTGTGACACTTTCAAAAAATGTGCAGTGGAGCCTCCACAGCTGAGTGCTCAGCGTGCTATAGTGCAACACAATAGAGCCTCTGACCAGTGTGGTCACACTGAGTCCAGCTCCTGCTGGTTTCCTCTCTGGTCGTACATGGAAGGTCTGTCAACAACTGCCGGATGGTCGTGAGTTTCCCACGAGCTCTACCCGGTTTTCCTCCCACCATAATTTGGTCGCCGTTCTATAATGGAAATATTCTTAAGTGCGGTGTAAAACCCTAATCAAATAAATAAACAAAGAAAATGTACAGATCGGTCACATGGGTATAGGATCACTAGAACTACCAACAAAAATATGATTCATGGGTTAAGGGTCATTGTTTATGATTGGTTGATTGAAATGCTGCTTATGATTGGTTGAACGAGCATCGACGAGTAATAAGTCTGTAAGTTCGACATAACACAGGATAACCAACGGTTCTTTGAGTTTAGCCAATGATCAGAAATATTTACGTCGCCAAATATGTTGTTTACGGTTAGTGTCTTCTAGTCACATCATTGAGCCATGCAGTTGCCTGTGGAACTATCTGCCACACACAACTGGCTATAAGACTGAGCAACATCCGCCTTGTCGGTGTCGTTGTTGTTCACGGTCATGTAGCCTCAGTGTTTTATGGCCTGGACTGTCGCCGAGAAAGTCCAGCAGTTTTGAGGTCATCTCTGTGAACAGGTTTTCTACGTTGTCCCCTGTCTTAGCGCTCACTTCCATCACGTCCACTCCCTGCTCGGCGGCAAACGCCTGTAAACAGACGACTGAAGCATAACAAGGACATTCAAACCAACAATATATGGAGTTATTTGTTAATATATGTTGAAGATTGCAGAGTTATCAACAACTGCAATTTCTGGTCACACTACCACACTCAACAGTGTGAAGGTTTCATAGAATGCCCAGGTTTCAACAACAGCAATTATCACGCATACTTGCATACTCCTCACGACCGTTTCGTTGGCCTAATGCCTAGAGCGTCAGCGTTGAAGTTCGGAGACCAGGGATCAAACCTGGGTCGGGTCATACCAAAGACTTTGAAAATGGTATTTGCTGCTGCCTCACTTGGCGCTCAGTGCTGAGAGGTTAGAGTATGGACAGGCTGACCCTGTGTGACTGGGTGGGGATGTCATGTCTGGTGTCTTCGGCATAATACTTCAGTGGCTGCAGCACATGTACTTGCAAGCTCCATTGGTGGAAGACAAATGGTTTTCATCGAAAGTCAGATTGCGAAAACGGCCTACTACGAAGGCCCCTGCAAGGCCCTTACGAAGAGCGAGAGAGAGAGGGAATCCACAAAACTCATGTCCGAGGCTGGGATTGAACCCGCTCCTGGTGGGCTTTATGGTTTGGTTTCGCGCCCCTTACTTAGTGAGGATGACACAAAGAGATTTTAAGTTTAAGCGACTTTTATACACCTCACCGGTGATGTCTCTTTGATGTACATATATGTCTTGAATATCTTTGCGGCGTTCCTGTATAAAATCTTCACAGAGCCAGGAACAGTAGGCCTACCTTAGCGGTATCCAGGTCCACAACGCGGGCGTCCGACCTGTCAGACTTATTGCCCACCAATATTTTGATGACGTCATCGTTGCAGTAGGCGTCTACTTCTCGAATCCAGTCCTTGAGCCTGATAAATGATTCCTACAAGCGATAGCGAGACATGTGAAATGTGTGGTAACTGATTAATACACATTAATTTTCGAATGTTTTATAACGGGGAACAGAGAAACGCATGTACGATACAAGAAAACGAAAAAGTTGATCAATGACTACCCAGGTTTTATAATCATTGTTCCCTCTTTGATCTGAAATAATATTCTCCTCAACTTTATTTACTGTAGGACAGCCGTTAGACATCATAGGAGGAACTATATTTCTGTTGTATAAATCGCCCTTAATACTACCAAACGGCATTAAACAAGAAGACGTCAAAATCTAGTGAAGTCAACACATTCAGGCCTGTAGGAAGCTGTGGTTGAAGATCCCATCAATCATAGCTAGGCCTATTCTAAATATGGCATGGCCTACAAGGTCACACACTCACCACAGTAAGCTAATTCCCACGTTGGGCCGGAGAGGAAGCCAACATGATACACTGATTCAAATTTGAACGCATACCAACTAAATAGCAAATACAGTTACTCGAAATTACTGAGATTCGAAATTAATGAGAGTCGTTAAATACATATTCAGGAAAACATAGCGCACACACTTACCTGGTCCGTGACGTCATAGACAAGAAGTATTGCGTTACATCCTCGATAATAACTGTTGGTTATTGTTCGAAATTGTTCCTGTCCTCCAGTGTCCCACTGTCAACGCAAGGTATAAAACATTGTCAACACAGAATATCAATTAATGTCATAAGAAAACAAAACATAAGATGTACAAAATTGCAGAACAAGGCCAAACAATTATACAACATGATCTCATCTTACGGATTGTATGGAGCAATGTCAATACAAAACAATGTCAACATACATGTAATATATCAATACAAAACAATCTCGACAAAAAATACAAAACAACGTCAATACAAAAATACAAAACTAGCTACAAATATTCAAAACTAGAAATGCACTCAGAGAGCGCACTCCTCTACCAGAGCTACATGTAACTGTACAAATCCTCAAGTACAAAGGGACAACACTCTGCATTTGTGTCCTATTTTACAAAAGCGAAGAATCCCACATTCTGTATCTGTCAGTGCACACACACAACCACTGTCAATACATTATCGATCATTGCACACATAAGCATTGTTTACACGCCATCGGTCAGTGCACGCACAATCATTGTCAACTTGCTATCGCACAGCGTGCACGACGACCGTTGTCAGCATCGTATCGGTCAGTGCAAACGCAGCCAGTGTCAAAACACTATGGCCACACAACCATTGTCAAAATACTATCGTAAACAATATCAGTGCACACCCAGCCACTATTGCATACACCACAAGAAATGGACAAATTATACAGTCGACAGTGTGTATTAACATTACATAAATTAATTTACACTTATTAATACTTCAGTAAACGTGCTATTACTTACCAGTTGCAGTTTTACCCTTTTCCCTTTGAGTGTCACAAGTTTGACTTTCTGTAAGGGAGATAAGCCGGAAGAGTTATTTTTCGGTTTGGATATAAATTAAAATATATAGATATAGAACTTTATGCTACTAGAAACATGGAATATTCTTGAGTACGGCGTGAAACACCAATTAAATAAATAAAGTAAATATATATGATACTGACATGAATGTGAAAATAATTATATAACAATTTTATTATAATTACGTCTAAAAGGATACTCAAACTTCAATAAAATTGTATTATCCTAAAGGTAAAGAAATATAAAGATTAAGTAAGCATCAGTAGAAACTATTAAAAACCTGTATCTGAATATTAGCAATAATTTTTTTATGATTTTTGTACACAGTGGTCATTTGCAGGCCATATTGATAACTGATATATCACCAATGATGTAGGCACCCACTTTTCCCTGACCGTAAAACAGCTGTTTAAATTGCCTCAGGAGACCACATATAATATCAAGATGGTCCAAAGGTACAGCATACAATCTTCACATGTATTTAATTCAATGAAGAAAAGAAATTTATAAATATGGGAGGTCATTTCCAGATACAGTTCATAATGGTTTTTCTGATGATTACCTCATGACTTATGCTCTCTTAACTAAAGCAATAATAAGCTGATAGGGCAAATTCTTACGAGGATCAACTTACAAAATCCAGACCAATGGTAGGAACATATTCATCTTGATATATATCAGTCTGCAAAATAAAATAGGGAATCCACATGAAAACAAGACATTCCGCGGAATCCATGCACTGCCCCAGGTACTATTTTTGGCAACTCCATGGTCGGCGGAAAGAGGGAACGTTTACCCTTTCCATCTTAAGTAATTCGAGACCAAGCTGTGTAGTCTATTCCTCCGTCATGCCGTTATGATGACGATTTGTCGACAAACATGGTGACGTAGTACTTATGTATTACAAGGCTAAAAACTGCCCTTCCAGATTGGACCGGAGTCGCCATTATACATGGTAAAAGATACCAAGTTTAATAAAAGATGTTCCCTGAGATTTGTTGGTGTTTTGTCTTATTCATACTTTTATAAAATTTAAATCGCGTATCAACAAGGTGTCAGATATTTGATATAAGAATTTGTTATATGTGCATGAGATCACTTATATAGGTTGATACGGCTGCCCAATTCGTCAAAGTGAACATGTACGTAAGTCTGTATAGACAAAAACACCGTTTTTGACAAAGTAAAACATTACTGAGCAGGATCCGTATTATTCAAAAGTCTTCAGACTTAGGTCAAACATTCAAACACAGCTACAGTTAAAAATGTTTTGCTTTGCAAATGTTAAAATCTGTACACCGATTCTTTACTGCAAAACAATGTACCAACCACAATCTGAGTTCTTTCCTGTTGTGAGTTTGGCCCATTATTCACTGGCAATTTATGACTTGAGTCTTAAGCTGCTTGATAACTACTTGGTCTATAAACAAAATGATGTCACACTACAGTGACTGTTGATGTTAAATCTCAGAAGTCATGTCCGAAGCCTGATAGAATGCAAGTTGGTTTAAATGCTTTGTATTGAATCTCGCTTCCACTGTGTGACTGAGTTATATCATAAATAGTGTCATTCGTCCGATCGATGCAAGGTGTTTTGGGCTCTCACACAAAATTTTGAACGACAAATTCCTCCTTACATGATCGGCACTGACTGTCCAACCCCCGCTTCACTATAGGATCGAGGTTTTACAAGAGTACGGACTTACCGCGTATCTCATTAGTAGGGAAGATTTCCCCACACCAGCGTTTCCCGTGAGCAGAACCTTAAATAAACCATCACTGAAAGAAAATATGACAATATCATCAAATTCATTATGCTGAAGAAGCATATAAACAGGATTGCTATTTTGAGCATGAATATGCAGAAGACATACATAATGGTTTCCTACAAACTTCTGGAATTAGCTTAAAACAGTAGCAGAGGCCTGATAATTAGTACTCAGGAACCGGTGGTTCAAAACTGTCTTACGACTTAAAAGCAGATTGAACGTTAAGCCGAGATTTCAGTTTGCATTTGGTCCCAAAAAATTGTGTAACAGTATATTAAAGATGAACGAAAACGAGCTTCTTTGGTTGCTGGGTTTTGTTAAAATTGTAAATGTATGAAGCGACTTAATACCGGTATTAGCTAATACACCTTTGAAGAACTGCCAATAACATGGCTGCTATTTAAGATTAACGATAATTGGCTGCTCTGCTTGTAAAATTGGCACTGAATGGCGAATTAACCAATGGATTTATTTATTTATTTGATTGGTGTTTTACACTGTACTCAAGAATATTTCACTTATACGACGGCGGCCAACATTATGGTGGGAGGAAACCGGACAGAGCCCGGGGGAAACCCACGACCATCCGCAGGCTGCTGGGAGACCTTCCCACTTACGCTCGGAGAGGAAGCCAGCATTAGCTGGACTTGAACTCACAGCGACCGCATTGGTGAGAGGCTCCTGGGTCATTACGCTGTGCTAGCGCGCTAACCAACTGAGCCACGGAGGCCCCTAACCAATGGATGGCGTATGTATGTATGTATGTATGTATGTATGTGTGTATGTATGTGTGTATGTGTGTATGTGTGCTTGATTTTAATTTTGACAATACACGTTTCTATAAACACATAAATATGGCCAAAAATCTAAATCACTAATCGAAAGAAGCAATTGTGTCAGTAGAAACATAGGACTTAAGTCCACATTTAACTAAGTGCAATATTCACCCAAGTGAACTGATATAATGCCGACGATGATTGTCAAGATCAAACAATAATGTTTACACATGCGCCCTTTTAAAACAAACAACAAAGCGTAATACTCTGACTTATAGCGGAAATAACCGAGAGCTTACGAGGAATCAATATAGCGTAGCCCCAGCTGCGACTGACATGATACAGATAGTATAGTTTGAATACGATAAGTCATTTATTCACTTACAATTGCTGCTCTGCCATTCCGTCTGTAGCACCTTCCAACACCACGTTTCTTTTTCCTATATGCTATTCCATGTGGCGGAGTCAGCTGTCTCCGACTTAATATAGGCGTATACCGGACAGTTTAGGCTCGTTGGTCAGTGTAAGTGATGAGTATGTGTTTAAAGCCATGGTCCCTTACACCGCACAGAGCGAGGTTAACACCAATCAATAGCATGACCAGGCTTGTTTGCACTTGTTGACACCGTTGCTTGGTTTCCGCTCTCTATCAGCACACCAGATTGTATAATCGGGAATATAACATATGGCTTAGCCATTATATCTTACATATTTTATGTTGTAGAAACTGACCAGCACTACCCCTAGTGCTATGAGAAATTATGTAATGTTTATGGACGTTGTCTGAACTTGTTTATTAATATATTTTGATTAACACTGGTCATATAATGTTCACAAAATAATAATATTTTGGGGATAGTTTCCTTGGGTTTGCACAGTTTTAATTTCTAGCAAGTACATATGTAAAAATAATTTATTCATTTATTTATTTATTTGTTTGTTTATTTATTTATTTGATTGGTGATTTACGTCGTAGTTAAGAATATTTCACTTATACGACGGTGGCCAGCATTATGATGGTATTTGTTTATTAACGCCACACCCGATGGCGGTCACTTTTATGGGTGGAAGAAATAGAGGTCTTGCACAGAGTGAGATCTGTAAATCGCCTAACTCCTTATCCAAGGCCCAGTTTGAATCCTTACCTCGTGTGTCCTCGTGTGATTGAGAGACCCGCATCTAAACAACTCGTCTACCTCTCGTTCCTCTCTTGCACTCACAAACCACCGCAAATGACAAAGCGGAATCGGTCATATTTGAACTCATGACGAATGCCATGCATCCTCTTTGTATATTTTGGATAATGCAGTGACTCGTTTTATTGCTTTAAAATACTTCGATAAGGCAGAAAACGCACGAAAAGATATGTCACCAAACAACAGACGTACATTTATTTGCGTTTTTATTACAAAGTGCATACTTGCTGCATCACGACTTACATGTTATTAACCAGGTTGTTTTGGAGAATTTGACATGTACATATTCCATACTGCATCCATGTTGCAGTTGCACCCGAGGCAAAAGGGATTATTACACTTCTGCAGTATTTATTGCACACATCGACAGAATGTGCGTCATTATGTGTAGCAAGTCCGTTTATGGTCAATGTGCCTTTGAGTATTTGTCACGGTATCTGTGTTTACATATGACAAGTGCCGACTATACCAGCCTTGCAATCTTTCGCGCAGTCAGTTACGTCAGATGGTTCCGTGGTTACGTAACAGAACAGCAGGCCGATCGCCAATAGTGCCCGCATATTCGGCTTGGTGAGGCAGAAAATTGTATGCGCCCCATTGGCTCTTCCAAAACGAATGTACACGCGAGCTGGAATATCACTTCACTGAAAGGCTGCTCAACTTTGTCGCCTGTTTGTCAACTTAGAGCTGACTTGGAAGAAAACTGCACCCTCCTGACGCGCAAGCTCCTGTAGCCCAGAAAAACTAATGAGTCATCCGAGATAGGAAAGGTTGATGGTGAGTCAGTTCAGACTGACAGTGTTTGCAGCAAAACCCTGCCAATGAAACAATGTACCTCACAGGACTAATAGACTCACAGGTTATACAAGGACGCTGCAAGAGAGAATCAGTAGGGATGGATTGAGCAGGCTATTTACAGATGATCCAAGAATGAATCAACATATACAGACAACATATACATGCATACAGACGTTTCAAGAGTGTGTTAATATTCACAGATTGGATATATACACAAGTTCCAAGAATGTATCATTATAGACCAATAGAATATGTACAAAAGTTCCAAGAGTGTATTCGCAATCAAGATATATACAGAAGATCCAAGAATACGTCAATATGAACCGATATGATGTATATTGAAGTCCCTATTTTCCGGGGTTATGAACGCAGTTTGTGTTCTAGACAGACTGAATAATATACCCCATAACCAGTCATATGACGAGGAGTCATTAGGTGCTTGTCATATAGTGTGCCTTCTTGAGGCAGGGAGAGTCCACGCCGCCAAAGTGCTGCCACTCAAGTACCATGCCGAGGACACCAGGCATGACACCCAACCAGTCACACTATACTGACACCGGTCACGTTTCCTTGCTCTTACCTCTTAGTGCTGAGCACCAAGCGAGGCAGCAGCAGGTAAACCATTGTTCTCACTAGAAGAGATATGTGAATAACCTGAGATGAGAATTACTTTGTTACCATAACGCTGATACCCTTTAATAATTTACTTACATCAATGATCTATGCATGTTATCAAGTTGATCATACCTGAGCCGAGTCAAACTCCACGACTCGAGCATCATCCATGTCAGTCTTGTTACCTACGATAATTTCACTACATTTTTTTCCGTCGATTTCTGACCAATCCTTGAATTGAACACACGATTCCTGCACACAAAAATGAAAGCTAAAATGTATTAAAAATGTTTACGTCTTTGACGTAAATGTAATTTTTTCACAAATGGTTGAAAGAACGTGCTGATGGTTAAACTTCCACCTCGCTGTGACTCTCAGAAAGTTGACCCATGAGATCCAAGGTCAATTTGTTTATCAGTAAACCTGTCATTGGTGGTTTTCTCCGAGTGCTCGCTTTTCTTCCACCCATAAACCTGTTCATAATCATAAAAGTGAAAAGTTCTTGAGCACGGCGTAACACCAATATAATGATTAAAACAAATTAAACGAAATACCCCTTCTCAAAATGGCAGTGGTCTGTAATACTTTTAGAAATGTTTTCAGCTTCAATCTGTTCGGTTTGAAAGTAAAATTCTAACTTTCAATCAAATCGCCAAATCATGCGAATTTAGTCGAGTTCTGCAAATGGACACATTAAAATGAATAGGCCTTATATTCATCTGCACTGAACAACAGACAGAAACACACATGCTCGTCACACTGTTTTCGGCCTCGCCTGATTTGTGACGTCATACAACATAACAACAGCGTGGGAATTTAATTTATTACAGTGTCTATTAGACATTTCAGAACCGTCCATTAAGATGAGAGAATGTGCGAAAAGTCTTTGGCCTATTCACCATTTGAAGTACTACTTTTCTTGCACCGATATCATCACTTTGCTCTTTCTAAAGAACAAGAATAAAACGTAGTACCAAACGTTTTCGACCGAAAACAATTTGTAAATCTTTAATTACAATTAACTATCTACTATCTAGGGGTAACTTGCTTTATAAACTAATCATTTGGAACAAAGAACTCACGAAACTGAGGTCTGTGGTAGGAGAGTACTCATCCAAAAATGTATCACCCTGGGAAAAAATGTGAACTTCTGAGTCAAAATAAACGGATTTCTATTTTTCTGCTGGAAAGATATCTTAATATTACAGGGCAAGGTTTCATGCATGACAATAATTCTCCATACACGCACCATGTTTATGAGAACATATAATTGTTTCCATACATTCACACACTAGGAATTAATGCACCGTTCTACAAATGCTTCTTGACAAGTTAGCTGTACAATTCGACTAGACTGTATCGTGAAAACAAACCTATAGATATTAGGACAGGCTTAGAAGAACGTCTTCAGTACAGCCATGCGATGTAGAAGCCTCGTGTTTAAGCCTATTACATTACTATAATGTGACATACGGTTTCATCTTTATGTCCTAAAAGAAGATGAACGACAATACATGTATCCCAGTGCGATTAACAAAACCATTTCGTGCAGCAGGTTTGTAAATATAAATCGTATGGTTTACGGGTCAGTTTTAATTTATTTATTTATTTGACTGGTGTTTTACGCCGTATCCAAGGATATCTAACTTATACGATGACGGTCATTGATATAGTGTGGGGAAACCGGGCAGGCCATTCACCACCATCCCAGGGTCATTTTTAAGAACTATACCACAACGCCGACAATTCCAATCTTGATGTTGTAATGTAGAAGCCATAAGGAATCGTGTTTCTTACCGTATAACGTGTGAGGAGGGAAGATTTGACTACAGTTGTGTTACCACAGAGGAGAACCCGGAAGAACAAGTCACTGGGGGTAAAAATTATGTTGTTTTGCGGAAAACTCACTGACAAGGTACGAAATAAACACGTTTATTGGGAGAAAAATTATAATGTTACTTTTATGTAACTAAATTTTAATGAACGTGTGGCATAATGGAATGACTTGAAATTATTATAAATCCATATCATACATGAATATCCTACGAGGAAATAGATTTCAATGTGGGAATAAAAACAATCACTGTTAAACTTGATCCCTGGAGTTCGAGTCTGAAAATAGTGTTTTATTTTATCATGTTTTAAAGCTCAACTTAAGGTAACGACATCTACTGCAAGTTGCCAGATTTCATCAATGGTTTGACGAATATCAGCGGGGTATTAAAAACAACACAGTTTACTGAATACTTGTACATTTAAATAAATTCTCACACTTGGGCATTGTCCTCTTGATCTTTGTGATCTGCCATTTCGGCCACTGTTTTCTGATCCTCCATTTCGGCCCCAGGTTTCCGATCCGCCATCTAGTCCCCTTTTGCCTGATTCACTGTCTCGTTCTCTATCTGGACACAGACCCCCATTACAACTTCCGTTTATCGAATGTAATTCTGTGTATTTTAGGGTATAAAGTCTTTTTTTGCTCCCAGGCGGTGTACAGGTGCATGCTTGGTTTTAAATGCTGGAAACTGCCTAAACTTTGAGGAGGTGTGAGTTTTATTGATGAAAGTTTGAAATTCTGGGCGAGAGGACACAAGGTGTGAGGCAGTGATGAGGCTGCGGCATGGAAAGGTCCAGATTTTGACGGTCAACCTGTCAAGATTTTTATGGCTTGTTTCTCACAGGCTGGGCCAGGTATGCACCAAAGCTTATTGGCCACGGAATATTTGGGACTGAGCTACAGCGCTAGACGTTAACATTGTCGCTTATGGAAAATTAATGGGGGTCTGAGGTCATCTTCTGATCCGTCACCTCATTCTGCTTTTGTTGATCCGTCAACTTGTCCTCTGTTTTCTGGTCCGCCATCTTTGACTCCTAAATCACCTTACCACATCACCTCAACACCACTGAACTAGCTTCATAGAAAGAACACAAATTTATGGAAACTCACACAATTTTAAGTTCATACTGCAAACCCATCATGTACGGTACATATGTATATGGACTGCTGGGCGTGCAAACGTTCACAACAACTCCACGATCCAGCGCACAAGGTAGCGATAATCAATACAAACATCAGGGTAGGTTTTGTTTGAACTTGTCGGCGGTGCTGCTTGGTTACTTGAGTACACACACCGGTATGGTCGAACTATACCTATAGGCCTGCATATACAGTGGACTGAGCAGGCACTATAGCACGTGAGCAGCCTTCTTTAGGGTCTGATCACAGAATTTCTCATATACAGAAAGAATAGAATTTTCACCTCTTTTCATAGCACCCCAATCTTTTATGCTACATCACCAGAGCTCTTGTTTTTATAGAAAATATACTTATTGTTGTTAAACGTAACCTGAACTGTATACCACAAACATAATTAGTGCATGCAGTCTTCTATATGACGGTTAGTAAAGTTCGATACGTACACAACAGAACAAAACTCGGACGCGCAGATTAAAGTAGACCAATAAAGGTTTATGGCAACTGTTAAATTCAATGTGACGGTGTACCTTTAACACTCACGAAGCACTATGTTTTGTTGATCATTTTGGTTTATTTCACGTAATAAACTAGTCGAGACTGTTACAAAGACGATCACTAATGCATTAACAGGTATTTCATGTTAGCTACGTCGAGCCGAAGATCGCTGTCAACGACAGGCTTACTCCAAATTACATGTGAAGAGGTGCCCGAAGTTCAGGGGAGTCATCACTGTCATTGTTTTTATTGTTGTTTATCAATCTATCCAATCCAATACAGGCGGTTTTTAATGGCTAGAACTTTATCAGTCGATATTTTCCAAAGCTGTGGTTTTAATACTTGACATGCAATCAAGCTCTACTGACGTCTCAATCAAATCACAGCACCACATGGTGTACAGTACCAAACATTCGCGTTTTGATCTTATCAGATTTTGATTGTGTGACTATATACATAGCACCAGCTAGACTCCCTTCGTACTTTCTACATTCACAGTAGTTATGTGTTCATCCGATGACAACGCCACCAAGAGGGATCACAATATACAGCGCCATCTGGCGACATGACAGCACAAAGCCCCACAAGAACAAACGGCGACACCTGGCGATATTTAAGAGGTGACACAATCAGTGCCATACACCTGACGATGTAAAATGACACAACGCCATCTGGCCATATGGGCTATATACAACACAAAGCTCCGCCAGGCAATATACGGCTAGAAAGCGCCACCTTGAGATATAACACCATATGGTGATAAGAGGACACAGTGCCACCTGGAAATATGGGAACAGCAAACGCCACCTTCAGTTGAACTAGAGCAGGGCATAGCGTCACCTGCCGATATGGCAAGACAGCGTCACCTAGCGTAATAAGAGGACACAGTGCCACCTGGAGCTACAACAACACACAACACCAGCCTCCCTCAAGCTGATCAGAAATAAGGCTGTGTACCGAGCTGCTGTCCTCCTCCTGGGATCGCCCCTCCCCATCCACGCGCACCCTCATGTCGTTAAACTTCCCCCAGGGGTACTCGTGAGTCAACAGCTCCTTCACGATCGTCATGAACGCCGCACGCACATTGGAGCCTGTCTTAGCGCTGGTGTCCACACTGGGAATGTTCAGTCTCTCCGATAATTCCTAGAAAGAAAAAAAAACAATTACGAAAGAATCAAATAGACTTATTTCCTTTCGAAGTGAAAATGATAACTTTAAATTTGCCTTCAGAAAATATCAATATACAGAGGATTTTGAGTATCCAAGGTAATTACAACCATTGTACCACAAGGCTTTTAAAGTAAAAGGTGATGAGGTGAGTCTATGTTAGTGTTTCATTCAGAAAGTAGTTTGTTAATGCGATTCCATCGAACATCTTCGTCATACGTTTCTCCGCCTTTGCAAGCAGAACAAAGATTCCGCTAGAAGTCTGAGATTGTCTTGAGGTGGCGTTTGATAGAGGAGTCTAACTCAGTACACCCGTACTAAGGAAAGGTATACTGTTTATACTTGGTGAGTATTTTATATTAATGTGGATAAAACTGATAGATTTTACCTTAGCGGTGTCACTGTCAACAGACCGTGCCAGGTCACTGTGGGTGCCCACCAACACCTTACACACCATATCGCTACTGTACTTGTCCACCTGCTCCAGCCAATACGACAGTCGCGAAAACGACTCCTGTTAAACAAATCCTTAATCCTTTAACACATATACTTTTGTATTTAATTGATGTTTTACGCCACACACACAACATTCCACTTATATAGGACGACGGTTCCCTGACTTATCGTTATTGTACCTTGGGAAAAGCATCGTATTAGAGGTCTCAGTCCAAGCAACGAATTCCAGTACATGTGGACTTGAAAGTAGTTTTGCATCGAGAGCGCAATTCACCAGTCCTTATATATTTATACATATATATATTTTTTTTAAATAAAAGACTATTTAATTGCAAAATATGTGAAGCACCCTGGTGTTTGATGAACGGATTGACGGATGGATGTGTAGATGGATTGACCTATTGGAACACTAACCTTATCTGAAATGTTGTAACAAAACATCACCCCATTAAGATGTGCCAACACTTTCGGGTCAATGCTCTTGGCTGGCAAGTCCCACTGAAACAGGAGAATGCCATTCAGTCACCGATAGCGTGAGGGTGTCACAAATGAAGACACCATGATAACTGGAGTATATATACCTAATATACCTAATAATATAATATATAAATATACCTGACTTTATTATATACTAATAAAATTACACTATTATATACTAATAAAATTACACCGTTATGACATGTGTATTGAAGATCTGCCATCTTTAAACAATCCATCTATAGCAAAGGGCTTGAAAGATATATATACGCCTTTGATGGATTTAAAGGAAACTAGAGGCTCTCCAGATCGCACATCTTATCTGGACCTATATTTGTATTCCTCTCTTAGTTTCCTTTCTTTTAGACTTAACAACATGAGGGATAGTTTCAATTTTGACATGGTAAATTATGCTTACTTGTATAGCAATATACCGAAGCTTCCTGCATATGACGTGTACATATCTCGCCTTATAGCATGTGTTAGATTCCGTGTGTTGTGTGACGATTTCAATCAACGTCCCAAAGTACTCATCAAAAAGCTAGTGCGTCAAGGTTATTCCATCACACGCCACACTTAAGATCCTTAAGTTTTACAATGACTATAATTCTCTCTGAACAAAATATGGACAGAACATCTAAAATCATCTTTCTTCATATACTTTCAGTTTTTGGTGTGGTTTGTATCATATGTCGTTTTGTGAATTGGTGTGGTGATTATTGACACTGAACCTCCATTTGATTGATGCCTTGTATATGTATATGAATGTCTGTTTCGACACATAGATGTAATCTCGATTACCTTTTAATCAGATAAATGTTAGATAGTGTCACAGAAATACCAACGACTTTTCTTAATGTCTGCCACCAGCCTCCGGATGATCGTGGGTTTTCCCGGTGTCCTCCCATAATAAGGCTGTCGTATAAGTGAAATATTCTTCAGTACAGCGTAGAACTCCATGCAGTCAAATTAATAAATAAATAAATAACTTTAGTTAAAATCTTTTAGACGGTAGGTTTACTAATCCGCTTTTATTGCTGTGTCATGACTTACCAGTTCAAGGTCCACCAGTAAACCACTACAGTCTAAGCGTTTGATTTTCTGTGAAAGAAATGTTTTAATAAGTGTTACATTGTATGCACAACATACATGCATTAAGCTGTAGATTGGGCCACATAAATGTTTTACTGTATACCGTATTATAATAACGTGATTCAGAAACACAAAAGACTGTTTTTCTAACATAGAACTACTGTCCATGTATAAAATGAATAAAACTATTAATCGTTTGTGTCTGACATTAAGAAATGTTTTCAAATACATGTATGTAAATGACCATACAAAGTGCCCACACTCATTCACAAGAAGGGAGATAACTTTTAGGTTTGACTTACAACGTCATCATGATCCGGGGAATTGAATTCGGCCTGCTCCAAGAACACCTTATCCTGTAGATAAATAAACTGTTATACATCATACAGCTCAATACATGAAAAAAATGTGAGCGACAAAAAAAATGGGAATTGTGACTACTTTACTCACAAGTAGTTCGTTAGTTAGCATTTTTTGCAAAAGTCTGGAATGTTCAAGGAGATACTGAAGAAAATATCTGAAAATCAGACTGTTTGGAGAGACTTCCCATGACTTCTATAGGTACATTTAGTATTTAAGCCAAATAATGCAAAAAGGTTTTATGTGAAATTTGGGTTCAGCACGTGAGCTTATTTACAACTCAGAATATAAAAACCGCAACTGTTACCCAACCTATCCAAAAAATGACAATGATCATCCTCTTAACAGCATTTTTTCTTCATTCGTATTTTAAATATTTTTAAAAATGCGTAACCAAGTAACACGAGATAGTATGAAATTCAGCGGGGCTAAGTCGGCAGAACGCGAAATAGTTTGTCATATTTTTATATCGTGGTCTTCTCCACACGTTAACCGAAATCTGACGGCCAATGCGCATGTGTAAAACAGAACTACAGATAAAATGATTAAATATTTTGACAAAAGTTAAACTCACCACATAACGAGTGAGAAGAGAGGTCTTTCCAGCTCCAGTCTCTCCTAGGAGTAGAATCTTGTAAGAATGGTCACTGAAACTGTAAAAAAGTTTATTAAAAAGAATGTGCATAAACATATCGAAGAGCCCAATTTTCAGCGTGTAATACAGTGCAATGGTATATTTTTTCTGAAATCATGGAAACCTTAAACATTCTATTCATGTCTCGCGGTTAAATATGCAGCACCCATGTTTTTTTTTTTTTAACAGAATGGTACGGTGACCTGGTATCAAACTGAACAACTTCACGCTAAAACAGCTGTAACATGTTTATACTTACCGATACATTTTGGATTAGCCTAAAGAAAGAACTTCAACAGGTCACTGTAGACGGAAGAGCTTCATACTGTTATGTCATCCTGCTTGAGTTTTGTGTTATTTCGAGACTTATATCTCAGAAAAAATTAAATGACGGCTCCGAAACATGCAGGCAGGGAGAATCTGAATGTATAAACCGTGTACCATATGAGACTGACTTGTATATATGTTTAAGGTCTGGGGGTATGTTAACTCGTTCTACAGCAACAATTCATTTTGTTCAAGCTGTTATTTGAATTCCTGAGACATAGTAACAGTCCACCAATAGCTCAGCTAAATCAGGGCAGGTTAGGCTGGGCGAACGGCCTGGCAGCTAAGCTGACTGAGAGCTTAACCCAGTGAGCACCTATTTACGATTGTAAATATGTTCCCTTGGTTTTCATGTTTGTGTCTCCTACATTTATACTACTTTAATCCAATTGTACCATGATAACCCACCTCATCGATAGTATTCCATTGCCGAGGCTAGAAAGAGAATTACTGTTCCATAACCATCATATTCATAACCTCCCGTCACAACCCCAATCCGATCTAGAAACTCTTGACAGCATGTGTTTCAATGCACTTGAACTGAATGAAAAATATTCCACAATTATTAATTATAACGAATATGAAATATCCCACTGGAGTAACTTAAACACTCATCAGTCTAAGTATTTCTCCGAATCATTGTTTATGCATCCCCACCTGAATAGCTCTAAATTTCACCTTAACACAGTTTTAGGATTCGGAGCGGTGGCTTAACCCATCAATATCTGTCCTTTATGATATATCTGGATTTCAAATGTTTTTTCTTATTACAATCTGAACGGCGTGGCGGGGATTTAGCTCAGTACAAAAGTGACAAAATTAAATTCTTGTAACCTAAGAAAAGATCTTTCTCATGTCGAAGAAAACGGTTCCTATGAAACTCTTTTCGCTCAAGTGGAATCATGTGATAAAGCTTATCTTTATTTTTATGGCCCACTTAGCAAAGAAGTGATCGAGTTTAACGAACACCTATCATCTTTTTTACTGAAGCGTCATTGTAAAAAGAAAAAGCTTATAATCATAGGAAATTTTAATAACGACCTGCTAAATCACCATCGGCCAACAAAGACTTTCATTGAAACCATGGCATCATATTATTTCCTCTGCCAAATATCAAAAGCAACAAGAGGTCAGCTTCGCTCCGCCACCTTAGTTCATAATATCTTTACTAACTTTCACAATGATCCTCTGTCTAGAATTCTGTTAGCTGACAGCTCATGTCTAATGCTATTAGAACTTTTGTAGACGATTTCCATGTGAAACCAACTTCAAATTTCCTACTTTCCTGTTACTAAAATTGTTGTTGACACGACCATTTTTAAACCGAAGCCTCCTTCGTTGTTGGAATAGACGGCATCCGGACCTCTATACTAAAACTAGTCTTTCCTTTAACATATAATTAATCCTTCTTTTACCCCTGGAACGGTCCCTGACTACCTTAAAGCCTTTAAAGTTTTCTCCAAAGTACAAAACTGACAAAACAGACATTTTCGAAAACTATCGAGCAATATTCGTCTTACCATGTTTTAGTAAAATAATTGAAAAAAATGCTACTAATTCAGTGGTTGGCTTCTTGGAAACAAATAGTATTATTGATACCAATCAGTATGGTTTTAGATCCAATCTAAACACGATAACATGTCGCCTTTCACTTTAACACTAATTACTGCAAAGGAAAATAAAATGTACAGTGTGGTAACGTTTCTGGACTTACCCATGGCGTTTGACACTGTAAAGCATTATATATTGTAACAAAAACTGAGCTACTATGGTATTCGTGGTTTGTCTAACGACTGGCTACTGGCTATCTCACTAACCGAGATAACTCTGCCTTGTGTACTGCCTTTAATAATACTCTTTCTAATTCCACTTCTGTTAATTGTTGTGTACCCCAAGGGCTCCATATTGGAACGAAGACACTTTTTCATGTATGTTAAAAATCTGACCAAAGTTCCTGATCTGCTACACTTCATTCTGATGACAACAGCGCCACCTTTTCATTCCAGTAACCTGGATGACGCATTTAACATTCTAACTACACAGTTGGGAAAAGCCAACGAATGATTTTGTTCCAATCACCTTTGTTTAAACATTGACAAAACTAAGCATATGTTGATGCTACCCTCTTCTAAATGCACACCTTTTATGATACCTGTCCTGAGCATATCCAGGAAAGTGAGTCTGAGTTTAAAAGGTGTCTGAGTTTAAATTTCTAGGATTAATGTTTGACAAGAAGTTAAACTAGACGTCTCAGATTACTCATAAATGCAACAAAAATCTCACGCAATATTGGTAAATAATATTAAAGATGCAATCAACAAAATATCTTTGATTATCCGCTACTATTCTCTGAAAGATCCCTTCTTGTCTTATGGGAACGCACTTTGGGCAACACTTTTCTGTCACACCTCAGGCCATTTCAGATTGTACAAAAACGAGTACTTCGTCTCATATCTCTTTCAAAACGTCTAGAGCATACACCCATTTTATTTCGACATTATTGGAACTTAAAAAAGTCTCGATTCTATAGTTCTTACACATAAATTTTTCCACCATCCAGAGCTAATTCCAACCACCTTTAAATACTATATTATTAGACATACTCGGGCCACCGTGACTGAGGTGGTTAGCACGGCAGCGCGGCGTAATGACCCAGGAGCGTCTCACCAATGCAGTCTCTGTGAGTTCAAGTCCACTTCACGCTGGATTCCTCTCCGGCTATACGTGGGAAGGTCTGGCAGCAACGTGCGGATTGCCGTGGGTTTGCCGGGGTCTGCCCGGTTTTCTCCCACCATAATGCAGGCCGTCGTCATCTAAGTGAACTATTCTTGAGTACGGCCTATAACACCAGTAAATAAATAAATCAATAAATTAGACACACCCACGTACGCTTTAACTTGAGGAAGATCTCTTAATTTAAATAGACCACTGTATAGAAGTCATTGGCCATACTATTCATTTCAAGTATGCGTGCCTCATGAATGGACTAAATTATCAGCACAAATCATGAGGCTTATTTCTATATCTATGTTTAAATCAAGACTAAAATCTGAACTCCTGTAACATATACCTTGTACGTTGTTTGCTCAGTAGCATATATGGGTCATGCACATTTCTTTTTCTTGAATTGTTTTTGTTTGTGTGTGTTTTTTATTCTTCGTATTTCTTTAAAATACAGATTGGCATCTCTTTTCTGAATAATACTCTATCAACCGTAATCAATATTAATTTTGTAATTATAAGTTGGGATAGATCAAGATCTGGAGAGCTTTATTCCCGCAAATATTGTCTCATATTGATTAACTCTGTAGACGGTATATTGGCGAACCACATGACATGGCTCCCAGATTTACAACTTATTTCTACAAAACAAGAATAGGAGAAAAATAATAAGTAACAAAATGACGATTTATTCTCCATAAGTACGTTGTACGCGATTTATTCTAGTGACAAGACTGACCTGAACTGTAACCCTTGTCGTTGGTTGTATTGAAGGTACATTTAATACATCGTTCTGCCCACTGTTATTTTGAAATACATGTTCTTACACTTAGTACGGCTAGGACAAATCAGCTGTTTATCAACAAAAATTAATAGCTGAACATTCTGGGATTTTTAAACATTGAAACACTGTAATACGATTCACGTGGACGGCAAGTAATGAAAACTGACAACGCTTCTGTGATATATGTCATTCATATTAAAAACACAGGCTAAATTAAAAAAAGAAACTCATCAAGCCTTCATACCCAGGTAATCGATCAGGGATGTTAGATAATGACTGCCAAGAGAACGTAATCTGACGATGTCTCAGCCTCCCAGAATTCACTGATCTGACTCAACCAAATTGGTTTCAACCAAGTTTCTGCGTCCTTCAGAATTTACCAAAGAAATATACTGGTAGTTCAGATCCCATTTACCTGTGACAGCACAAGCCTGAATCCAAGACTGACATATTTGTATTCCGTTTTACGGTAAGAAAGTACCGAACTGTTCCCACAGATGAAAATCACGATTGTCCATCACAGTAACATAAAAACTATCATGATTAATTACATTGCTCTATGTTTAGGCGTCGAAGGACATTTGCATATTCACCGTTTTAAGCGGAGTAACATGTTCAAATAGCCACGCTTTATACCATTTACCATAGCATGCTACATCGTCTGTGATGTAAGTTAGCTAACGTAACCACTCCATGCGACGTCATAGGTGGTGAAGATAACGCCAACGTTACCATAGTACGCAAAAACATCTGTGGTGTAGGTAACACCACTTTCACCACAGTACGCAATATACTCTGTACGTAACGCAATCATCGCCACATCGCATAATATTATCCGTGTTGGAAAAGCTAAGGTTATCTCATCACGCAATATTTACTTTCTAGGTAACACCAACGTAATCATATCACACAATATCTGTAGTATTACACCAACGTCACCACAGCACGCAGTATCATTTGTGTATGCAATGCCAACGTTACCACTACATTCAATATCCTCTCCATAGGTAACACCAACGTAATCATATCACAGAATACCCTCCGTGGAGTAACGCCAACGTTACCACTATGCGCAATATCCTCTTCGCGGGTAACACCAACGTCATTATATCACACAATTCCCTCTGTGGAGTAACGTCAACGTCACCACAGAGCGTAATATTATTCGTATAGGTATAAATGCCAACGTTACCACTATGCGCAAAATCCTCTTCGTGGGTAACACCAATGTAATTATATCGCATTACCACAGCACGGATATCCTCTGTAGTGTAGGTAACACTAACGTTCCGCGGTTGTTTCATCTCCCTCACCAGCTGTAGAAAGCTTAAATGTGTTACATTTGTCCGACCTTTTTATCTCTGGCCATTTTACATACATATATATACGAACGTCACACAACGCTTCCCGCCCAGATTCAAGGGGAAATACAAAAGACGTGAAAACCATGTATCGCTTGGTATTCTACTGGAGGACACAGCATGTCGACGCTTTTACTGTTGTCCTGGAAGAAGATCCTTTCCTCTTTCTGTTATAGGAGGATGTGGGATCCTCGATGATCCTCCGTAATAAGCTCACAAACGCCTCCTCCACATTTGTGCCGTCTTTAGCGCTTGTCTCGATAAATGGAGCCCCCATCTCGTCTGCATATCTCTACAATATAAACGTTTCACAACATTATCTAAAATACCATTACAGATTCCAAAATTATATGGTGTTGCTAATTGCGCTATCCGGTGATTAAAAGTGAATAAATTACTTAGTAAAGCAATTTGAATACCTTTGGGTTATACTCAGCCAGTGACTTTACACTCAAAACAAATCTGTTAAATTTGACAAAAAGCATGTTGTCTGAATGATGCTAGAATGTATTCTGTTATTACAACACAATATTGTGTCACATTCTGTCCCTTTTAGTCTAATAGAATGGTAATGCTGAATTAATAGAATGTGTGTGTTATATTTAACGGAATAATCTGCTGCAATAACAGCATACGTTTTAGGGTAACTCAGATAAAAGACTTTCTGTTAAATTCAACGCATTAATTTTTTCAGTGAAGTAATAATTATTATTACAATATAATTTACTTTACACCTTTACGCCAAAACTTTACACCAAAACTAATGTGTCGTATATTTAAACAACTCTATCGTGTGTTGTATTAACACAAAGTCTTGTCTCTATTTCTTTATTTTGCATCACAAACATGTGTACTTCATTTTAATTAACACATGTTTGATTTGGGGTAACACTTTTCTGTGTTGATTTGATTTGATTGGTGTTCTACTCCGTACTCAAGAATATTTCACTTAAACGACGGCGGCCAGCATTATGGTGGGTGGAAACCCTCGACCATCCGCAGGTTGCTGATAGACCTTCCCACTTACTGCCGGAGAGGAAGCCAGCATGAGCTGGACTTGAATTCACAGCGACCGCATTGGTGAGAGACTTCATTACGCTTCATTACGCTGCGCTAGCGCGCTAACCAACTAAGCCACGGAGGCCCCCTTTTTCTTTGTTAAATGAAACAAGTTGTTGTGTTAGATTTCAACACAAATGTTTTTGTGTGCAATTGTCGGGTGTATTTATAACAACCAAAGGAAGTGGAGTGTGGAGTTTTTGGAAAATAACGTATACACATCACACAAAGATGACGTCACAAACAGCCACTGCACTAGCTAGTAGGTTTATATAAACTTAGGAAAAGATTTTTGTCTATAGCATTATTTGTATAACCTTCTGACATCTGATAAAACGTACGTACTTTAGCTGTCGCCTCGTCAACCAACTGGGGTGAGCGGTCACTCATATTGCCAATCAACATACGGCACACGCCCATCGGGGCGTAGCGGTATATCTCATTAAACCACATGCCCGTCTGAAGGAAGGATTCCTGAAAATACATTGCAGTCTGTTTGGTTAAAACAGCAAAGAAAGCTAATGGCAGAGAGCATGAATGAATGAGTGCTTTCCTCCGCACACTACAGAGTGGACGGCATCATGGTCATCTACAGTTCTGTGGACCAGGGTTTAACGTCGTACTTAACAATTTTTCAGTGACCCGATCCAGGATTAACCCTGGATCTAACGCCTCCCGATGTGGGCGCTCTACCAACTGTGCCATCGGGACCGGTACTGGCATAAAGTAAGCAAGCACCTGCCCAAAATTTGATTCGTACTTATTTCCTTCAAAGAGTTCATTTAAGGCAATATTTGCATTCTGCCTGCTGTAATGAACTGTTTTATGTGGACAGAAGTGTATTAAAGTCATAGAAACATGGAGCAAGCACCCATCACTATTACATAATGATGCAAATTTGAAATTTAAAGAAACACTTTGAATGACTTTTGGTCAATGGGACGAAAAGGTGAAGGTCATACGTGTATAACTGGGCAATCGAATCTTTTGTGGAAACCGGCAAAACCCTCGATAACGTCCACTCTATCATGAGCGGAGGAAACCGTGATCAACACCTCCTGCACATCACCACACACCCCTCGCTCTGTCCTAACTGATCTATGAAGCGGTTGATGACCATGATACCGTCTACACTGTAGTGTAGGCCGTGTTGAAAACCTCCTGTATATCACCACACGCTTTATCTTATCTGGTCCACAAAGCCGTAGATGACACCGTCCACACTGTTGTGTGCGGAGGAACAACACACCTCTCGCTCTGTCTTAATTGAAATCACACAATGAAGGTGCGGAGGAAACCGTGGTGAATACCTCCTGTACATCACTACACACACCTCCATCTGTCTTACCTGGTTCACAGTACTGTAGATGACCATGATACCGTCCACTCTGTAGTGTGCGGAGGAAACCGTGGTGAATACCTCCTGTACATCACTACACACACCTCCATCTGTCTTACCTGGTCCACAGAACTGTAGATGACCATGATACCGTCCACTCTGTAGTGTGCGGAGGAAACCGTGGAGAATACCTCCTGTACATCACTACACACACCTCCATCTGTATTACCTGGTCCACAGAACTGTAGATGACCATGATGCCGTCCACTCTGTAGTGTGCGGAGGAAACCGTGGAGAATACCTCCTGTACATCACTACACACACCTCCATCTGTCTTACCTGGTCCACAGAACTGTAGATGACCATGATACCGTCCACTCTGTAGTGTGCGGAGGAAACCGTGGAGAATACCTCCTGTACATCACTACACACACCTCCATCTGTCTTACCTGGTCCACAGAACTGTAGATGACCATGATACCGTCCACTCTGTAGTGTGCGGAGGAAACCGTGGAGAATACCTCCTGTACATCACTACACACACCTCCATCTGTCTTACCTGGTCCACAGAACTGTAGATGACCATGATACCGTCCACTCTGTAGTGTGCGGAGGAAACCGTGGTGAATACCTCCTGTACATCACTACACACACCTCCATCTGTCTTACCTGGTCCACAGAACTGTAGATGACCATGATACCGTCCACTCTGTAGTGTGCGGAGGAAACCGTGGTGAATACCTCCTGGCCAGCCGTATCCCACTGTGTTAAGAGAACCGTGTGCTTACAGTTTACAACCTTGTCAAAATTCACCAATATAAACATACATGCACAAGTTTGGTAAAACCTTTCACAACACTATAAAGCTGTACTTTACTTTACATGCAGACACATCAACAAATTTACCATAAAACATAATCATTCTGAATTTAATCTAAAGTGTATTGATTTTATTATTTATTCATTCATTTAGTATTTAATTCGTTTTTAATTCACCGAACATAAACATCCTAACTTGAAGCCGCAGTCACAGCAGCAAGAGCTTGATTTGAACTTCGGAGCCAGAGCTTTAACCGTCAGTGTCAGTACGGTAATACATATATGATTAAAAATGTTAAAAATAATACTCACAATCTGAACCTTGATAGTTTTATCTTCTAAGTGGATGGTCTTAACCTCCTGACAAACAATAATATAATCGTATATGGAGCAGAACAAATAAGAGAATTTGCATTGTTTATTGCAGTTTATTATGATATTCGCTTAGTTATATTTTTCTGCACTTTTAACTGTTGACGCTCATGTGTTTCAAGCACATTGGAGTTTAAATGGATATAGCATAGGGTGTATATAGGCCTGTACGCTGTTTTCAAGTTACCTGCAATGAAAATGGCGATTTTTTGTAAAACTTACACAGTCCATGCCAACCGTGGTCGACACATCCTCGGCAAAGGTGTCATCCTAAAAATACAATGCAAAAGGTAACACTTAGTAGACTTTATGGTTCTGTTTAACAGTACAATAGCCGTATAGCCCTATAGCCATATGGCCCTATAGACATATAGCCGTATAGCAGTGTCCAGCTCATGCTGGCTTCCTCTCCGGCCGTAAGTGGGAAGGTCTGCCAGTAACCTGCGGATGGTCGTGGGTTTCCCCCGGGCTGTGCCCGGTTTCCACCCACCATAACGGCGTAAAACACCAATCAAATGAATAAATAAATAAATAATAAATAACGTACAGCCGTATAGCCCTCTAGCCCTATAGCCCTCTAGCCCTCTAGCCCTATAGCCTTAATACTAGACAGGTTTGTAGTTATTGTTTATGGTGTTCACCCACCAACAGGCATAGACTATTCACAAAGGATATAACAGAAATGAACACTAACACAAAAAATAAAAATAAACAAAAAATATATAAAATTAAAACATATAAACTTGTATATACTGACAAATTGGCAAATTCTTTTGGTATAGATTACATATTACAAGATTACATATAGAGGTTTTATTGCTTTGTCGATATATGTGATGACGTGTATCGAATTGTTATGATTAACTGCAACCTTTGTACTTCAAGTCAAAGTGGTTTTTATTTATATAGTTAATTTGTGTTTAGCGTAGTGCCCGAGAATCTTTGACTCGTAACGAAAGTGGTTAGGTTTACCAGAGTTCCTGGAGTAAATTTCTGTTACAGTTTAAACTTCCTTACCACGAAGCGCAGCATAAGTGAGGTCTTCCCCACTCCAGACGCCCCGATCAGCAAAATCTTCATGAAATGGTCACTGTAAGAAAATAAGAATTAGAATTTTTTTATTTAAATTATCGGAATATATTGGTATTTAAGAATTCATCCCAAAACCATGTATATACATCTTATGGCGCCCTTTCATCCTCAAAAGAGTATGACGAAGCTCCCCGAACTGTTCCGACGGTGAACTCGAATAGCCTTTATCTGGACGATTAACTTAAAGGTTTATTTATCTCTTTGATTCGAGCGACGCACGTGGGCTTGTTTAGGATTGGCCTCACCACTGATGCCCGCGCGAGGAATTATTTAATCAACATTCATTAAGAAAAATGTTTGAGGGGTTGGTTAGAACCATGTTGTGGATACTTCTGACAGAGAGAATGAATGTGTATAAAGTATTCAGTTTGTAAGAAACAAAGATTGAGACATGAGAAAGTTTTCATGACATCATTTCCTGCCTCATGACCCCAATGACCTCGACATTGCTCAAGAATTCTGTACAAAATTTGATAGTAGTGGCAGTGATGTAAAGCAAACGTATGGAGCGACGCATGCGCTGTAAGGAGTATGATCCTGAATACCTCTCCAGGTACCCACCAAACCTGCTGACCAAAAACTGCAAACTACAGTAATGACTCGCTGACGACCTCAGCAGCGTGTACGACGGCTGCTAATTGCATCTTAGAGTGTCTACAGCTCTCTGTTGGTAGTAATTTAACATTAAATGGATAAATCAAATGTACTATTACACAAAATCTTTCCTTGGAATGCAATCTTATGCTTACACTTTGTTATACTTACACCTGCTTTCCGTCTGATTCCTCCATACCTTATACTGTACGTACAAAGTCAGACCGTGCTGGTAACACTATGTAATCCACGTCCCGTTAAATAACTGCGCATGACTGCTCCTTAGACCCACACCTCTCCGGGACATTAAATCTGGAGTACCTGTGCAACTGGAACCAAGACCTTGGCAACCAGTTAGACACCACGTACTGTCATACATTATGCATGGCAAAAAGGCAGTAGACTCGCTACACTCGCTACACTCGCTACATTCGCTATCTCAGATATCTGGGCGTTGTTTCAGAGCTGATAATCAGAGTGAGTAACTACGTCCTCCACTGATGTGAAGGTTTAGGGGGGAACGCCACAATGGCAGTATTTAGCAACACCGTGGCAGTTTGTACCTATGAGAGCATACATTTGAAGCACACAGACAGACCCAGGCTGTATTACATAAGTTAGCAAGTATTGAACAGTATTTATTTGTTGATGGAAATGAGTTGTGGTAGTTCTATCAGAGAAATCCATTAACTTAAGTGTGCAGCCTTCAGCTACACCACTGTCTCTTAATACCAGTCTAGCTGCTGTGGAAGGTATCACTTACAATAACATTATTGATTTGGACTTGGTAGATGGCAAACAAAACAGGGTTATGGTCTTTACGGTGTGTCTGACATTGACCATCACAATCAGGCTATTATTTTTCTTATATAAGATAGTTTGCGTAGTTAAAAAGGCAGCTTGTTTCATCTTGGTCGAGTAAAAGCATTTGCGATCTCCGAAGCAATATAGAAGGCATCCTTGATCGTTAACTAGGAACATGACTTTCTGTCTATATCTCTTGCAAATCAATTTCCACACCGGCTACGTAACTAACGCATAGCTCATTAAATCGCTTTTCCAATATTGGATTACTGTAAGCCAAAGGAAAAGATCTGCCCTGTGCATTACTCAACCAGTGTAACACGGCTGTGACAGAAATGTAGTAATGTTACCTGAGCTGTTAAACGGCTAAGGTTAAGCTTCATGCGTTCCATTATTCTCAGCAAATGTTAAACGGGAATATGGTAGATGATATGGGTAAACTCCAGATTAAACTACAGCCTATTCGACAGGAATCCGACAAACTCCCGGAGTAAACCACAGCCTATTCGACAGGAACCTGACAAACTTACAGAGTACACCACAACCTATTCGACAGGATCCTGACAAACTCCCAGACTTAAAAGAAAAGACAACACTAGACCAAATATATATATGTATTGATAAACAGTCATATATTTTAAAAAAAAGCCTCTTTCATTTTTGTGATGTAAGATAACCGAGATATCGCTGTTCAAAGTAAGCAAACACGCCCACGTCGGGAAATCGAGCGGGCCGCCATGCTCTCAGTGTTAATAAATCAAGGGTGAATATTTCTACCACCCGAGAAGGCGTCTGTTCCGCTGACATCACCCGTTCCTAGTTCACCATTTTACCATGTAGAGATAGTGTTAAATCAGGAGTTTTCCTTCTGATTACGAGACAATTCTGATACATTTAAGCCATTTTAACGAGAAAGTGGTAATGGAATATCAAGGTCTCAACCAGGAGGCCATAAAGAGTGCGTCCTCGCTTCAAATGCTGAAGAGCGTAGCATACTTCTGACTCGATATCGTGTTTCCGATTTCTGTAAAATGGCATATCGCATGGCCTCGTAAGAATTCCAGATTAAAAAATGATCCATAGAGTTACCAAGTACTTAATAAAAAAATGCCCGTTCAGCTGTGTATAATAACCTTGATTATATTTTTGTTTGTCTTCTTTTAAAGGCGAACTAGAAAGAACTGGAACTCGTTGTTGAAAGGCCAGCTGGTCGCAGTGAGAGTTATATAACTGCCTGATCAAGCCAGGGACCTCACATGACATACAGCCTATGTATACGGTCTGTGTAAACAATTTGGTTTGATTGCCTAATGGATTGAGTGATTGAGTATCGATTAACACCATGCTCAAGAAGTTTTCACTAAAATGATAGCTGTCAGTTTCATGGGTGGAGTTTCCCCTGGGCTCTGCCCGGTTTCCTTTCACGATAATGCTGGCCGCCGTGTTATAAGGAAATTTTCTGAAGTACGGCGTTAAACACCAATCAAATAAGTATAAATATACAGCTATCAATGCTCAGAAATAATAAAAATCCACTACAATGTGTGATTTTATCAAGAAGCCATCTTGTATGAGTACAACATAGCCATTCCAGCCTATGTTACCAGGACTCCTATATGGCTGACTGGCTAGTGTTCTTCAAGGGTGACGATGTCTCGTGCAACCTCTTTATTGTGACCAAGGCACCACAAGCAGTGGAAACCGGGCAGTGTACAAATGTCAAGGCCAGGTTTGACAAACATCGATGCTGTACAATTGTTGTCTTACGCCGCAAAAACACGTGTAGTTACACCTATATCACCAAGGCCTGGACGTTATACCTTGGACAAGCACTGTGTTATACACCCGACGCGATCTGCATGAATTTAGTTCCGATGTTCAGCAGATGATGTCCTAAATCCCATTCACATCATAAGCAACATTTGCCAGGACAACAACATCTGTACGTGTCCCTAGAAACACAACTCAGGTAACGACAACTAAACGTGCTTCACAAAGCTTAATACTGTGCCATGGTCGCTATAGACTCGGTGTTCTGCGGAATTGGGTTGTCCACACGGAAAATCAAGGCATTTAACGGAAACTCCAGCCTTGTCCCTACGTAAGTTAGCAGGCGTCACAAGACAGCACAGGCTGCAGAACGTCTTGCCGGAGGTCGAGCCCCGAAGGCATGGCGTCGATGTAATCCTTCCGATTCCACGTGATACATCAGGTTTTTAGTAACAGATTTGAACATACTGGTAACGCTCTCTCCGCCTTTAGCACTTGTCTCGAAGTATTCCATCTGATACTTCTCCGCGAGGGTCTGAGTGCAGGAATAAAATTGGAGTATAGAAAAAGAAAGGACACTACATTAGTTATTGAACATTTATTAAACAGCATGACTCTTGCCATACTTACTGGTCTCCAGTCTTTTAATCAAATGTAACTTTCTCATTTATCGAGACATTTTGTTTAAATTCAACCCACACTGATTTAGATCTACCAGCGTACCATACCTAGCAAAGCTCCTGGAGTAAAACCGGAACCAAACCAGTCGGAGCTGGTTGCGAACTTGTGACTTCACTGGTCAGGACTTACAGATATGACGTAAAGATCCGCTAGTCTAAAATGCCTGGGCCTATATCGCAAACAGCTATTGGAAAAATTGTATAATAACGTCAAGAGATGTAGGAATGAATACTTTGAGTCATCTAATAACCTCAAGAGATCTTCGAACTTGCAACTTTCCAAAGTTAGAATGTCATTAATGCTAATAGTTAACCAGCCAACTGGTTAAGCTGAACGCCTTTAAATAAAAGACAAACACATAACCAATTAAGGCCACACGATGTGCGGGGTCAAACCCGGTCACCGACACTGAATGATTACTGTTTAACGACGCTCAGTGATCGACGACGCTCGTGTTGCCGTTTAAACAGTCTGACAATAGATAAAGACCACTTGTTCTCCACCAATATGGTGTGCATATCTCTACGTAACATGTGGGCAAGTGTGTATGTAACTTCCAAAGGGTCAGTGTTTTACCCCGTCGTCTAAAATCATTTCCTGAGGATAATCCACTGACATATTTGACGTATCACATCTTAAGATCCTTCAATGATAGCTTTATAAGGAACGTTTAACAATCATTTTCATGTTGGGACCGTCCAATAGTCGATCTTTGTGACAATCTTTATCAGGTATTTACCTGGGATCGTCCACTGATGTGACAAATCTTTAACAGGCATATCCTTGGGATCGTCTGTTGATAGTTTTTGTGACAAATGTTTAAGTAGCACTTTACTCAGATGGTTCTCTTAATTTTCAAAATAAATTAATATCGGTAAATATTAAGAATATGCTATTTTTCGAGTAAGGGCAAAAAATCTCACTTTGTTAGTTACATCATACACTATGATAACACCCTGAGCTCCTCGGCAGTACGAGTTCAACAAAGACCTGTATCTCTCATTCCCCGACGCGTCCCACTGCAATAACAACATATTTGTTATATGTACTTTATGCTAATATATAATAAATCGGCCTGATAGGCTTGTATTGGTATAGACTACTCTGCTATTTACACATATACACATCAGTATTAACTCAGACTGGACAGGCATACAAGAATTATAAAAAAAACAAACGTTATGTTAACAATATAAAAAATCAAAAGCCGAAAATTTTAGGGTCACTTTCCACAATCAACACGATCAAAATCACTAAGTTCATACAGGAATATTTACAAAAGAACTATACAAAAAGTAAATAAAGCTGGTAAGCGAGAAACAGACATTAGTTTTCAATGATTCATGGAATACAGTCGATATGCTACGAATGGCGTTCAAATAAAAATTTAAACTCATCGTTCGTGGGAAACCTCCAGGTCGAATAGTATTAATATATCACAGTCACGCTTAGAATGCAACTGATCAAAAAGGCAGCATGTTGATGTAATTAACGCCGATGCTTTATACGCCCTTAGTCCCTGGCTAATCAGAATCGACGTCGTGAACGCTCTGTCCACGTATTTACCATCTTCAGAGTTTAAAAGTAAAAGTGTTTGATGTAGTATATTTTGACACACTTGTCTGAATGACCTGAAGGTGTGAAATCCTCATATTTTGTGCGTGGAAAATCTAACAAAAGCTATAGGCCTATAAGTAAAACAATCCACTGGGTGAGGCAACCAGCAATACGATTGATAGCCTATAGAATAATTATTGTTCACGTTCATTTACGTCGCCATTTTCACTTTGTTGACAGAAAAAAACGAACAAAAATAGAAGTACCATCCATACTGTCCACTTACTAGTTGCAGCCGTATGATTTTCTCGTCTACGCAGAGGGTTCTTATGGACTGAAAAAATAGCATAAAGCAATGGTTTTGATATATGACCACAAAGATGTTACAGCTGCAAAACATATCTTGCAAAGCATATCTGCTGAAAGAAAGTATATTTTATTATTTCTACTTCCATTCTATAACCTCACTTTCTACCCCGGCATTACTTCAGGTGTGATGTTTCAGGTTTCAGATTATGTTTTCCCGTGCTCTACCCAGCTTACTCCCACCTGCAAATCTGTACGACGTCATACAAGTGAAATATTCTTAAGTATGGCGTAAGGAACCAAACCAATGTACACATAATGTATATCTGCATGGCTATGTGGATTGTTTACTTATACATGTTATTCTCGTAGAAATAATTAGTCCTGTACATGCCAGCATGATCAAAGCTACCTATGCACTAAGAAGCTTTACGGCCATGTTGAGTCAGTTAAATAACTCTGGTCTTACATTCGAACGATCTATACAAGTTAATTTTCCAATGTTATATGTCCTTTAAAAGAACAGTCACAATTGCGCAGTGCAATATGTCCTTCACAAAGTAGTCATATAGAGACATGCGAAAGACAGGACACACGTCACACATACATCACACAATATATCCAAGCGCCTGTTGAGAACTTTGGGTCATCTCCAACTAACAAAAACCGCGCAAAACATTAGCTTAGGGGAAATTTGTCCAAGCGCGAAGTAACCCTTCGGCCAAAGTTCCAAAGTGTTGAATTCTGTAAGTCGAAGTGTTGCTGCATAGCAGTTAACAATTAACAAATCCTAATTTCTATACTTACAAAGTCTACGCAATGGGTCGGTATGTATCTCTCATGCAATTGGTTCCCCTGAGCAACGAAAGAAAAGGCACATAAAAGGTAAGGCTGTAAATATGCGTATAATCATGAATATTGACGATATAAACCCACTCAGACGTGAACATTTTCCCAAGAGATGCCACACCAACTTAAAGTATTGTTTTTACCAGCAGAACAAATATTGTCTCATTGTCATCGGAGGTTATAAAAATAAACTTAAAAACCGTCCTAATTTGTTGGAAATGTGAACTCTGTCAACAGGTTTATTTAATTTTTTTGGCGTCGATCTTTAAACACAAAATTAAATTGGTCTAGCCTAAACTATAAATTAACTTCTCCGGAGCGACAGACCGAAACTGCCAAGTAAATCGTTTCTGGAACGGAAACGGAGAACCCCACTTCTATGTATATAGCTGGCGCCCAGCACTCAGGTTCAGTTTGACGGTTTAATTTGCGTGTCCTGTATAACTTTGACTGCGCAGAATCTCAAACATGAGAACGACATAAAACCCCAAGCATTCATTCATTCAAACATGGGACAATAACGAATTTAAAAAATGACGCTGTGGATAAAAATGAAACTTGCCTCATAGATCTGTAAGGATGTCTTGCCGACATTGACTTCTCCAACAATTAAACCTTAACAGGGAGTCTCTGGAATGCAAAAGTGTTTTACTAAGTGCTATTAAACGTTTGCAAACTTATGACGTATCCCATATACAAAAATGTACATGCGGGAATATCTCTAAAACAACCCTAGGCTTGAAATTCACTTTCTGACATCATTATCATTATTCACAGTATTATATTACGGTTTACTGAACAATATTTCACTTATGCGGGCCAGCACCATGGTGCATGGGTGAACAAATGGCATAGACGGGGAAACCCACGACCCATCCGCAGGCTGTTACCAGACCAATATTATCTGTAAATAGTACAGTTGTACATGTAGTTATATTGATAATAGTTACTGGTGTAAGTTACATATCATGCACATGTCTCACAAGAGGTTACTATGTATACATTAATGTACGTGAGAAGGTCTTCAGCAGTTTGCCGATGGTCGTGGGTCTCCCGTGGGGTTCTGCCCGGTTTCCTCCCACCATAATGCTGGCCGCCGTCGTATAAGTGAAATATTCTTGAGTACGGCGTAAAACACCAATCAAATAAATAAATGTATACATTAGTAGATCTGGTATTAACTCAGAGCAAGGGTTACCGATAGCGCCTTTATAATGTCAGTACAAGTACGTGCATGTACACCCACATATTTGTCGTACCAGTCTATTGTTAGACCCCTGCCTATATACGGTACAACAAAATTACACCACGCATTTAATGTGTCCTGAAGCAAATTTTACTCACGTCATGATTTGCCTAACTATACGTTATTCCAGCTCACTTGTTGATAAAAAATGATGATGTGAAGCTACAGCTTATGAACTCCAAAATTGTGCCCAGTCGAAAGGACCAGCTGATCGAACAACATGGTGGACACATGTGGGTGCAGGCGGTATAATTTATTCAGAAATAGAATACTTCGTAGAATAGCACTTAGGTTGTTGTCCAGTTGTTCTGGACGACAAGAACAGTAACTCTCTTGTATATACGCTTACCTGCTTCACCAAATCGGTTAATAGTTTCTCTGCAGCATGTAGGTCATTACGTGTTATGTTGTGACACTGGTATATACGCTATAATAAGACACGTCGTCGGAAATCGGGCGGGGTGCACCAATAAACACCAATAAAATAAATAAATAAATCAATACACCAAGACAGTTAATGTAGTTCTGCCGCAGTGTGTGCATGATATATACTGTAGGACATAGTCCGTGTAAAATCTGAATATATTCATAAATTGGATTCATCAACCAGGCCAATACCTCACGACTGTAGTTTGCATAGTTTCATCATTATTTACTATGTCGTGAACAAAGCAATACTTACTAATGAATGGTAAAACCGTTGTAATGCTAGATATCAACAGATATGACCTTCAAACCCCAATGACCCAGTAAACCTCTCCTGTGGTTGCTGGCTAGGTGTAACAACACCACTGAATTAGTATAAATGTAACAGATACTCGGGGACATATCTCGTTCTGACGTTTCCCAGGCTCGGGTATCATAATGATGGCCGCCGTCGTCTACGTAAAATATTCTTGAGTATAGAGTGAAACACAAATCAAATAAATAAATTAAATTAAATTCTGATTATAGTCTGGTAATAACAGTTACTTGGTTGACCAATTAATCTTATTTGGTTAAGTGTATATACAAATGTCGAACTGGTCACTTATTAATAAGCTTTATACAGAAAACCAAGAAGAGCCTATCTATACAAAATGCTTTTCTTTTATTGTTTCCATTCTCAGTGACATCTCAGTGAAGGATGTTTTTTTGTTTTTTAATTTTGTGCACCACAATTATGTCGCACGCAAAAGGTCTTCAATCTTGTTTCCTGCTGAACTATCTTACGATAGCCTAGAAGCCAAACTTCATCGTCATCCACAAACTTCAAATATGAGAAAATGGTTGAACCTGTTATTATGAACAAATTAAAACTCCACTGGCGTTATCACATGAAAGCCATTGCAACCCTTCTGACCTAGCTGAATAATAGAATGGAATGTTTCGTAGCACTGGCTTGTGAAGTCCACGGAAATACACACGTGATTACGGATATATAACCAAATGAGAGATTGCGTCCACCGTTAACATAACGGTCTCCATGCCGTATGATTTTTCGTGACGATGCAATTTTTGTAAAGTAGATTAATAGATCGCGCAGAATATGAATGTGCATGTTACTATAAGAGTTGATGTGCAGGTTGAGATAGCTTTGTGAACACGCGGACAGATTCTCATTTATTTGTGAAAACGAGAAAGCTTTCTTCACACATAAACATAGGTAAATTGGTTTTACGATGCCATTTCCGGCTGCTTGAGTCTTGCAAGGCATCGCTTCCGTAGTAGACAACACAAGCACTATCATACCCACAGTTGGTTACGCGTTGGATCATTACGTCATAAAAATTGTCAGGTGCGTTGGTTTTTGTCCGATTTCTTCCATCCACAAATCTGACCACAAAAGCAGGTGTCCAATATTACTGAGGATGGCCGCGCAGAACACCAAGCACCGATTACACATGAAAAATCTGGTGACAGGTGGCTAAACACATCTCCCACGGTTTTTTACAGCAATGCATTGTTGATTCGGTTTTAAAATTAGGCGGTTATGTCTAATTTTACAGCCACCCTGTAGAGAGTAGTATCACATGATGACAAGAATCTGACAAAATGTATAATTTAAACTGTATTACAAATCTCAATGAACATATTCTCAATAACAGCTGTACACAAATATATTCAGGAAACAAAAATGATGAAATAAACGGATTTGTAAGGAATGTACACAATATCTCTTTCAAGTTATCTGTTTGATTTGTTTGGCGTTTTATATGTTAATTCCGTTTCCATTTAAACTTCAAGCTTTCCTAAAGCACAGCCTTATGTAGTTAATATTCTGCTTGGTTAGGCCGTGATGGGCACATCTGGACAAAATGTCTGCCACGCTTGGATCACAGCGTGTGGTTCGTTAAGAACGATTACAAAGAATCATGAAGATAGCTGTCAAACAGAACATATGCCAAGCGACTGTTACACAAAGTACAGAAGCAAGACATGTGCTAAGAAGTGTAGTCCAGAGATGGTGGTCAGCTCCTCAACACTCTGGCACACCTTCGCAGCAAGGCTTCAACAACCATACTGAGAATGCAGCGAAAATACCCGTAGAACAGAAAAGTCAACAATCGCATAAAGAAGAATCAGACGTATTTCAGAGTTTCTCGGGGCAGGTATCCATTATTTCAGTAGCATCGGCTCTTGTTGGCGGTGCTCGTAGAGTCATCCTATTGTTGATGTCGTTCTTCTGACTGTCGTCGGGTTTGAAGAGCGTCCATACACACGTTTGATTGATACCAGTCATGCACACCACCCGGTACCCCTTCTTCTCCAGCTTGTCCAGAACAACCCTGGGGCAATGCTGTGTCACCCACTCCAAGCTGAGGACAAAAACAAAGGAACTCATCGGAGCAACGTCACCCGTAAGTTTGTTTCAAGGTGTGTGATACATGTAGCTACACAGAAATTTACATTGCAAAAATAACTTTATATACTATAATCAGTCGATACAGGTCGATCAGAAGCACTTTTTATTACAGGTTAATATTAAGGCCTTTTGTGACGAGTGGGCCGCTGCCCTTGTAGATATTATTTTTCGCAAAATTAAACAATATGCAGATAACAGAATTAAATATGCCTTTTCATATGAACGAACTGAAAATACTACAGCGTCAGGCTCAAGAGCATGTATCTGACTAGGTACAGGAGCATGTATCTGGCTAGGTACAAGAGCATGTATCTGACTAGGTACAAGAGCATGTATCTGGCTAGGTACAAGAGCATGTATCTGGCTAGGTACAAGAGCATGTATCTGACTAGGTACAAGAGCATGTATCTGGCTAGGTACAAGAGCATGTATCTGGCTAGGTTGGGCACTGTAGGTAGGAAGTGATAACAAGCTTATTGACAAATGTATTAACCGGAGGACCGATTGTGACAACAATTTTTTAATTGGAAATGAAACTAATACATAATAAGAATAGTATTAATGACAAATATGGGAGAATCACAGTTATGAAGGACTTAAAAACAGTTATGAAATTATAAGACGCTTCAAGAACGCAAACGTCTGCCACAAATAAGTAGGCATTTCTGGCCTATATTTCTGTCAGTGGGTTTGGTGAATTGTCCACTGTGCAGGGACAACCTGTGTGCAAAACTTCCTCCAAATTTCTGCGTAACTTTTACGTAAAGTTTCTTGCAGACAGACATATGGTGAGACAGACAGGACAGGGTGACAGATATAGAAATGCATACCGGCAAAAAAATAACATTGGCGGAGGTAATAAATATTATCACCAGATCATTGACTGATATAAGGACAGATTAGAACTCACAAGTTATTTCCCAGCGTTCTGCCCAGAGAGGCGTCCAAGTATTCCATCAGATCCGGATCACTCCATTCATCCCCCACCACGGTCGGTCCGTTCTCCTGTGTATACAGAGATACATACAGAAAGGTTAAAACCGTTTCTTATCGTTATTTTGGCACGATTTATCTAACTACAGTAACTGCATGAACTGATAATACTTTATACCGTGAAAGACGATGGGGAGGTAGGTTTATGTTTTCTTTCGATGTCACCAAAAAGTAATTGGATTGGACTGAATTCGATTTGTGTCACAGGCCGTACTCAATGATATTTCACTTATATATGACGGCGGATTACGGCGTTACGGTGGGAGGAAACGGGGTAGAACTAGGGGAAAACCCGCGACCAGCCGCGGGCTGCTGGATGAAACTCACAAAACGCGTGGGTATATCCTAGTTGTAAAAAATAGAAATTATCCTTTAACCAGGTTATTTATGCAGTGTATGTCTTTTTGAGAAACAAATTCGTAAGTGGATAACAACATTAGCGGAGTCTGTCTCTACATCACAAGGGCAATGTTGTATTTCCTGACACTGTTCGCCAGTTTGGCTTTATTCTTTGCGCGAAAAAACTATGAAATCATCAAAATATTACTCGTTAAGGGATGGGCCCATCAATAATGGAGTCTTTTGTGTGTGGGGGGGGGGGGGGGGGGAGTGCATATTTCAACCACCAGCTTCAAGTACTAATGTAAAGTACGTGTCTCGTATTCATTATAATAATGTGTGAATATCATTATTGTGCATTAGAGTCAATTCACATAAATTAGCCTGAAGTAACAACTTTGCCGCATGTCAGATTCAATGGAGATTACATTTTACCGATATCATTATGCTTGACAGAACTCAGCGTTGTCCATAGCACAGTATCTGTCCGCCGTACGCCGACTTCCGGCTGACAGGCAATTAATGCGGCTTTGCCATACATCTGAGTCCACAAAACCCATCTGACGATATCCACAGGGCCCACAAAAACTGATCCACAAAATTTGGAGGTTCAAAAACTAATAAATCCACGATACCCAAATGTTTGTTCACTAAACCCCAACCCCAAAATCTCCACAAAGCTCTAATTGCAAGGCATTCCACAATACTCCTACAAAGTCATGAGCCACAAACCTATCAAAGCCGACTTTCCACAAATCACACGGTAGCCGTCGGTCTGCAACATTGCAAATCTTCGTTTATATTATCCATCCACTTAAGTGACAATTGTCTTTATCCACAATGCAAAAAATTCTGGATCCACATACAATATCGCCGTTGTCGGTAAATACACATGTAGGGCAAATCTTCAACTGATTTCGTATGTTTATATAATAGCTAAACTGCCGGTCAGTATAACAATCACCACAGTTGTCGGTTCCTTTATAACATTCCAATACAACACAGAACTCCTGGTCGATACAGTACCACAAATTTCCGGCTTAAAAACTCAACCGTAAATTTGAAAACTCTCTTGCAGGTCTAGATGTTCTCAGGTCGGGTCATGGAGTATAGTAAGGTGACAAACACAATCATAGTTTAAAAGGAAATGTTTGTAGGAAGCAAATCGATATGGATGTATAAAAACGAATACATTTATTGACCTGTGTACATGTATGTATTAATTTATCCAAAATGCTGAGATATTCATCAGTATATCATGAATTAGGTCAATTAGGTCAACGATTCAGCGTTATACTGTACTGAACCCAATGAGTTCAACCCACGAAACAAGGGCTGACCGCTGAACAAATCAAATGTTATAGGTTTACGGTATGCATGCATATATTGATCAAGAGGAAAATCGATAGAGGCGCATTTCCTACAAAACCATCATTAGTTCAGAACTGAACATCATACACGGATCCCAAAGCACGCGATTGCATGTACTGTCGATTTCTATATGTGTTAAATGTGAGTGATGTGTTCATAATTTTAACAGAAAGACTCTTGCCTGAGTGATGTTAGAATGTATTCTGCTAGTGTAGCAGATTCTTCTGTTAAATATAGCACACATGCTCTATTAATTCAACCTGAATTTTCTATCATACGAACAGGATATTGTGTTGAATATGACAGAATATTGTGTCATTTTAACAGAATATATTCTAGTATCACTCAGACGACAGGCTTTCTTTTAAAATTAAGCGATTAATTTTTTGAGGGTACATGTAACCTCGGGCCTAAGCTATGAAGTTTGCTGTTCATTCACCCCTTATGTGATGACGACCTGTGAGCAAACTGGTGACGTATATCTAAAACCAATGGACAGTTCAGCTTGTACCCGGAGTCTCCATTGCGTTGGTAAAGGAACCTCGTCCGGACTTGACTTGCAAATCTGACAAATCCTCTCGTTTCGAGGCTGGCATATGTTCATGTTCGGATGCAACAATCGATCGAACGCTGACACAGATTGTTAGCAAATGAGGCCCTATGATGCGTGATTTATACAGGCTGGTTATCGCGGGACATGAACAAAATATAATGAGACTGAATATAACCAAGATTGATCGGATCTCTTGCGGGTAACCCTAACCCGTAAACAGTCGTAAATACGGTACTTATAACATATTAGTGTAACTCCTATAAGTGACAGACGCAGAATTATTCTAGTCTGGTGAAACTGATAATGTAAGCATATATGTAAAAAAAAAAAAAAGCTTGTACATACTCTAGGCTACCAATAGATTTGACTGCAATACTGCCCAAATGGCGTAAAACCATAATCAATTATTCAAACAGACGTCTACTCCACTGGCACGTTTGTATACATACATGTGTGTGCGTATTTAAGCATGTGTCCGATGATGGCATATTATATAAAGAGCTTTGTTTTATTTCAAGAAAGCTGTATATGGGTCGCCCGATATATATCAATGATGAGAAGATGAGAATTCAGTCCTTGCAATCCCTTGCTTAAAACGATAAAAGCAAATAAATATTGATGATATATATATATATATATATATATATATATATATATATATATATATATATAAACAGTCTAAAACATGACAAATGCACTTACTTCACGTTGGCCTACATTATACGACACAATCTACACAATGAACAGTGGACATTTGACCCATGTTTGTCATAAACACGCAGTGAAATGACCTTTAATGTAGATCGAAATCGTACACTTTCAATGGAAAAGGCAACGGTGAATATCAGGCCTGTTTAAATTGTAGGTCTACGGGCTTAAACCTATACGTGGGAGGATAGACCTAAGCCTATATGTAGCAGGATAGACCTAAGCCTATGTGGAAGGATGTTACTATTCAGATCGCCAGTGTCGCTGCCCATCATCCTAACAGCAACACTGTTCAGGTATGCCTTAGGACTTGACGCATCACATCACAGAAATGGACCTGAGATTTTCTACCGTATAGGGCTGACTTTAGTGCTGCATGTACGCCAAAACATGCGTAGCGGCCGGGTAGGCCTAATATATATCAATTAAACATTTTGGCTGTCAACAAATTTAATTATAATATTATTATGCAATGTAGTAAAACACCAATTTCTATGTATTGGTGACGTGAAAGGAAGGTGGGCAAGCGCTAAATAGTCCAAGGTCAACCTGATTTTAGGAAATGTCCTGGGTTCATAACCTTGTGATTTCAATATCGCTACCGGTATTTAAGTTTAGACCAGTGTAAATATTACAAAATCTCATGTCACTGCATAGGCCTACATATGATTTTACAGTCAGTGTAATTGCGACACCGTACTTAAAAACATCCATTGTTAACAATTGAGCTGCTTTGCGACATAAGCCTACGTGCATTTCACACTCTCTGATGTACAACTCCATGCACTCTGAAATCACCGACCGAGTGCCATTTAAATCACTGCTATATTCAAACTGAAAGACACCGACCTAGACGCCATATAGTTACCATCTTGATCAGATTACTCACCAATCGAATTTGTGTGCTCATCAACACATACGGCATCTTGTCTGCTTAAATCAGCCCACACAGCCGTCTGAGCAGAGTGTTCACTATTAGCCGTACTACACTTGTTAAATGCCACGCTTCAGTGGCATGCAAAGTTATTTCCCCTACATTTGATCGCCCTTTTTTTTCTAATCGACTGCCAAATTTAATCATGTTCATTGAGAGCTCAATTTTTAATGTCTGATACGGTGATTATTCGAGAAAATGTCAGACGCGGTAATTAAGTAATCAGTAAAGTCTGTAACTATTGGGTCAGTGTGTGTTTTTATCATGTTTTATTTACTTCCTGAGTAGTGTCCACCAGATGTCGCCCCACCTTGTCAAGGACGAGTTCCTGTTTGACTGACGCCGAAAGGGAATGGTGTGACAGGCAAGCAATCAAAATGTCATTTGCAAGAGAGAGACTGAATGTGCTTGCTGCTCTTGGCACAGGTATACTAGTCGGGGGTGGTGGTGTGCTTTTATATTTTAAGCTTAATGGGAATGCCAATCGTGAATTGTTGAGGCTATCTGCAGCTGTTTCGGATCTTCGAAGGGAGATAATCGAAATCAAAGAGAGACTGATTGAAACAGCCGGTAGTCGACAATCAGCATCTGTGAGTTCGTCTCTTAGACGAAATAGAGGCAGTGGCTACTTTTCTGTACATGCCAGTAGTGGTGAAGACGATGTGTACGAGGAGGCAACAGAAGGGTAAGACTAAAGGGTTCATAAAGCATCTGAAATATAGTTATGATTTACATGCCATATTTATTGTCAGAGGTTAATTGTTTAACTTTTACTGTAAATAATATTATTTTTATTCTGTTATTTAAATCGTGTGGATTATTTTTTCCAGCATAGCTTGCCGCAATAATGTTAAAGCTAAGCAGGGACCATCCCAAACAGTGTCAGAGTTCGTCTGTCACAATAATTCAACTAGTTAGAATCTACCTTCCCATTGGGTATTTTGACATTCACCAGTCGGTCGAGTTCATTTAAAGTTTAAAAAAAAACAAAAAACAATTGTGCCGATATTTGACGGTCTGATATTTGACAGCCACATTGATGAGATACTCGTGTATCACCACAATCATTCTCTAATTTATTTGAAGTACAGTGGGCTAGAAAGGTAAATGTATGATTTATGATAAGGAGGTAGATCATTAAGTTAGCCGAATTAGATGGTCACGATTTTACCAGCCCTAATGATTAATGTCATAATGTCAGTTGTTACATCAAATTGGTATGGGAGCCATTCTAACCTAGATATGGGGAAAAAAATCTTTTTTTGGTTTTTGGCTAACATGCAGTCATTGAAATTTCAAATGCTAGAAAATGGTCACTATGATTGAAAGAGAGGATAATTCTGTGAACTATACCTTGGGATTGATTTTTTCTTAATCAATTTTCACACTGACATTTTTTATTGCAGTTCCAGTGACTTGGAATCAAACCGTGACTACCGGACTCCTGAGGCCCGCAGCCCCACCCCAAGTGTTGTGATCAGTGACACTCTGACTAATAAAGAGTTTTACGCCGAGGTGGACAAACATTTGGATGGCAGTGACTGGGATAAAGAACAAGCTTATGAAGCTCTCCAGAAAAGACAGCTCAGGGTCAGTATCTTTATGACTCTTCATGGTGAACAGTTAATGTATACCACATACATATATTATATTTGACACTTGCAGCTGACAGTGTTAATGAAGGTAATCCTGAATCGTTGACTTCTGTATGTGTTATAGTGTATGAGTCACCCCAGATATTCATGTAATACTTCTCATTTTTAGAACAGATTATAGTAGTGCTGAAAAAGCAAAAAAGTACATTCATCTCTCAGATTTTCAGAAAAGTAAACATATAAATACGTCGTTCATTAGATGGACTAATCATGTGAGAAGAGAGACACTGTATATTCGTGTTATAATTACATATGTAGTGGCTTAAAAGAGCAGACCAGATGTCCCAAAAATTAGAAGAATGACAGTATCCTGAATCATTGATATTTTTGTGTGTTATAGTGCATGAGTGACCCCGAGTTTTTATGGAGACTGTCCAAGGCTTGCTATTTGATGGCTGGAATTGAGGGTGATCGAGGGAATCCAGAGAAGAAAAAGGAACTAATGTTTGAATCAAAGGATCATGCTGACTCAGCTATTCAGTTAAATGAAGAGTGTGCAAGTGCTCACAAATGGTACAAAACTTACATTACATTATTTTAGTATTCAATATTTTAATACAATGTCAGCTCCGTAAGATGGCATAAAAATCTGTATTGTGAACAGTTTATATATATACATGTCAGTTGACAGTGTAATGTCTACAATGTAGTTGAATGCATATTTCCTCTAGTTTGAAAGCAGGTTTGTTTTTTTTAATGTGAGACATGCCATCATATGTCAGTTCGTGGATTAAGCTTGAGTGCTTTGACATTTCCCTGATCAGTGCGGTGCAATGATGTTTAGAACTGGGATCACCTTGCTGACCCCAATGGTTGAAGTACTGGCTCACTGCAGCTGTCAGATCATGGACCCTTTGATGTGGCATGTTCATGTCCAGTTCTGGCTGCCTTGACTGTGGCTCTCAGTCAGGTGGTTTGTAAGGCACCTGGTAACAGGTTATGGTTTATTCCTGGCACTCAGGGTGGCCACCACCCATATCCCGTAACCACTGTCATATGAATGAAAAATTTCTGAACACGACATTTGACACCAATCAAATATAAAATAAATGAATAAGCGTTTACTACTGACTCTTGTGAGAGATAGCTAACAATTTTTTGAGTGCACATGTTTGTATATGTTTGTTTATGTTTTCTTAGGCTGGCATGTGCTCTAGGGGCTGTGGCAGAGTATGGAGGTACTCAAGAGAGAATCAAAAGTGCCTATGTGATAAGAGTGAGTGTGGTCATTCATTTATTCATTCCAATACACACTTCTCTGGTTCCTATTTTAAGAGTCGACTCTTTCTTTGAACGGGTCGCTTTATCAGCCTTGGAAGTAAAACTATTGACTTGTTTTTTATATGGTAAACGGCTAAAGTAACAGTACTTGTTGCTGGATAAACCTGGTGTGATGTTGTCTTTTTTTTGTTGTAGGATCACATGCAGAGAGCCATTGACCTAAACCCCTCTGACCCTACTGCCCATTACCTTCTGGGACGCTGGTGCCTTGGGGTAAGTACACGTGTACCCACTTGAGTATAACACAACATGTCTTTTCAATTTATACCTGTATTCAGCATGAAAATTGCAAATCTTTGTTGGATTTCTTGTTGTCTTTAACACATGACCTTTGTTAAGAGAAAGGCCCAAGTTAAAAGCCAGAATGTCAAAGACTTCACCATCAGACAGAACAAGAATCGACTTATAATAGAGATGTTTGGTGGAATCTAAAATTAAAATTCCAGGTAATAATGTGGCCTTTATTACTGTACTAGTTTGGTGATGTAACACTACTGTGAAAGTCTTGTATTTTGTTTCTGGGTGTGTATGTGTAACCTGCATCAGAATTTCAATGTCTTGAACATTGACTATGTAATGGGTTTGAACAAGACAGCCCAGCAATGTAGTAGGTGTGCTTAAGAAATGTGTATTAGGACTTAACACCAGTGTTAACTTTAGTTCAGACTAAAGTATCGTTTACTTTATATTGGAATGAAACAAGTCTTAAGCCTAGTTTTAACTATCAATGCTATTGAACCACTGGCCCCAGGTCACTGAAGTTTTGTGAGTTAATCCAACTGTCACTGATTCAGCTGTGATAAAGTACTCACATATCTTGAGATATTTTCAAATGCATAATGCATTGGTCAAGTGTACTGAAATTTCAAATCTATCCCTTCATAATGGTAGTATATATTGACAAAAATGCTTATGTGAAATTTTCTACTCATTGTTATAAATTTGATGTGTTCATGTTTTTTAGGTCTACATGCTGACATGGATAGAGAGAAAGGTAGCGGCTACACTGTTTGGGACACCACCAACAGCTACAGTAGAGGAGGCTTTAGACCACTTCATACAGGTGACAATGGCATGAACTACATGTATTAGCTTGCCCTCAGAGAGTTGGAGCATTTCTGACAGAAAGAGGCAAAGTACATCTTACATGTACTCTGATCAGATCTGGGATTCTCTATATACTGCAGGAAATGCTCATCACAAGTTAAACACTGCAGCACAAAGACCAACACATCCTGTATCACATTAAGCTATTGACATCGTAATACCAGCTGTGTTACTCTTCTGACCAGTGAGATCATGTGTTCAGATCTGTCAATTTTGTATTCACTTAGGCATATTTGACTGGTTTGTATTTTTGCAGGCTGAGGAGTTGAAACCTAATCAGTGGAAGGAAAATATGTTATTTATATCAAAGGTGAGATATTTGTCTTTCTTGAAGAATCGTATCTCTATGAAGGCTTACATCACTGGAATAATTTGTTACATATAAACTGTGATGTATTCCTGAACAATTAAAATGATGATATTCAGTGAAATAGCAAGTTCAAACAGATAAACTTTCCAAGACTCTCAAAGATTTTATCTTCTTAATAAATGTGAATAAACTTGAATTGTTTGTTACAGTGTTATATAGAGCTAAGAGATATAGAAGAAGCTGTGAAATGGCTGGAGAAAGCGAGTTTGTTGTCCAGTAACTCAACTGATGTAAGTACACATGTAGGATTCCCCTACGAGCATGAGCTTTCAAATATTACCCAAATTCAAGGGCGATAACTCTGAAGGGCTTTTGTCAGCTTTCAATTTAAAAGTTCTCAAGGTATCAACGCGGTGTTAGCTGTCATGATTATATGCCAAGGGTTTAAATGAAAGGATACTTAAAGACATATTCAGAACAGAAGTGTATGTCCATGTGTCAAGCATTATCCTTGTGTACTCAGAGGTGTAGATTTCTAACATTATCCACAGTTCATTGATTTTGATTTGTTAATTTGATTAGTGTTTTACGCCGTACTGATGAATATTTCACTTATTATTGTGGAAGGAAACACACGACCATCCACAGGTTACTGACAGACCTTCCCGTGTACAGCCGGAGAGGAAGCGTCACAGTTCATTGTGGTGAATGAACGTGTTTATATTAAGGCTTGAAGTAGCTATATCATATAGCATCAGATTTTGTTATGACCCTTGGACCATTTTGCACATATTTCAAATATATTGATATTTATCCGCTATTAAATTAGCAAACAGTGGGCTCTAGGCAAATATAATATGAGTTCTCCTAAATTGTTGAATCCACTTTTGAGTCTTAGCTTTATATTTCAGGACCGGACTATCCAGTCAGAAGTGGACGCATTGTTACAAAAACACAGAGGCTAGAGAGCTCAACAGTACTTTATCTTTCTGTTAATGAAGACCTAAAGTCACATGGTGATGAAAACTTGAAAACAAGCCGTGACAAGGAAGGACTTACAACCCTGCTTGATTAACCAGTTATGACAAGTCCCTTGTACCCTCTCCCCCAACCTCCTCTACTGGCCATTCTTGTTATAACTATAAGAAAGTGTTAGAAAACGTTGGCAATATTACATGAAGGATAATATACTGTTGTTATGGTTGATTGTTTTATTTGTCACACTATGGACATGTTTTCAGTCTATTTGATTTGATCCCCCCCCTTCCCCTGTCAAATCGTAAATGTGATTTTAACAAGCTGCCTGCACTGCCTTAGCTTTGTAACCTTTTTCGCAAGACATTGCATGATAATTTTATCTCGTTATACATCAAGAAGTAATAAGTAGGACAAAAGTCTGTACAATGTGCTTGTACAGACTTTCATTATTATTGGTCAGTATGAAGCTTAAAGTATTCTCTGCGTTCACAGAAAACACTTGTTTGCCAACCTGTTTTGCAGTGTTGCTTGTTGGTGTTCAACTGTTATGAGGTTGAAGTGTTATTTTGAAATCAAACTTTGCAGTGGTATGTTCTGTCTGTCCTATTCGGAATGGGCCCAGACTTCTTTCTGTCAGTTTCATGTCGAATGTTGACACATTGTAGACAACATTTATGAATTAATCAGGCTTTTAATTACTAGTGCCCAAAGTAACTGTAAAATTCTGTTTAGAATTTTGACTTATGTCAGAGCTGGCTTTGCAGAATATTCCCCATAGCCACTTCAAAATTTAAAATCACATCACAAAAACATTGTGTAAGTATTGCAGTTACTGCAAGTTAAAATCTTAAAAGTTTAATTTCTATAGCCCAAAAGTAAGGTAAATTCACATTTCAGATTTTGGTCTTCAGGAATCAGTCACAGTACCACAGTGAAAGAGATGAGCCAGAATTAACAAAAGACTGTTTGTATTTAATATGTGAATGGGGACCAGTCAGTTATGTCTCACTCCAGGGCTTGAGGTTACCGCAACGTCTCTCAGCCTCAGTTGGGATTGTACCTCTCTTCATTGACCTGCTGTTATAGTATAATACAATATAATGCTAGCTATTGAAGCCATAAGGCTCTACACTTTCCTCTTTGCTATCAGCATTCTTTTCGTAGTGTGGTTTCACTTGTGAGGGTGTAGAGGTGAGATCGTTATTCTGAGTGTAACGTTTGTTGAAGACCTCTTCTCTTCCACCAATATTGTCTATCAAGGTACTGAGGAGGACAGTTTGTCAGTAACTTGACAGATGTTGGTGGTTTACATCATGTAGACAGCCCAGTTTCCTTCGCCCAAACATATGAACACTATGGCATAGATGCAACATTATTGCGTATGGCATAAAACAACAATCAAACAACAATTGAATAAGTAAATTAACTACAAGAGACTTTACCTTGGCAGATAGTTTGAAGGACTGAAGGAACAGTTTATTGTTCTGATATAAATTGTGTATAAATTGTGCAGATGGTCTGGTCAGTAACTGCCAGCTATCAAGTTCATGTGAAATTCATATACACATGTTTATCAAACAAGGGCTAGATTTGTTTTAGCATTGTACAGGCTACGGCAGTGTTCTTTACATATGATCTCATAAATTGCTCAATTTTTTTTAAATGTATGGATGTGTAGATAAAGTATTATTGGTGTAAAAGTAGCAGATGTGTATTGTTTTAAGTTTTAGCTAAAATATCAGAGTACAGTATAATGAAATATAGTTATGATTGACGATTATGGAATACATGTTACCTGACAAATAAATGCAGAAATATATCCCTTGCTTGTTAAAAGAAGGTATGCATTCATTTGTCACCAGCTTTAAGAAACCTGTAAATCAGTGCAAGTTTTAACTCAGTCGTGGAACAACACTCAGATATAGTATATTTGTTACTATGGATAGTAAATATTGTTCTGGTTTCATGTATGTGGCATTTTTTAACAAATAATAAGACACCTGCAACTGTATACAGAATAGTGGTTAAACTGGAACTGTGACATGTTTATCATGATTTTATGAAATAAGTTGAGTTTGATGTTAAAGTCAATTGAGATTCCGCTGGAGACTGGCTAAACTTCATTCCTGCATGGCTAATACATTTAATATGAACAAATACATATACATCTGGCGTGTAAGCAAGTTGTGTCATGTTTTTAGTCCGTATACTGCTCCGGTCGTTCTACAAATCTTCCTGAAGGCAGGATGAAAAATATCAGGATGAAAAATATAATAAATAGCACAACCACATTTCGTATTGACATTGTAACAGTTATTTATTTAACAGTTATTTATTTAACAGTTGAATATTTATGGAATCTGTCCATCGTTGGCTACCTCACGCACATACATGTTTTGGGATTCAGTATTGTTTATCATTCTACCTGTACCTGGGTTTTCCAAATTCAAGACGGTGTATCCTGCTTCAGGTGTATTGGATTCTATAATAAGTGTTGCTGTAAACCTGTGTATGGTAAGCCCATCTTGTTGTTTATGGATTTGCTGGAATAAGTACAGTTTGTATACAGGTCTTATTTTCAGTTATTATTATATTTAGTGTGTCCGTTTTGTTTTAAATTTGAAATACACGTACTCCAGATGATTAGTTCTCGATTGTTGTTACTTATTACTGCAGCATGGTAAGTACACAATTGTTGGAAATGGTTGAATGTATGCTTGAGACAAAAGCCTGTATATCGGGCGACGTTAGATTCTGAAGCTTTATCACGCATGCGACAGAGTATACTGTGTTTGTAATCACTGGGTAGAATGATTTAATTGACAAATTTAGGTCTATATAGGCCGATATTAAGATAACTAGAGCATCATACCTATCTTTGTATCCCCTTAGTCCTGTTATTGTTTAACAAAATAGTAATTAGCGTTGAAATTCTAATAAGGTATAGGGGGAGAAAAGTATATGCCCTGTGCAGGTATGAACCTATTTAACATTAACCAGTTTGTGACTAAGAAAAATCAAATTTTAATATGGAGTAATATATCTGCATTCTAAACAGGGCATAGGGCTTATAGTGTTCATTTTATTCACCATACACAGTAAAGTTCCGGGCTGAGCATCACAAAGATATCGTACATGTACGATAATCGCACATACAGAACAATGGTACGGTAATAGTGAGGTACAAAATGTCGTAAGGCAAATGTACGATAAAAACATGTACGCCGCTTTGTGAAACTGTATATTCGTGACTGCGTGTGGAATTGGTCAACCCCACCGCCGAGGTAACAGCTACATAGATATTGTTGCCTGTCTGGTCTGAATTATTCTATAGAGAACAAACCAAAACAACCAATCACCCTCAAAGTTTGTTTGCAAACAAAGTTTTACTACAGAGAAACCCCATGATGGTTTAGACACCAAACATTGACTGTGGCTTCGTGATCTTGCTGATTGTCAACACGGGTCGTTGCTTCTTAAATTAGGCGAAGACATTGCATAACAAGACTGGGTTCTGCTCAAGAACAAGCCGCGGCTGGCCAGCATGTGTACCAGTGAAATGCTGATTGCTAGAAACACCGGTTGCTGATAAGGCCGGCGTGTGGCTTCGTTAGCGCCCACTTTGGGAAGCTACGTTATCCCAGTCTTATCTGTGGATGGGCAATTCCATCCTCTTCTCGGCCAACACACAGTTCCAGTGACGAGCCGATAGGATCACAGCCACGTGGTGGCCACATGGCAGGTCCGCACTTCTGCCAGCCAGGAATGCATGTGATAAGGCACTAACGTTCTCTTCTCAAACGACTCAGGAACGCAGAGAATTGATGTCCAGCATCTCTGTCATTTGTCATCTCATATTCTGGCAAAGGAAGAGAAATTAGCTCGCTTTCTTTATCGTTCCGCTGTATCTGGTTAGATTTGGCGAAGCTGGAATCAGATAAGACAGTTTCTAGAAGCTGGCCATACTACGGCACTGTTAATCAACCTCTTAACCCGGCTGACGGTCGTGAATTAACGAGAGAGAAATGATTGTGGACGGCTGACATACCGTCGAGATATTTACCGTACCGAATAAACGTTGTCTGGCGAACTGTGAAATATCCCTCCCCTGTTAAACCACATACATACATGCTACGAATACCATCCAATTTATGCACTCTATCAGGAAGTGATTGACCAGGTAAATGCATTAATCCAAGCTATGTCTGCCGGACAGTCCATCATAAATCAATGTCAATGCGGACTTGAAAACACCAATCAAATAAATATAATCAATGCGAACTTTTCTGTATGTCAGTGCGGGTTTGCGGGTATGTATACTTCTCTCTATGTCAGTACGGATTTGCGGGTCAGCACATGTTCATATGTCAGTGCTGATTTGCGGGTCAGTATAATTCTCTGAATGCCAGTACATATTTAACAGGTCAGAAGTTCTCTTTGTGTCAGTGCGTATTTGCATGTCAGTAGTTTCCTGTATGTCAATACAGATTTGTGTTGTATATGTCATTGCCGATTTGCGAGTGCTTCCTTGTATGGCAATACGGATTCACGTGTTAGTGCTTATCTGTATGACAGTACGGATTTGCGGGACAGTGCTTCTCTGTATGACAGTACGGATTTGGCGGCCAGTTCTTCTCTGTATGGCAATATATTTCTCTGAATGCCAGTACAGAAGTACCGGTCAGTACTTCTCTTTGTGTCAGTGCGGATTTGCATGTCAGTAGTTTCCTGTACGTCATTCCGGATTTGCGGGTCAGTACTTGCCTATACATCAGTGCAGATTTGCGGGTCTGTACTTTCCTGTATGTCAATCCGGATTTGCAAGTACTTCCCTCTGTGGCAATACGGGTTCGCGGGTTCGCGGGTCAGTGCAAAACGTCCATGCAATGGCAGAACACTCGTTTGAAGAAACCATGCATCTGCGTGGTTGGAATGAATGATTGGTGTTTAACGCCAAATTGACCGTATTTCAGCCATATCATCCTGACATGTGGCTTAAAGATGGGCTCTTCCTTTGACTTCCTCGTCAGTTCATCGTTTAAAATGTCTTCATTCGAAAAGATAAATAGCTCGAAACCGTCAATATATTTGTGAACATTTTTCATGACTTATATACGCCATAATTTGTCCGGTACTCCTGGCGAGAGGATGTTAGTTATGTCGAGTCTTCACCAAACAAAAAAAGGGAAAAAAATTTATAGGTGAAATATTGTGGAATATACCAAGTAAATCAAATATTTTAATCTCGACCGACTATATATATATATATATATATATATATATATATAAAGCCAATTTAAGATGGGACAGAACCGAATACAGATACCGGGTAACACCAGCACCCATTGTCGAAGCCGAAAGGAAGACAGTCGATGCTGCATCAGTCGGTAATCATTTGCTAAGAACTATAGAATGCTCAATATAGAACTCCAAGTTTGATTATCGCAAATCAGGATTCTCTAAAGCACAATCGTTATTTAAGGTTGGAATGATTGTTTATATGACATCCAACAATAGAGGGTTTTCTTTCAAGGTTTGATTCATATGGACATCGCTTTTTTCTTCCGCTTTAGTGATATCTAGATGTATGTCTTTAATACTTCCAATTTAGATGTTGGTAGACACCTTCGTAATTGCTTTCACCTCAGTCGAAATGTCTCTGTGATACCTTATACTGAAGATATGAGTGAGTGAGTGAGTGCTTGGGGTTTAACGTCGTACTCAACAATTTTTCAGTCATATGACGACGAAGGAATCATTAGGGTGCATGCACGTGTAATGTGCCTCCTTGTTGCAGGGCGGATTTCCACCACTCTTTTATTTCTTTTATTTAGTGCTGCATCACTGAGACGACTTACCGAAGGCAAGTAAGTCGCCCCGCCCGAGCCATTATACTGATACGGGTCAACCAGTCGTTGCACTATCCCCTTCATGCTGAACGCCAAGCGAGGAAGTTACAACTTCCTCTTTTAAAGTCTTAGGTGTGACTCGACCAAGGATTGATCCTGGATCTACCGGTCCCGAAGCGGACGCTCTACCAACTGTGCTATCCGGGCCGGTCTGAAGATATGAAGGCTTGAATACAACCTTATTACACTGCATGCCTCTCCAGCTGCTTTATACGTCAGAGAGTTTGTCAGGCACTTCGTCCAGGACCCTCCACCCATAAGGCATATACCGCCGTCATACAAGTGAAATAGCACGCTATTAATTCAACTCAAATCAACTACACAGTTAAAAATGTCCATAAAATAATACATTATTTATTTCTTTATTTATACATGCATGATTGGGGTTTTAAGCCGAGCTCAAGAAGATTTTACATACTATAGTAAACGACGGCGACCAGTATTATGGTATTAGGAAACAGGGCAGGGCGCGGTGGAACCCCACGACCACCAGTACGTATATCAGTAGATATAATACCAGTAAAAGACACAAGCACGAGTCAGCATGTTGTTAACAAAGACATATTTTGACAGAGATTAAACTGTGTTCATTATAACATGTTTCAATGCATGCCTGAAGTATCCTTCCGCAGTCAACAGTACTTTATAGGATATAAAATTATTTTTAAGAAATTAAACACGAATTAAAAACAGGTTGGACGTATTGAGGAATGCTATATTTATATCGGAGAGTATAATATAGAATATATACGACATATTATGACAAGATTCTAAACAAGTGTCACTGGATGTTAAAGCAGATACATCCAATAAACTCACTTTTTAGCCGACACACTTTTCAGTATAGCCTGTGTCTTGATGGACAAGGTTCGAACGCATTGTTATGCTCAACACCGTTGTACCGAATCACCGGTGGTGTAAACACCGCTGTACTCTGTGTACAAATGGGCAAGGGTAGGAGAGCATCTCTGCACTGTCATGCATAATCGTCAGGCATCACTATCCACAGTATCCACATGAACCGAATGATCTGTTTTACATGCAGGAAAGTTCCAAACATGTAGCTATATCGCCTTTATAGTGCCATTAAACGATGAGAGGATAAATATCACTATCAGCCAAATCACTCTGCTTCAGTGTGAGTCTAGTTTTTCTCTGCTACACTCAGTCTCTCAATTCACTTGCGCAACAGTGTACAGGAAGACATACAAGGCATACGCTCTGACTGTCACACAGAAAAATGAACTGCGTTCCAGAAGGATCTCATCGAATCGTGTGGCCATATACAGACCGTGAGCATCTCAGTGACAAAACCTTATAGTACATTTCACTTTGTTTCACTTCCACAGAAAATGTTTAAATGAAGCTCATGATAACTTGCACTCACTGACCACCATCATATCCCTTAGTCTCAGATATACAGTGTTAATTCTAATTGCTGCTAATGAAATATTGCACATCAGACGTAAGTAATTGTCTCCAGTTGTCACACAGATTATGGCACGCGAGATCTCGCGTAGATGTACATTGTTGAGGAATATGCCGTGCTTCGATACTCATTTGCTGTTGTTACGGCGGTGTCACGCTATAGCCATGTTACATATCATCCTCACTGTCTCACAAATCCACCCGACCATGTCACATTAACACGATAGTGTCACATTGTCACAGCCGTAAATCGCCATGGCTGTGGCTTATTGTGTAGAGACAGTGGCATATTGTTAAGATTTACTTATACGACGGCGGCCAGCATTATGGTGGGAGGAAACCTGGCAGAGCCTAGGGGAGACCCACGACCATCCGCAGGTTGCTGACAGACCTTCCCACGCGCGCACATTGTTAAGACAATGATGCAGTCACGGACGTGTCAGATTGTCACGGCATTGCATGTCAAATTATCACGGCGCGGTCGCACTGTCACGACCGTATGGCGTTATCGCGGCCATGTCACACAGGTAGAATCTTGTCGTACTGACATGGGAGCATATAAACTGTGACTGTGACACAGAATAGGGATGGTACATAGGCAGAAATGACTGTTATAGCGTAGGACAACTCTCGATCGTGCCAGCGGTGCCATCGAAACAAGTGTAGTGTTGGGGTGTATCAGGAAATGTACACTGTCACGCGCTGTCATGTGTGACATACGCACGGTATACTGTTTGTCACATCCTGGTTTTTACATTTGTCGTTTACGACTAACACTACAGGCATATTCACCACTGTTTACTCTGACACAGCGATTACTGCTCTCCACGCCTGCATTTATTACCGGTAGAACACCCAGGTAAGTGGTAACAGTTAACCGTTTAATGTTCGTACATCGCCACATTTGACACGGTTGCACAGTTCGGAGTTGGTATCTGGTGTGTGTCAGACAACAAATGGGTGGTATCGTGACGGGTAAGATGATGCCAATTTGGAGGGGACGGGTCGCCACGGTGCCTGAGCCTCATGACCCAGGTGGTTAGGGTACTGTCCGAGGGTAAGTCCTTCCCAGAGGCCCGAGGGAATCCCTGCCCCTGAGACGGGGTAACCTAAGTCCGTGCCGGGCCGTCTCTGCTGAGATAAAACATATGGATTTGAAGAAACACCTGTCACTGGTCTTGGAGGAAATTTCAGTCCACTGTCCGGGAACCGGAGGCTCCAGCCGGACAAATCCGGAACTTTCCCCGACTGATATTTGGTGGCATAATTCCGGTAAAAGTAGTCGGCCATGGAGTCTCCCCTCACCGTCCATTTGAGGGAGGGAGAGGACAAGCCTCTCTGACAGTATGCACCACCGGCAATCTCCGGCCCGCTCAAGTCCTTGTACACGGGCTGGTAGTGTTTGTACCCTTGCCCGAGGTACGCCAGGCTCACGGCCGGTAAGGAGTAATAGTCTGTCTTTGGTCTGTTAGGTTCCTTCCAGAATGATGCTGGTAACTGTCGCAGTCTAAGGGGTACAGCTGAGGCACCGGATCCCTGTGGTTGATTCTTTGAGACAGTCTCATCCCCAGACAAACCGGATTTGAGGGTGTCACACACTGGGTACCCATCACCAGGGCTGTCCCCAGCAACACAGAGGCGGGAGTCTCCCACCGCATCATCGGTCACCAGCTCACCACTCATACTTTACTCAGTCGAGAAGCGATCCCTTCGTGTCGTTTCACTCGTCACTCGATCAGTCGAAAACTGATCCCTTAAATTGTGTCCTTCACTCTGTCGCTGGTTCAGTCGAAGATTGACCCTTTTTGTATCCTTCACTCTGACACTCGATCCGACAACGACTGATCTTTGTGTATTCTAACTGCAATATTATGCACTATGAGTCGTGGTTATGCAAGATTAGCACATGCAAACACCATTGTCATCATACTGTTGGTATATAATTAAACACACTTCCTCATATACCAGCTCCGCTAATCGCTATAACACCATCTTAGTCAACTTGTTACATGAAACTTTTATGAACTCTGGTCACATTGTCCACTACATCCGCAAAGGAAAAATAAAGCCAACTCTCCGTAACGCACAGAAACACTAAAGCCACGTTATATCTCTAGTTTTTGTCTGGACGGTACGATTTCTTTCTTTGACGACAGCTAACAGTCTCTGTTAATGTCACTCACTCTCGTCTACTTTCCCTTTCTCTGTTTCCCTCTCTCATCCTCAACCGCAGGCCCCACTGTTATGCCGTGCCGCTCAATCCCATTCTCTCATCCCCCACTCACTGACGGACTGCCCCGCCCCCAAGCCCTGACGTACACCACGGCTGTTCTCGCTCAAGTCCGCGCTGGTCGGGGTCAGAGGAGGCAGGTAATTGTATAGAATGCTAACATCTTAACAAATGCGCTCTCTGGATCTTCAGTTATCCAAGTCATGTGCTTTTCGAAGTGTCAAAATAAACAAAAATATTTTACTTTCTCCCATTAGTCATGCTTATCTGTTCCTAATCGATGTAGGGAGAGTTGTGGAGATCGTCCAGATTTACAGAGGGAGAAGCTGAGCCAGCCTTACGCCGACGTCAGCCGTAGTGTCCTCTCCCACTCTACCACCACTCATAACTCCTCCACTTTTCACTACCGACAATGATCCCGTGTCGGCAACGATAACATCGAGACGTAACACATGCTATACCCAGTGTGAACTGAACAGCTGCGATGCCGTGACGTCACTTGTCAGTTTCGTGACATTCGTCTTGTTTACGGATTATACTTTACTTTCAGAGATGTTCAGTTTCCTGATACACGCACTTTCCTCAGACAGATCATGTCGCTAATTATTGGCTGTTTACGTAGTCTTAATAAGGTACAGGCCTATTGCGTAATAACACCATTCGGCTAGGGGAATGCAGGGTTTAGCCATACACCCTGTATACTTATCGATGGTACTGTAAGCTTCACTCAGTTAAGTTATTATTTACACCCTCTGCATGCAAAGTACCACTGGAAGCATCCGGGTCTATTTATAAAGAATACGTCACCCACACTATAAGCAGCAATTGCGTAATCTACATATGGTGTAAAAGAGTGGTTATGAGGCACTTGGTGCGTATACATGCGCAGGCAATAGTAGGTGTAGGTTGGAACGTAGTGTCTTTAATAATATTACTTCTGCATTATGTCTCGTGTAATGAATGATTTAAGAACGGATCTGATATACACAGTTGATGAAAATAATAAATTTCCGTGATTCTTTCGACTTTAACGTTGCAATTAGTTGAAGTTGAAGGCGTCTTAATTGTTTTTTGCACGTTCTTCTGACTACCAGTTATCGTGTTTGACATTCCTTGTTCAAATTTATCGATAATATGCGGATAATATAACCGGTGCTGTTAAATACACAGTGCACTACAAGGTGGCATTCGGCAATTTTACGGAAATTCGTATTTCGTACATGAAGAAATGATAATGATTGTTGTATATGATCTGTTACCACTTAACCATTTGGATGAAATTTACAGAATAAAAACCTAACAAATGTAAATTGCAAATTATGTGCGACAATTACCGGACTGTCGCACTATCGTTGCTTGTATTTTTTCTCTCCTTGCTGTGTCTATATTACTATCACAGTGTTTTAAACAACATGCACAAATATGGAATCCTTTAAGATTTGCTAGGTAAACTTAATGTAGGGGAACATTTATATGTAGGTGAAGAGTTATCTACAGTGTAGACAGTTGCATATAACTGTGCCAATTCTGAATCGCGAAATGTTTTGCTTATAAATATTTTCCCATATCGTCGTGGTGCTATATTCTCATTTCTGTATATACAATCTCTGTGTATTTATATGGCATCGATAAAGTGTGTGTTTGTTTGATCTTCATCATAGATTTGAACATTATTTTGGTCATATATAGCCATTAGAGATGAGAAACCGATCAGCGATATATTACATAGTGCTGCCATAGTACTGTAACGCCATGTCAGAGACATCAGAAATAACGTTTCATTTATTTTTCAAACATAAACAAAGTATTTAGTACGATATCAGTCTACCTAAACATTAATCAGCACAAGTGACAGATAAGGCTATACAGTCCTACGTTCAGTACAAAATCACGCCCGGTTCACCACAGTGCACAAAACACAATGGATTTAAGAATAGTAGTGTAGTTCAAAGCATGCAGTAAGAAGTTTGTCACCGTGCCTAACGCAGTTAAACTTTAGCAGACGCCGCCGTCTAAAAACTGGAAGTCCGAGGTATAGGCTGTATAAAAGGACAAATTGATTGTGGTATCACTGATGTTGCAGATATACGGATAACAGAGACACCATGCCGTCTGCATGCCCCCACCCTCGGGACCACAACCTTTATCGTCACCTGAAGAAGCGTGGGTAAGCTCCGTGTTCTCGTCGACCCCTGAGCGGCTAACATAGCTGGGCTTTAGAAGCCACATTCCAGTTCGAGCGGGGCCACACTAGAGAGGATTAACAAACCATTGCAAGTGGCTCACTAACTCTTCAACTGAAGCTGTTAAATACCAGGTGGTAATCCGTCACTCTTTGCACACCTATCAGAACTGACTCCTGTCTAAGTTTATCCTTTCTGATATACGACAAGGCAATAAACACCCGCGGCGGTTAATACAAGCGCAGCGGCCGCCCCGGTCTAGCCGTATAGAGTGCTTGTGGCCTGAAGTACGCGCAGCCTTGTATAGTGCTTTGTATCAATGACGTCGCGGGTTCGAATCCCTCCAGATGGAGTTGGCTAAACTGTGCCCTAATGCAATAAGGCTGGTCAGGTGTACCTGGCAATCTGTGCTTTTCCCTTGCCCCCATCGCCCATAATTACCGTTGTATATATGCGTGGAATATTATTGAGAATCGCGTAAAACACAAATATAAGTAAATAAATAAAAATGTGTCCCTTGGGCTTATCAAAAAGTTGGCAAGTTTAAATCACAAAGATGTATATCACTTTTCAAAAAGTGGCGTGACAGCGTTTCATTTAATTTTCAGACAGTCGTCTTCAGTTTACCACTGCATGGAACCTTAGTGATGTGCTACCATATATGTGCATAGTTAAGACAGATTATCAATTTACCTGAAACGGTTAACTTAGTTAGTTTTTAAAGGCAAAACTTGTTTCCCTTCTGCACATGTATACTACCGAAACCTGTCAGAGTATCCAAGGAAACAAAATAGGTCAGTTTTGAGGACATGGAAAATGCAATCAGTGTGACATTAAAGAATAAAAAACAGATTTGTGGTGCATGGTCTTTCGGAGTGTCCACATCCACATCATGAAAATTCCTTAGCAGGATGATTTACAAGTGTCTGTGTCATAATAAGTTCATTTGTGGGAACACAGAGTTGGGATAAATGTAGGGTTAGAAAAACTGCTTTACTAGGGTAAAACAGTATCAAGCATGATATAGTAAAAATATACTGTCAAAATACATTGTCACGATAAACTAAATTGTAGTAAGTAGGGAGTTAGGACTAACGTCGGTATACAAACAAAAAACCAAAAACAAAAACATGCACAATATATTACATTGTATGGTATCATTTCCAGTGCGTTTCGTTTGTCAGTATACAGGTTGGTTACAAGAAACGGGAAAAATCAGCTGAAAGGTTATCACGTTCAGTGTTAGGATAATATTCGATGTCAGGATTTAAGATCTAGAGTTAAATCTAGAGTCAGGGCAAAATAATAACTCTTGCAGGGTGTCATGCATGTCCAGTGCCAAGAAAAAACTCAGTCAAAGAAAGCAGAGGTGTTACTCTATCATCGTCAGAATGAACAAAAACAACAACAACAACAATAAAACACATACTGTGGGGAGTAAATTCCAATCGTCAACTATTACATACGTTCCAGTGAGCTGTGATCAGTAATCGCAGGGTTTCTTTTCCCATGAACGTTCAACACAAACCATCAATGAAGTTAGAAAGTATGAGCATGTATTAAAGGCCAGAAAACACTAACAATGTACATGTCAGATGAAAGCCCATTAAAAACTGTCCAGTAATAGAGTTGGATTCATTTTTAGAACCTTTTCAACACAGAAAAAGACAATTGGAGTTTGGATACCTTATCTGACAATATTGGGGCCAATGACGTCACATCAGGTTTTTGTCACTTAGCACACATACACCGCTTGATTTCACCGTTTTAATTGTATGTACATGTACATATGAATGCACTCGCGAATGAACCTTGAAGCGAACTATTACGGATATGACGTCACTGATATTCTCTGGGTCACTACAGACCACCACAGTTTCTGGTGGGAATGGTCTTTAACCTGATTACACTTTATTTTTGTATTTTCTTTGCCTTTAAAAGTATAAACTCAGCACAGAGTCATGTAAAGAGAAGCAATCAACAATGTCAACAAAGACATAAGGCCGAAACCCAATATCCAAATCAATATTTATTAGTTAAAGCTGTGTATCTGTAAGTTCGACTTGGGCTGGAACTGTTGGTATATCCAACTGTTGGAACTTTTGGTATATCCAACATGATAGTTTTGTTCTACAACGATCCTGTATACATGTATAACATGGGTTAAGCGGAATAAGACTCAGTTATGCAGAAGAGTTCCAGAGATTCTGGACGCTTCATACTTTCTTAAAGAGAATTAAGCCATTTCTCTAAGGGACGCATAAGTTACTACGATGTAAGCATTTACACGAACGGTTAGAAAAGATTCCTAACTGAGGAAAATTGACAAGAGAGCGAGTTTCACCGGTTACGTGTGACCATTCGCCAACTATCACACTGTTCATACTGCAGCCTTTTACATTATCCTCCTTTTAAGATTTAAGATATTTAAAGTGAATGTGCTTGATAAAAAAGCAATCTTTTATTATTCTCCCCATTACGTTCGAAGAACATGTACTCTACTTAGCCAAGACGGTACTGCGTGTACATTTGGCTTGCCATATTCTGTCTGAACGATGAAGTATACGTATAGGACCGAGAGGCGTTCAGGCAGGGCTTGTACCGTGCATTGCTTTCAGAGCAGATTTATTGCCATGCTAACACAAGCCACAATGTATCTTAACAACAGGCAGTCATTCGTCCGGCTTTTACAACCTACTAATTTTATGCTACATTTTTTCCACTTTGGTGGTCGCTACCCTAATTGTAAAGGCACAACGATGCAATTTCCAGTGTTGTCACTTTTCCATATTACTTTGGCACCGTTTCATCCCTAACGTATGCATTATCTACAGTCTGTATTTGCATGGATGACGGACATGTTAATTTTAGCGGAACTAAAGTTATATACAACTGGAAAATGAAGTCGAAACAAACGTATTACTTGTCTCTGCTTCCTGTTCTTGAACACATAATTTCCCTCCGTATGTGGCCAAGCGGTTGTATTAATATTTATATTTGATGGCCTCATGTCGATATTTATAGAGACAAGAGTATATGGTAATTGCTGAAAGTCTGTATGCATTTATGTTTGTATCTTGATGTAGCCTATAAACAGTTAACCTTAAAGTCGGATTTTTACTCTCTATATATTCAGGGTACAAGTTCCTGAAAGGAAATAAAAGAATGTGTTGACCAATAAAGTCAATCATGGCTTGGCTTGAAGCTGACGCTAAAAAGTGATTTTTTTGTAGTGTGTACATTGAAGCCTATATAGCAAGCAGAAAATAATAATTAAAAAAAAACCCAGCCTTCTGAAACACATTCACATTGTTACAATAAAGTGACGCCCAATTCTATAACGGCCTGTGTAATACTGATACATTTATGTATAGTAATGCTGCATGAATGGCCGTTGGTACCGTCAGGCTGTCAAGATGGTAGCTATATGATGTTAGCTGGAAAAGCAGAAAAGCAAGAATTTTGTGATGGCGGGAATGTTCTGTACCTATGCAGTCATGGTAAGTATTCGCCGGGCTCAGTAAGTAACAATGTTTGATGTTCTTTACTGCAGAATCCCAATAAAAAGATAGTTTCAAAGTGCTCTTTGCAGACGCCAGTCAGTCTGCGGGGTAACATGCGCAGCAGACTTTTGCGCTAACAACAGTATCACCGTCCCTCCAAATATCCCTTTCTTCGGCCGAGAGATGCGCGTCGTTTGAGAGTCTCTACCGAGAAAGTATGTGTAGTATACTAACAATGTGAGGACTAGTGAGGCGAGCAGACGAAGCGAGAACAGTTAAATTGACGGGCAAGACGGTGATCAGATAAAAGCCCGCGGCTGGGACTGACTGATCGAGAGAGAGACCGACATTCCGCGGAAGACTCGCAGAACAAGGTGTAATGTGGCAATGCCAGTTTCATCAACATGCTTGGCCTCAAGAATTCCCGCAATTTCCACAAACGCCAATTTGACCGACCGGTCCCCACAACTGACATTTTCCTGCTTTCTCACACTTCTGAGTCCTTACAAAATTTTACTTTGACGTATACACTGCCTTATTTTCCTTCGCGCCTGCATGAATGTATCCAAGGCAGCCAGTTTATAAGTTTGCACAAAGAAAGGGGTTCACCATGATATTGGCTGCTATGCTAGACGCTGATTCAGTTATATAGGATGACGGAATTAACGTTAAAGGCACTACATTGTACAAAGAAATCCTTTGATTCTTTACATTCCGTCACGTCTCTGACACGTAGTTTTGACATATGTCTCTGACATATTTTACTTTCTTTCTATATTTGTTGAACCATTTATAGAATTGTTATGAATGTCGCAATAATGGTTCCTTAGCGAATCATGCGTAAAATGTTCTTCTGAGGAATTTTTTATTAGAAAGATATTCTCTCTTCTTCGCTCTTTTCTTTTAGTCTTCATTGCGATCTTTGAGAACTGGAAAACGATTTTCTATTAACTTGTGCAAGGGTGTGGGAAGCTTTCCTGTATCCATGTTAACAAAAATAGAAACGCAAGTCTTGAAACCTGATGCGAACTTTGAGACTTTGTGGAAGTACAACTCAAACAATACACATTTTAAAGATGTGAACATTTGCAAGTGTAAACAGACATTGGATGTGTTAGCCAGACATTTGTGGAACTGCATATGGAAATCTGAAATTAAAACAGTAGTCATTTTACATGTGTAAACTTAAGCCATTGTTGTTTCGAGTTGATAAAACTGTTTTAAATGTTTTAAGCTTGTAACAGTGAAAATTTAGCCTTTTAGGTATAGAGAACAGAATAGAATAAAACGAAATTTGGCGCCATAGCGGACATTAGTATACCAGTCGTCAACGATAATGGACGTTCTCTGCTAATCATCACAAGGCCAATTTCCCAACGGTTTACGCAAAGCACCAAGGAACAAGAAATTGTGCATGAAGTAAGAAAGTAGGACCAAGTCAAAAATTTCACACACAAAAAACACTTGTGTTGTTTCAACACAAACTTGTGTTCTTTCCAACAAAAGTCGTGTGGTATATTTCAACAACTCTATATCTTGTACACAATTAACAATAATATAATTGTTCATAGAACTGAAGTCTTTCAGTATAACATAAGTGTTAAACTGTGTTAAAATTAAAAATAATTATAAAGTTACACACAAGAACAAATTTAAAACAATTATTTCAACACAAGATCTTGTGTTAACTGAACACAAGACGGAGTTGTTCAAATATGACACAAGACTTTTGTTTGAGAGAACACAAGCCTGTGTTCATACAACACAAGTGTATTTTGTGTGCACAAAGGTGTGTATATAAACATGTATGCATGATGTTGCAACTTGAATTTATCCGCTTGAACTATTCCATGCTATATATAATTTAAAAAAAAAATATAGTTTTTGAATTTTGTATGGATATTATTGAATCGTGTTATGATTATCAATCTTATATTCCGCTTATATACTATTTCAGTCCAGTTTAATACGTCTTTATATCACAACCCAATGTTTGCAATGTAAACTAATCAATAAAAGGGTTCTTCATTGGCCACGACTGAATTAATCAAATCTTGCTAAATGAGACTTAAACCCGGATAAAACCAAATAAATAATAACTGTGATAAAGTATGTCTTGGCGTGTCACAGTTACTACATGGGTGTTCTATTCTATGTATATATCCAATAGCTTTCGGCACATCTAATACCGAGTCGACAAGGTCACTGCGCACGCATATATGTGAGTTAGTATACGGCAGTGAGTGAAATACACAGGTATAAAGGCGTAGATGGATGCCGAGGTGTCATGGAGGGCGTATTATGAAACGCGGACTCGGGGTATGGATCAAAGTGAAGCGTGGAACACAAGCGTAAATCTGACGCAAACCGACGGATGAACGAGACAGCCGAGGGGAGAGCTGCATCTACAAGCATTCCAACAACTCTACTCACGCTGGCTCTCGCTTTGATGATCATAATTAGTAAATAGGGCCGCGATTTTCTTACATAAACAATAAATTAGATTACGGCTGAAGACTGGAGTCGACATTTCTCGGGTAAAACTGCCAGCTTTACCCACGTCAGCCACCTCATTGTGTTCTGTGGTTGTATATTTCTGTGGGTGAGAAACTAAATATACATGAACCGTTAGCTGTTGCTGTTGACCGCCTCATGGATTTCCAGTGACATTATCAGATGCATCTGTCCATCTATTAAACCGCCTGTTTGTTTACTGTTGTTTTCCCATAACCTCAAACAAACGCGGGCCGACAATAAACACAGTTACCTAGGGGAATACAGTCATTCATAAAGGTAAAGAGGCAAACAAACGGCATTCAGCTGGCAGCTGTACAGCCAAATAGCCTCTCAACCTGAGGCCCTTTAGAGGTGTGGGCAAACGGGCGGTGTTTCAGGAAACCATGTTTTTTCCCCATAGATCTGTATGAGAACCCCGCACCTTGTCTTTTAGATACTGAATTTCATTGCGTATCATTAAAAGAAGTGGACTCGCATCATGTATGTTAAACCCATGAACGCGCATATGTGCATATTTACGTGTATGTTAATTCCAGTTATAAATGTTCGTTTTGCTATCACGTAACAATATTTACTACAGCTATCAGTTATATGAAACACTGAGCTTGAAACTTCGATTGATACAAACACAACAAGTATACATCCACAAAAGACACAATTCTCCATAACGTTCAATACAGGATCAAGACTAGGTTACAAATATATCACTCAGTGTATAACAATGTATAATGTATTTATACTAGAGAGTACGAGCACAAAAGACCTACTCTGATCTGCCGAGAATAAACTTTTTTTAACTGCATTGGACTGGCAGACTGCCACTCGATTTCCTTTAATGTCATGACAGCATAAATCTGTAGTAATCCTGATCTATATAATTAATGGATCTTAGATGTTTTGCATGCAAATTTGTTCACACCTATAAAATGTGCCACGCCGGCATCAAAGAGCGCCCGGTTAGGACATCATAGTTTGCTGTAGTGAATGACTAACCGGCTGGTTCGAGTGCGATTACGCGCTGAGTTTGATAAACATTGCTGTATACATGAATACAATGAAATTTACGAAGAAATAAATTACTTGTAAATCTACAGACATAAACCCCTCTCTAATTTACTGAAATAGAAAGCGTAGTGCAATTACAAGAAACATTGGAGCGTTAGGTCAGTTTGGCCAGGTAGATGATCGTAGTCTTCGATTATGATCCAACCATAGGTTGAGACGGTCTGTTGTGAGTAACGAGACACCGAGGAAAAACGGACTTCCTTAAAGAAACATAAACTGTGTGATTCTTCTGTTTGTTCATAAGATAACTATAGACAGCAAAATCATTATGATATATGATGGCATCGCAGAGAGAAAAAAAGAGGTCATCAGAAACGGATTCCGATGTATGTTTTTCCCATATAAAAAGTAGGCCCCTATATCTCTATGCGTAATCTCTATTAATTTTAACACATGATATCTATAGACGTCCTCTCAATTTTTAACCGTGTCGAAATGAAGTCAATAATGGAGTCTTGTTCGCATTTCATAAGGGCGAAAGCTGGGAATTTTGCTGACAAAACAAAAAAAAAACAACAAAAAAGATTCCTTAAAGAGCATGAAGTAGCCTTTTATACATTGGTTTTGAAATCTCTGTTTTGATTGGGGTTTAAGCTCGCTTTCAACACCCTGAATATAGAATATATAGAATACTGTATGTTAACGATAATGGATAATGTAAATTGAGAATGAAGAAAAACAAAATATCACTGCAATAATTTGTGTGAAAAAATGAAAAGATAAACAAATTTTATCAGGAAAACGTGACAAGGTTAGGAACACCATGGCGTCGCGTGCTATCTTGTGACCCCTGGTGAGGACGTAATGTTTGACAGGACAGGCTCACAGTGCCTCCTGCCGAGTGTTGGAACTATTGTCTGCGACTAAAGTGTCAACTTTTCGTCGCACCTCGTGTCTTTAAGACGACATTTACATCTGTCTCAAGTTTATCAATATGAAATAATTGAATCTAGCAGCAGGATTCGGGACAGGCTGGGTTTGCCCAGCATCTCAGCGTGCGCGTTAAAATATTGACCGGGGATACCATTTCCTACAGCACTCAAGTTATTCGCGTGCACTTTATCCCGTTAAAGTGAAGTCAAATGTGGAAGGAAGTGTTTCTTCTGTCTGTAACAAACCTGAACATCGCAGCGCTGATCGGCGGAGTTTAGTCCGTCAAGGTAATGGCCGAAGTGTGCTTAGTGGACTTTCACAAATAATTGTTCACAAGTGTCAACAGACGCGTACTAATTCGACGGCATCTCGGGCAATCTCTGAGCAGAAAAAGTACTTCCGGGCGAGTAGGTCAACCAAAGGCTAGAGGACATCCTGAACAATGGGTAGCCCCAACAGAGCCAAGATACTTCCGTTGGGGATTTAAGGAATTTAAAACCATTGGTCGTCATCCAACTGCACTGAAACAACACATTATTAGAATCCATAATAAAAAAAATAGAGAAATAAGTCCAGGAAAGTCTAGTAACTGTAGGTCCTAGTAATCATGCGCATAATCCAAAACATCACTGAATGTGACTGGACAGAGATAACAAGACCAGCTACTGCCACATATGCACATAAATCTCTAAAGAACAATATTCAAAAGACAAAATGTTCGTCTGACCCTTTATCGGCATATATAGTCAAACTACTTTGAAAAAAAGAATGACAGTGTCGGAAACTCCAAATGCCACATTTTACCTCATGGACACCTATTGGATGTTCCCCTTTATAGGAAATCATCAGAAAAAATGAACGAGAATCGAGTAAGACAAAAATGACACGGTGATCATATAAAAATCAGTTAATGATGTAGACGAATCGAAAAATGTCCCGAATTCGAATCCATACTGTCCCAAATGTGTGAGATTTGTATGTATATATATCAGACTGCATCTTTTTGAGAGGAACAAGGAGTATATTTGTTATTATTTTGTTTATTTATTTACTTAATATTTATTTATTTGCATACATTTGGAGACTTGACCAGAAAATTGTAAATTATCAGCCATATGTAATGGCCTAGACTGAGACAAAAACTAAGACTGATGAGACCGTTCTGTGTTCCTGCAAGCGTTTGTAGACAAAAAATTGAACGAATAAATGCTTGGGGTTTAACGTCGTATTTTCAGTTACACTTTCGTACAATTTATTAGTCATATGACGACGAAAAAAAAGTTTATTACCTACGTAAATTAACCCAGATTCACATGTTATTTATATTTCGGTGAAATATTCTTGAGTGCGCCGTAAAACACCAATCAAGTAAATAAATAAATAAATAAACAAATAAACTATACATATTTTAGGTAAGCCACTGCACAAATGGTTATGCCATATGATGAATCCGTGGGTATATTTTACTATCCATGTTGTAGGACAATGCAATGTAGAATGTGAAATATCCTCAGGAAACCTTTGTCAAATCTAACAATATAATTCTTATACCCATACATGAGTAAGCACATGTCTCTTTTCGTATAGTTCATGCGCTGGTGTAACTTTACACGATTGTGATTGGTCGAACTCTGCATGTTGGGGTTTGAACCAACGATCTTCGAACAGAACTGCATATAGTCTGTATTTCAACCTCTGAAATACAAAAAATACCGATGTTTTGTTGAAGGACATTTAAACTCTCATTCATGTTCCAAACATCCATTTATAAGGCTATATTTATGCTGTACCCCAACTCTACCTTAGCAAGTCTAATTGTCATTTGAACCAGCGATTTTAAAATGTTGCATGCGCTTTTCTACCACAAGACTATGCAAGATGAACTGATTAGTCAGATTTCAGATAAACTTTACTTACACGAACACAAATTACTACAGTATGTCCATTAAAACCTTTCTCAAGTTTTATTATATCATTTCCATACATATATTTTTACAAATATACTTTGCTAGAGCTTTTCAGTCAAAAACTGAGGTGGAATTAAAAGAACGGAGTTTCAACTTTGGTCGTAGAAAACTTTGACTTCCATGCAGTCTCTAGTTAGCTGTACGTTAAGACCCGTGCTTGCTTCCTCGGCTAGATCGACTGGCTTCACTCTCTCGTTACTCGTGGCTGATGAACTGAACTTCTCTCGTTACTCTAGCTTGACGGACTCCGCGTTCCGGAGATATTCCATCGCCTTTACGCCTCGCAAACTTGTCAAAAATTGCCATATTTTTTCTCCTCAACAGGCGGCGAGCTCGCGAGGAATGTCGAAACATTGTGCGCGGCAGATGAGGCATTATCGTGTTTCAAATAACTAGTTCGGCAAACGACTTCTCCACAACTATTATCACCTAGACTCTCGGTCTTTTCTGGTCTTCCTGAGATTCCGTCTGTCAAAGCCCGCTATTCGTCAGAGCAGCGAATCTTCGGTTGCCCGTATTCTCTTACCTTCCAGATTACGCAAACTCCCCAGTCTCCGAGAAACGGTACATGTCAGGTTAACTTAATCATAAGCTACTTACACAAGGAAACCTTGTTGTTGTTCACTTCCTCAAGTCAGTTCCCCATTAAGCAAATTAAAAGACTAACATGTTTACAAACAATTAGTATATATAGTCATTAGGAGTCTATCGCTGAGTCGCAGACAAATAACGAAGTGAAGAGAAAAAACAAATACGCCGGGTAGCTGGCCTCGTGAGTAGTATGGAAAACACAGTGGTACAGTCACGGAGATAACACACTAAAATACCTGACCTGCTGACGCTGGGTGGTCCGACAAAGTTGGCTGTATCAAACACTATACATACACGTCTGGCCTGTGATCTTCTTAATGGGCGTTGTAATAGGCATTTAGTTAATATCTTAATTATTTTAGACTGATTGATTTATTGTACAGGTTCAGTTTTTTTTAATCCACCCAGAACCAATTCGGTGAAAGGACCCAGTACTATAAAAGATCCAAGTATAGACCGGCCTTGCACCGTAGCAGAAAAGCTGTTGAAAAATAATATAGGCCAATATCATAACGATCGGTTTTCTCTGTTATGAATGTCGCGTGTACTCGTTTTTCTTTTTTTTTTTATTTTTAGGTTCTTAATTTTTGCAACATCTTCTTTGATTGCTACCTGTACACAGGTCTCACCTACACTTATGAAATCCTTTTCACTAAAAATGATAACTGTTTCCCCATAGGTGGAGTCCACAGATGGAATAAAAGAGCGTTGATCGAATAAGTTCGGTAACACAAGTCATCATATATTTCCAAAGCCATGTGTTCCGATCGTTTAATGCTGTCTGCTTTTAATCAGTGTATATATGTGTGGCCCTAAAATGCATTTCTCTGTCATATATCAGTCTATAGTACCAGAAACGAGAACGAGGATTCTTGTATCATGCGAGTTTTCACCTGGGTGGAAACTTGTTTACTCAGGTGAGAACTGTTTTCACAAAAGTGAAAAAGTTTTCACCCAGCTGATATCTTTTTCCAACATGGTGAAAACCAATGAAAGGTTATACAAAACATAAAAACTTAAAACGTCACGTGGGCTACCGTATCACCGTAAATGGCTTCACACTCATTGGTGTTCCCACAAAAGTAATTGGTATAGGAATACTTTTTGTGTGACTCTTCCATGGATTTTGTGAAATATTTCTATTTATGGATAACAAAAGTAACTTTGGTGCGAGGTTTATGGAGTCTGTCGCGGACTCCCTCAATCTGGCTATCCTGACTACGAAGTCGGTCCCCTTGCATGGAGCAACACTTTGCTGATGACATCTGACGGACTCTGTGGTCCGGCTACGGAGTTGCATAGACAAAATCTGAATGCATTGGAATAGCACTATTACGGGGTGCCCTAAATTAGGGTAATTATGAAAGTAATACCCCGACTGCCAATAAACTTAAGCATTCCCCTCTTTAGATGATAGACAAGACACATGGTAAGATACGTCGAAATCGCCGCGGTAGTTTGTGAGGACGTACATGGACAAAATCATGTCTACAGACAGATAGACAGACAGAGTGATCCCAGATCCCAGGATACTCGCTCCCCCTCCCTCGTATAATAAAACATACGACTTACAAACAAATAATTACTAAGGCATTTGCATGCATATTATTGAGGTGCCCACACATATTTTATTCTCAAACAAAAGTTATATCAAATTACAACCATACTAAACCTTACAGTGCTAAATTTTCCTGCGAGGCCGTTAAAGATCTGAGGAAAGATTGAGGCAGGATAGCTTATTGTTTGTTTTCTGAAATAATTCAAGTGCGACGTAAACCCATGCATACATACATACTGACATAAATCTATTCTGACTATCGAAAACGAAAATTTCTTAAATATTTAAAAGTATAGTAAGACAAAATCTTCAATAGGTGAAGACCTGTAATGATACAAGTTGTATTGTTATCACTTGTTGAGCTACGTCTGGGAAATCTTCGCAAACGGTGTAAGCTTGAGGTACAGGAAAATTGGAACATTCATTACCAATAAAATCAATACCTAGATGACAAAAATCATGAAAGATTTGTACGAATTGTCTTGTCTAAAGTAAAAATTGTTTAGGAAACAAACCCGACTCCTGTGATGATGTAACATTTCACAAGAATCCGTCAGATTTGTTAGCCAGGTAATCTGGGTTTTGTTTGTCTGTTTGAATTTGCACGCCGAGCAGTCAAAGGGATGGAATGGGTGGTGCTTAGGTCAGACAGTAGGCCTATATAGAAGGAACAAAGCCTGCAGTCGGCTCACAGTCCATTACAAGGTGCAGTACAGCCACTACTGAGTGCATTGTTTGACCTGAACAGTCCCCTTTAGATGGATTGGTAAGACTGGTTGAAGTATTCCAGGCTGGGAGTTAAGTTCTCGAAACCACATGTAACAATGCTACGAATGCGGCGAGGGGTTTACGGAGCGCGGGCCAGACATTTCAGCGGGGCAGTGGGAGCAAGGGAGAGCTATGGATAAGTAGACTCCAGTCCCCGTACTCCTCAGCGGACACCGCTCAGGTATCGGTCGCGCCGCACCCTGTAACATTTTTCAGCACTATAGTCCTACATACCGATCCCTACTGCAAACGCTGTGTACTTTGATTCTGAGGAAGAGACTGTGAAGTGGTGGGGTCGTCTGTTAACCCCAAGTCGATCACACGCTGGTAAGAAAAGGTTTAAGACATCGGCAAAAACTCATCTGAGTCATCAAAGGCGGATAGTTCTGAAGTGACTTGTAAACTGCGGGCATGCGTTATACTATAAAGACTTCTCCGAAGTGCAGTTGTCATACTCCTTACAGCGCATGTGCCGCTCTCGGCGCTTGCGTTACACCACTATCACCACTAGGCCAGCTTGACCTTTGGAGCTCAATCTCACCGCTGGTGTCCAGGCGCTGAACTATTAAATGAGCATTCAGCAATATAAAATTGTTTCAGATGTTGGTTAGAATTATGTTCTGCAGACGTTAGAAGACGAGAATGCATGATACAACGAGATAACGAGGATGGCCGTGCATTGTTATTAATTTATTTTGTGTACCGGTATGAGTTTTTATGTTTTCCTGACATCACTTCCTGTCTCATCTGGGTGACCACGGTGAACTCAGCGTTGTTCAAGATTTCTGTACAAAATTTGCTAGTGGTAGCAGTGTTATGAAGCGAACGTAGAGAAGGACGCATGCGCTGTCAGGAGTGTGCTGCAGTGTTGGTCTCCCGTCGTCATTCAGTCCACAGACGGGATACCCATTATAGACTACAAACTGAGCAACAAGATATGTAATATACAGAATACTAATTAAACATTGGTATAACTAGGATTCCCCACCATAGCAAAGACCATTTCATTTATACCACGACAAGCAGTTGATCCGCAGTACCTGACCCAATACCCAAAGCTCGATTCCAGCAACTTGCAACCACATTGGCATATAGGGCCTGCCTTTAACATCGAGGCCAGCGCGTTATGCGACTAGGCCATCTAGGTTCTGCGTATCGAGAAAAAGCAAGGACGTCTATAACTCAATACTAAAATACTAATACTAAATTAGTTACAATACTAAATATACGTATTATCAGTCTCATATCCATTACGTGGTTATAAATAAGGCACATACGGTACTTCAAAATGTCAATAACAGTTAAAACAATGTAGGCCTTTTACGACACCAGTTATGTGTGTGTGTAAAGAGTTGAGCATTTTTTGTGATATTTAACACTGTCACTGACTCTATATTGATTCACTTGATTTTGGTTTAACGCCATCGCGTTGACTATATGTGTCACATTTTGTAAATTATTGTCGGTCTGATCGTTTTTGACATTTGGCAGTACGCTGTCAATTTATTCGATCAGTCAATGGATGTATTTCCATTATCTTATCCCTTTCTGTATTTGTAAAAAATGCCAAGCTCTTGATCGCATCTTAAATTATGTTATCAATGCAATCGCCTTTTAATTATAATTGAATAAATATTACTGGACACAACTCGCGTTGTCTTTTCTGTTCGAATTTCTTTCTTATTACCAAAAGTGTGATTTGAAATATGATTGACTACACCAATCTTATAAATAAATAAACAAATTAAACTGGTTTTTTGGAGAGGAAATTAAAGAATCATTAAATGCAATACATATGTATATCTGTATTTACCATAATTACATTCATGACAAATTTATCTATTCTTCTGAATGTTGCATGTTTTACGCCGCCTGTTTTAGGTAACCGTAATCAAAAAAATCCCTGGATTCACCAAAACTTCCCCACGTTTAATTGTGGTAGGATTTAACAGGTCAGTATAAAAGTGATGTCTTAGAAACTCTGTGTGATCAGCAAGAAAATATAACGCTTTTCATTGTGTTCATAATTCATTGTAATATATAGTATCTTTTTTATTTCAATACACTTGATGTCAGACAAATTCAACACTAAAATGCAAAACGTCGAAAATTGTATGTTTTTATGAATAATAATAACTGATAATATATATATATATATATATATATATATATATATATATATATATATATATATTGGGTACGATATCCGTGACATGATGTATGTAATATATGTATATCGGAGCCACTGGCCTGAGCATCTGGTCAGAGCTGTAGACCATGTGGTCACAACTGGTGTGAAGCTGTGGTAAGACCTCCTCTATTCCGCATCACGCAGACTGTGTGGAGTGCCTGGAATACTCCACCCTGCCTGTATATTTGTTGAAGCTCTGATCAAAAGGCACCAGTTTACTTCAAACGTGATGACCCCCAAGGTGCCACATTGCTAGCTGTCAAAGGCAAAACGAAGTGGAAAGGTCGATCGACTGTAAGGAGTGTATGTACTTGCATGCATGTAATTGCATGTGTATAAATATATACTGACATATATGATGGCATATTAGAATTATTGTAGGTATCCTAGTAGCAGGAGATGAGTTTGAAACCTCGGCGAATCACTTTCAACGTAATGAAAATGATTCATAACGATTCATAAAAAGTTCTACACAGTGTCTACAAACTCTGGACGAATGCGTGCTCGGCAAATGAACAATATATCTCTAAAATATATATCATAAATTACATTGCTTTGAAATTATTTATTTTAATTGTTGCTTATGGCCACCCTGAAAAATTTACTCACTTATTTAAGCTGAACCCCAAAAATTGACTATAGTTTAGAAAGTTGACTTGGTCTTCAACGAATGCAATACTGCTAACACAGCTTCTAGTAAGCCGTCAGCAGTTTACTGAATCTACCAATTGACTGAACTGAATCCAATCGTGATGGTAAGGAGCTGCGCCTGGGCACCTAATAATTTTAAGAAATTAAAAGAGCAGCCAGTTTGAGTGGCTAACTTTACAGTCAAACGCAAGACGTTTTCCATTATTTGCATATAGTTTGCCAAAGACTTTTCCTCGCTTGTCTAATGTTTCGAGTATATCTTTGAATTACCACTGACCAATGAGACCGCGAGTTCGAACTCATGTCCCATAGGCACGTGCGAATCTTTGAGGGTTATCTGGTGTATGGCGAAAAGCAGTGGTTTACGTCGGGTTTTTTATTTATTTATTTATTTTTTTATTGAATGGCACCAATTAAGCGGGCGTATTTCACCGGTTACGTGTGACCATTTGCCAACGATCACACTGTCATCGATGCTCAGGTTTACTGATCATGTTGTACAGTCTCTTATGCTATTCAAAGAAATACGCTAGGCTCCTTAGAAGTATCAGCGTGACAGTGTATTATGATGTTTGGGTTTTGGCGTAATGTGACCCCATTGTCTTCAGCCGAAGCAACAACGTTACTCGTCAATGACGTCAAGGGTTCTATTTCCGGGTTTGGCAATGATCTCTTTTTCGACAGTTCTACCTTAATGTCACTGTAACCCGTGGCAGCTAAAATAACCTAAACGCACACAGATCTTACCTATTAGTTTACATAAATAAACATGTAAATAATATTAAACGAAAGGTGTTTGGTTTTCTTGGAGGAACGAGATATTTCAAAACGACGATATGGTCGTAAATTGAGACGAGAATATATTCCTGAAAATATTTGTGATCTTTCAGCTGTTTGAACTTCGGCTAACTTTGTTCAGTATGATACATGTACAACTGCTCATCTCAGGGTTCCCACGTCCAGAATGGCGGCTTCAAACTGTTTTGACATTCAGAAGTATCAGTGAGAATGAAGGCCACCATATTGTCTGGGATCAGATCCAGGTGGCAAAACACGCGGACTGCGCAGGACATAGAGTGCAAGTGCTGCCGCTGCCAGAAATCTGCTCCCTCACGCGCTACCCTCTAACCTTGTCGTAATAACCTGATGGGATTTCAGGTTCGCTGTTATGTGATGAAAGCATCTGCAGTTCCAAACAGTGTGATACAGAGAGCGGTTAGAAAGTATAAGGCGTGTGTTCCATGAAAATAAACAATGCCTGAGCGTAACCACGTGCAGTATGTCGTGACAATAATAATCCATCTGTCACATGACATGTATACAACACGGTGAATATAACGGAATTGCGTGTGTAGACCAACGAGACACAGTCCATGCCAGACGTTGATATGACGCTGTGCGGAAAACACTTATAACTGTAGAGTTAAGTTGGTAACACCTTTATTGCAATCCAAAGCGGTATCGGCCAAATTTTCCGATATCGCCATGCATGGACAATAGAAAGTAGTCTACATGTGTTTTTCATTCACTGAAGTTTTGACTAGTTTACTAACTGCGTCATTTAAGTATACATTATCATTACATCCCAACTACAGAGCCATTCATCAACTGATAATACAGTTGACTAAAGTTTTAAATGATACAAATGATCTCTGTCACAAAATAGGATATATGCTTGTGCGACCAGGTGAAGAGGACGTGATAGATATGCTGCGAGCGTCTTGACTGTACAACCAACGACAACTGTGCTTAGATGCTTCATCTTCATTTATTGGTCAAAACATTACAAACAGTGTTTTCGTATTTCCATACAAGGCATTTATCCACTGACTCGGATCATCAATATGTTAATGAGTAATTCACTCATATATATATAACTTTCTTTACCATTGCCATGCCATTGTCTCAGAATCACAGTCTGTAATCTGAATCGGCTGTGGTTACACTCTAAATCAGATTCACACAAATAACTAAAATTGTTTCCCAAAAACAACAAAACCAAAAAAAAAAAAAAAATTCCCAAAACAACAAACAGTAAATAGAACAAATCAAAACAATTTAAACAACAGACAAGCACAGATGTGATGCTATTCTGGCAACGGCTGGTACTGTTTTGGGATCAGAGATTTTGAACATGTTTACCGAATGGCACCTAAGAATGAATTACAATTACAATCCATCTCTAAGTAGAAAACAGCAGGCTTGCCTTGTAATATTTTCACATGGGTTTGTAAGATAGAAAACTTCTACTTTTGCTTGGGAAGATGGCTTACAGTGCGATATAAGGACACATATGTTACCCAATGAAAATTCTCCTTTCATAAAAGATACAGGTAAGATGACCAGAATCTCGCCAATCAGGAAAAAGATAGACATATACAGATAAATCAGTGTGTATACATTGGTGTACATTTAAAAGCATGTTAACATAATTATGTCTACACAAATAGGACCATACTTTTTGTGAAGCTTCAAGATGAAAATATGTGTGAGCAAAATTTTACTTCATAAAGAGATATAAATTCATAAAATGCCTCCAACATAATACAGGTCCCTTAACCTCAGGCTGGAAAATGCCAAACATCCTTTAGATTTCCTACAACAGGATAACAAAGTTCACACCACAGATAGTAGTCAACAATCACCACAATGTTAACACAAAAAATTAAAATGGCAATCAAGCATCTTTAATTCATAAAATCTATAATTCATAAAATGAGACAACACATCCCCATCAAAATCCAAGCAACAAAAGAAGTAGCTTATAATATCTATAATTGTTTTTCCCTCAATTCAATAATAACAAAAAATGTCACCAAATAATATGAAAGCAATGGCAATCAAGATGGTGGCACCAATAATATTATGAGACAGTGTCATGTAAGATACCAGTACTCTAAACTAAATGTAGGACAATGTGAGGAAAATTAAGAAACAACTTCTAGTAAAAAAAAAATAGACAATCTCCTCAAACAAAATAAAACCAAACGACTGATTCAGAAGTTACTGGTGAAAATCTAAGAAAGCACAAACAGTGTGGACAGCTGTTACATTGGCACCTTATAGCTGTATGTAACAGTAGTTACAATGTACCTTGCAGTCATATATACAAGTATATATTAAACATCAGTAAATCCATATTGAACAAGCCATCTTTCCTAATTAAGAACCTTATTGAATAATAACTAACAATTTTTAAATCCTTAAAAAAAATCATAAATTGCTACATGTAGCATTGTAAAATTGTCTAAATGAAAGTTTATTTTCAGTGAAAACAAATGTAACATCAACCATGCAGTTCATAGAGACACTAATAGTTAACCATATCAATAAGTTACTTGATAGATGTAAATGGAAAAATAGCATGCTGCAGCATAGCAAACCAAGAGTGGCATGGTCAACATATATCCCCATTATCATCATTTGTTTAGTTCATCTCAATACTCCATACTATACTCAATATTATTTCATATGCTAGTATACAACAGCTATGAAGTTTAAAGTGTGGTTGAAATCCATCACGCCGTTCCAGATATCAGACAAGTAAGCATCCTGAATTTGAAACTTTCTTAACAATGAGTGAAACTGTGGGCAAACAGATTCATTATCATCATCATGTGGGAACTTTGCTAGCAAGCAATGGTACAGTCAGCAGACAGAGGCATTGTTCACATGTGGTGACTTTGCTAGCAAGCAGTGGAAGTGTCAACAAACAGACTCATTCTCAACATGCAGAACCTTTGCTAGCAAGCAGTGGAACAGTCAGCAAACAGAGGCATTATCATCATGCAGGAACTTTGCTAGCAAGCAATGGAACTATCAGCAAACAGAGGCAATGTCCACATGTGGCAACTTTGCTAGCAAGAAGTGGAATTGTCAGCAAACTGGCATTGCCCACATGCAGTAGTGAAGATGGTGCATATGCAGTATATGCAGTAATATATATTCATAAAAATCAATAGATAAAAACAGGATTTACACAGTGAAACAAACTGAGATTCTCTTTCTATTACTGTCTATTTACTATTACCTTCACTCACACCAGTGCACACAATATATTTATATAAAGTCATGGAATGCAAAATTGTATAGATGAACCAGCACACAACACCCACACATATGACAATCATGTTTCACCAAGTCTAAATGAGATGTTTCACACAATAATAAATATAGATTATATAAAAATATATCTGCTTAAAAATAGGATTTTCACTGTAACATGAATTATTCATAACTTGTTTTTTTGCTGTATTTTCGCTGGATGGTTCATGAAGGTGAAGACCGAGCACCAAATCTGTTGGGGACTGTTGGTGCAGTGTTACAGTTCACCACCATCATGAGTTTTGACTTCTGGGTTCTGTGGAGTTGTGGGCCCTTGATGAGTTATGGGCCCTTGCTGGGTGGTTGACTCTGTGATTTTGGGTTTGTCACGCTTCTGATGACCAAGTCGTGAGTGCTCGATGGTGTCCACTTCCTCAGAAACATCACCTGGTTGGTCCCCTTTGTAGAACTCATCCACTGATTGGCTGAACTCTTTGTCCTCCTCAGACAAACCCTGCTCCATACTGTAATGTCCATCGGCATCAAAACCTGCACACGGAGTAACACCCAATTTTAATGCGTGCTGTGACTTAACAACTAATTAAAACTTGGCAAAATAGTAATTTCTGATTAGAAAAAGAAATTACTTTGAACATTTTTAAGGGAAAAAATATGAGTAGATTGTATAGGTATAGTGGTCAGATGCATGAACAATTTCACATGTACTGAAATTTTGTATAAATATACAATATATAAATGTAGAACTTCATTTCATATAGATGTCTAACACTGCACTCAAGAGTTTTTCATTTACCTAGACAGTCATATTAATGGGTGGAGAAAAGGCAGAAGTCTGGATTAAACTACAGCCCTGTTACATGTACCTCATTAACATATTGACTTTAAGCTGCAGAAAACCCGGCGGTAGTCTGTGACCTCAACTGCCAGGAGCCGAATGGCTGTGGCCAGCTTTGAAAGCTTTTTCTCTCTTTTACTAGATAAGCTGAAATTTCATTGGTTGAGAAACAGAGCTTTGAATGCAACCCCATAGGTCTGGGGCTGATTTGCTGTGTCGTAGTAGCACCAAAGCTACATGTTGATTGGCTGATGGTTCACAGGATTTCTATCACTCACCAATGCCCTCCTCGTTGGCAATGCCCACCATGTCATCTTCCCCGACACGATCATCTACACCCTCATCTATCATTCGTAGGAAGTCATACCCCTCATGTTTGGGACGCCAGGTGCCCCTGGGAAGGTTCACTGTCAAGTACAGAAGATACTAGTATAGAACTTCAGAGTGGGTCAGTGCAGCCATGTCGTATCAAGCACATGCCTTTTTGAAAGTCAGCCAAGGGAAAGTTTTAAGTCTGATAGAAAAGATGGAAAGAATAGCAAACAAGAAGAGTTTGATGAAGTGATGGGAAAGGAAATTTGTCACATACATGTAAAACAGGCAATTTAAAATGGACAGACAAAGCTAATGAAGGGATAAAGTGCACTGGCTAATCAACTACTGTAAAACAGACAAAATGTTGACGGGGAGACTTACTGGAAAGGAATGTGGCAAATAAAAAGAGGTTGGACTTACTGGAAGGGAATGTGGCAAATAAAAAGAGGTTGAACTTACTGGAAGGGAATGTGGCAAATAAAAAGAGGTTGGACTTACTGGAAGGGAATATGGCATATAAAAAGAGGTTGGACTTACTGGAAAGAAATGTGACTTACTGGAAGGGAATGTGACTTACTGGAAGGGGCTTGACATCCTGAAAGGGAATGTGACTTACCGGAAGGACTTACTTGAAGAGGGCTGGACATACTGGAACTTACTGGAAAGGACTGGACTTACTGGAGGGGGACAGGATTTAATGGCAGGGGTCTAGACTTACTGTAAAGGTATGCGTCTGAATGGAAGGGGATGTGACTTTAATACTGGCAGAGAAGGAATGTGACTTACTAGAAGGGAAAGGGCCTTACTGGAAGAGTATGGACACTTACTGTGGAAAAGTGACTGACATGAGATGAGACTTACTTGAAGGGGAAACCTTCTCTTGATGGATCTCCCTCAGCCATTTGGAGATTGTTTTCATAGAGAATTCCACTCCAGGAAAATTATACACTTCTGACTGGAAAAGCAACATACATTCAGTACATTTAAATACTAAATTTACCTGATTCACCCGAAACTTTATGTGAAGAGGTTTGTATGGTACCTGGCAAGGTGCAGTGGTTTCATCCAGGCTCTGCCTGGTTTCAGCCACCCATAAACTGAACTTCTGCCAATGACAACTCAAAATTTCTCAGTTCAGCATTTATTTATTTATTTATTTGACTGATGTTTTACACTGTACTCAAGAATATTTCACTTATACAATGGCATTATGGTGGAAGGAAACCGGGCAGAGCCCGTAGAAAACCCACAACCATCCGCAGGTTGCTGACAGACCTTTCCACATACAGCCGGTGAGGAAGCCACCATGAGCTGGACTTGAACTCACAGCGACCGCATAGGTGAGAGGCTCCTGGATCATTACGCTGCACTAACCAAGTCACGGAGGCCCCAGTTCAGCGTTTAAACACTAATCAAATAAATATATAAACATGTCCATATAGGAATAAAAGAGTATTGCTAAGAAGAAGGGATAAATCAAAATTACAACATACAGAAACTGGACACAGTAAGTTGCACATTAGCTGATGTGAAATATAAATATGCACCTGCCAGTTCATAATACAGTGCACAAAGCTCACAGACTCCTTATGCCTGAAATAACCTCCCCACAACTGTCATAATCTATGAGAATTCAAAGACAACAGAACTGACCTTATGGCGAATAATGAGACAGATATGAGGCAGCCTGGGTTGTTTCGTGTAATGGTACAGTAGTGTGGAGCCTAGGTTGTCCATGCCAGATCTGAAACACACAACAATAAGGTAGTCCACCTTCAGCAGCAATTGGTTAGGAATGAAGCACAAATAATATTTATTTATTTGATTGGTGTTTTACGCCGTACTTAAAAATATTTCACTTATACGCCGGTGGCCAGCATTATGGTGGGAGGAAACCGAGCAGAACCCGAGGGAAACCCACGACCATCCGCAGGTTGCTGAAAGGCCTTCCCACGTATGGCCGGAGAGGAAGCCAGCATGGACTGGGCTTGAACTCACAACGACCGCAATGGTGAGAGGCTCCTGGGTCATTACGCTGCGCTAACGCACTAACCAACTGAGCCATGGAGGCCCCTACAAATAATATGTTAATACTGCCCTCCATGCCTATTACTTTTTAACATTTTCGCTTTTGGAAGGCTTGTCCAAAATTATGCTCATCTTTCAGCTGATTTAATATACATAAACATATTTATCTACCTTTGTCACCTTTACATACTCATCCAGCTTACTGCAACTTCATATTTTCCCCCAGTGTAAGTCTTACTCACATTCAGATCATCCAGTTCTTTCTTTCTTACATGTTTATTGACATGAGTACAGTATACACATAGTATACATTTTCATTCATCTCAATGTTTCTTACACGTATATTCATCCAGCTTTATCGCAGTCTCAATCACACATTCATCCAGCTTCATCTTACTCACACAGTGCATCAGGTTAGTCTCACTCACACATTCATCCAGCTTCGTCCTACTCACACAGTGCATCAGGTTAGTCTCACTCACACATTCATCCAGCTTCGTCCTACTCACACAGTGCATCAGGTTAGTCTCACTCACACATTCATCCAGCTTCGTCCTACTCACACAGTGCATCAGGCTAGTCTCACTCACACATTCATCCAGCTTCGTCCTACTCACACAGTGCATCAGGTTAGTCTCACTCACACATTCATCCAGCTTCGTCCTACTCACACAGTGCATCAGGTTAGTCTCACTCACACATTCATCCAGCTTCGTCCTACTCACACAGTGCATCAGGTTAGTCTCACTCACACATTTATCCAGCTTAGTCTAACTCACAAATTACACCTGGTTAGTCTTACTCACACATTCATCCAGGTGTAGATGGCCCACGTGAACTCGCCTGACTGGGCCACTTCACTGACGGCCTCAACAACACCCTGATCCCCTGGCCCCAGGAACACCAGCACTAACGGTTTGAACTGCTGGTACACCTGTGGCATGTTGGCAGGAGTTAGCTGGCCCTGTCAACACATGAACATACTCACCATTATCTTTGAACGCAATAGCAGTCGTTGAAGTTTAGGTCATTATTTTAATTACTCCTCTATCATATGATGCCATATGATACATCCAGCTCTTGATGGTTTGGCTGTTCCTTAACATAGGATTTAATTTTGTTTAGTTGTGCTTTGATGTCATAATCGACTTCTTCAATGAAAGGAAAACTAAATAGGTTTTTAGTCAGAGTACATACATGGTTACAATCGTGTCACATTTTATATTATCTTGTATACATGTATGAAATTTGTGGCTTACTTCTGGCAGGAAATGAATCAAGCAAATGTATAGTCTATGTACAGCTCGAAATGCCATGGGTTGCTTCCCTTGGATCTGGGAATGTAATATCCAAGTGATGTACCAACATTCTAAGCACTCAATGAATTATTTTAACATAAAAAACTTTTACAATTTTATAACAGGAACCTTGTAAAAATTAAAAGCATTGCAGTTCACCTTTAAACTATGGCTGTCAGTTAGCTGTACTGAAGAAGCTAAAGTGCCCGAGGGGAATCACCACATTTGGTAAGTTACTGAACACCTTTCCTGTGCATGATGTACAAACGTACATCTATATTGGCGGAAGAACACCACCAGGTTTTCAGTCATGTAGCTGGCATATTAATTTCTACCGAGCACTTCCCAGCTTTACAGACAACACAATCTGACCACTGTCATGTAAATGACATAAACACATTACATTAAACAGGATGCACATAAATTCTTTGAAAAAAGAACAGGAACTTAAAATGAAGGCAAAAGAACAGAATTTAAACATCTACATGTAATAAAAGTAATAATCTACAACAAAATGTGCACTGATTACATGCTCAATCCATACCCCTCCCGAGCAAAAGACTTACAAACTCACAATAGCAATAACTCTACATTATTCAGAGGTCAATTTTCAGATTGAAGTAGTTCTAAATCCTAAAATTATACACACTGTTTTACTTACAAACAGTGGCAAGCTAGCGGCTGAGACAAACATTCCAATCTTTCTTGCTATCATCTCCTTCTTGTAAATTTCCACTGGCTTTAGAGGGTCGTTCCTTTTGAATAGGAGTACGGCAGGGGAAGTAACTCCGTAGTCTGCAGCACTAAAACAGAGAGAACTCCAACACTACATCGAGTCATTTTAAAACTAGTAGTTACTGCTCTAAACATTTAGAAATAGAGACATTTAAAACTTGAGATAAATAACTGCAAAGCTATCTTTGACAAAAACAAGATAGCGAAGATTTTATAAGGAACACATCATCATTTCATCTGACTTTTGTATCTACTTATTTTATTTTATTGTTGTTTAACACCACACTTAAAAATTGTTCATTTATACCATGCTGGTCAGCTCTATACGTTATGGAAATCTCAGTGCACTGGATAAATCACTTTGGCAAGTTACTGACAAACTATCCCATGTGTGGCATTCACACCATACTGGAGGAAGTCAAGTGCTCTTCAATACAATTAGATTGCACAAACAGCCACAAGGGCGTTGTTGACAGCGTGATGTCAACACGGGCAAATGTGTAGAGTTTGAACTTACATTTGTTTTGCCAGAGTTGATTCCGTTACCAACCCAAATGGTGCACGGTGAGCGTTCTCCATTGCAACCATATGGAACTGTTCAATGTCTGCAACAAAGTCATAGGAACAAATCACAAATCTTGCAGGTTTCAAATATGGTGAAATGAAATAATAAAATAAGTAACATATTTTTTTGGAATAATACAGATATAAAGATTGGGTGATCAACATGAAAGGTGTTTCCCATGTAATTCTCAAAATCCACAATGTCAAAATATAGATAAACAAATGAGCAGGGGAATAAACAAACCCCCATATAGTTTGTTGTATAGTTTGTGGGCTTTAAGACATGAAAAAGACCAACAAATTATTTCTGAACATATTGTACGAGCTGACAACAAGCCTCCGCCATCATTTTTTAAATTAGATTGAATTACACAATTATGTGCAGAAAAGAGTAAGTATGAGAGCTGTTAAATATAACTCACCTGTATCACTGTTCATGAGACCAAGCACTGAGACAGGTGTGGACTGGCGGATGTCCTCCGGGAACAAACCCTTACTGAACAGTGTCACTTCTTCCTTATTCACAGGCTTCACAAACCCATCCAGCTGATACCTGGAACACCAGATATTCTGACATGTAGGGAGGTATCTTGTAGTAAGGTAACCAAATAAGGTAAGTCATGTTAAAAGGAAAAGGACTTGTAGTGAGATAACCAGTTAAGGTAAGTCATGTCAAAAAGGACACTGTGACATGACTTACCTATAGTCAGGTAACCAGTCACAAGAAACCTGTGAATTGTAGTGAGGTAACCAGTTAAGGTAAGTCATGTCACAATCACACTGTGACTTGTAGTGGGGTAACCAGATAAGGTAAGTCATGTCACAAGGAAACTGACTTATAGTAAGGTAAGCAGATAAGGTAGGTCATTTCACAAGGAAACTGTGAATTGTAGTGAGGTACCAGATAAGGTGAGTCATGTCTCAAGGAAACTGTGATTTGTAGTCAGGTAACCAGATAAGGTAGTTCATGTAAAAGGAATTGACTTATAGTGAGGTAACCAGATAAGGTAAGTCATGTCACAAGGAAACTGTGACTTGTAGTGATATAACCAGATAGGGTCAGTCATGTCACAATCACACTGTGACTTGTAGTGAAGTAACCAGATAAGGTAAGTCATGTCACAAGGAAACTGACTTATAGTAAGGTAAGCAGATAAGGTAGGTCATGTCACAAGGAAACTGTGAGTTGTATTGAGGTACCAGATAAGGTGAGTCATATCTCAAGGAAACTGTGACTTGTAGTCAGGTAATCAGATAAGGTAGTTCATTTAAAAGGAATTGACTTATAGTGAGGTAACCAGATAAGGTAAGTCATGTCACAAGGAAACTGACTTATAGTAAGGTAAGCAGATGAGGTAGGTCATGTCACAAGGAAACTGTGACTTGTAGTGAGGTACCAGATAAGGTAAGTCATGTTACAAGGAAACTGTGACTTGTAGTTAGGTAACCATATAAAGTGAGTCATGTCTCAAGGAAACTGTGACTTGTAGTCAGGTAACAAGGAAATTGACTTATAGTGAGGCAAACAGATGAGGTAAGTCATGTCACAAGGAAACTGTTGACTTGTAGTGAGGTAACCAGATAAGGTAAGTCATGTCACAAGGAAACTGTGACTTCTGGTCAGGTAACAAGACAAGACCCTACATACATGTATGTATATAATGCCTCAGACTCCTGGTCATGTGACATTTGAAATGGGCATGGAGATACACGACTTCCTCATTTTTAAGGGAAGGTAAGTTAAATCATGCCTGAAGGAAACTTTGTAACACAGAAAGGTAATAAAGTCTGATTTATTTCGAGGTAAACAAAGCCACATTTTCAGGGAACTGTGAATCAAGTGAGTCAAGCTTTAATGAAATTGTGTTCATAGGTCATGTGGAGAGAAAGAGAGTTAAGTCATATTAACCTGTCCTGTGATAAGGTAACAGTCCAGTCCAAAGAATATTGTGCCCTGTGTTGAGATGAGATGTTAATATGCCTTTACAAAAAGCCTATATTGTACTAAAGTTTGACAGATGATTCTTAAGGCAAAAAAACTCATCCCTTGAAAGGAAGATTTGCAGCTAAATTTACATCTTTGCTGTTTAACTTAGAAAGAGATAAGAGGCTTTTTTGCTTTGCTATTACCTGATTCCATTTCTTCTGCATTCTGGTCTACATTTAAACACAAATCTGGAGGTCTATTAGTTATTTCAACCTGTTTTATCTTCTACTCATAAACTTACAGTTTAATGGCAGACAGAATTGAGTCTGTTCCAAGATGGCCATTATACACCATCTGCCTTTGTCCTTTTCTGTAGAAGTGCACTGTGGGATACATGGTAATGTTCTCCTTCTGGCAAACATCTGTCCAATCAAAACACTCAACACGAGCCAATGGGCTTTCATCAGGTGACTTAAAACTGGCCCCAGCCTCTGCGTAGGCGTGAAGGAAAGCAGCACTGGGAGTGTTCACTGGGGTATACAAAGAGCCAAAGTATCCATTAGCAAATGCCAAAACGCATGAAAATCTGGTAATAGAGCCCTGGAAAATTTGTAATAGTGCTAAGACATACTTTCTAGTGCCATGCCCAGGTACCCTCATATCAATACGCTCGAGCTGTTTTGATACCTTTATCAAATTTTCTGCAAATTTTAATTGTAGGAATTTTCAAAGCACAGGTTCATAAAAAAGACATTGATTTAGCATGCTGCAAAAGGATAAAAACATCTGTTTCACAGGATACACTATCTTTGTGTCTGGGCTATACCATGCAATGAAATGCACGATCATGCAATCTGAATGCTAAATTCTGAAGCTAACAAAAAACACAAGTACTACTGATTTGTGAAAACAAAATGGCCATACCAAATGTTAGGGTCAATGCTAGATTCAGCCAAAGGCAAGGAGAAGGGAAATTTATGGATTTGAACTCTATATTGTTCAACAAACCATATTTCATCTGACATAATGGTCTTCTGCTTTCCTTGCTGTCTGCCAAAGCTACGTATACTTTATTTATTATGCCGGTTTATATAACTGTCAAAGATTTCCTTTCACTGAAAACTCAATTTTTCGCCTTAAACTTAGCATTAATGTCATCAATTCACCAAATACATGAAGGCCAGTTTGTAAAGTAATGATTCACCTTTCAGATAGAAGAGAATAACAGCCAAGTCTTTCTGCTGGAGGGTTTGTGGGAAGGTTTTGTCTGTCAGGGCTGGAATGTTTTCCAGTCTGAGGTCTTTCTTCTTCAGGTCATGTACAGATTTGGCCACTTGGTCATCTAACTGTTCCACTAGTGATGACAAATAAAGGGAGATCACTCATGTTGTATTTTCACACTTGGTTCAGGACAGACGTAAGAGTAATTTTTTATATCAACTTCATATATTTTTTTCACTTCTATTGTTACATAGAAAATGCAAGGAGGTTTGTTCGAGGTTATAAATTTGACCATTTCTTCCCTTAGTTTTAATACAGAACATCCACAGATAATTTCTACTGATGAGACCCTGAGCTGAAAACAATCCCTAAAGTTCTTGGGGTGGATTTCACAAAGTCAAGACTTTTATGATCCTATATAGAATTACAAATTTAGTAGTTCTTTTTAACATAACATCAGTTAATTGTTCCTGTTTTAGGTCTTTTTAGCTAACTTTTCGGTGTTTGAATCACACTTTAAAGATTTTGACTTTGGCTTATGGTAATGACCCATGGTGACAGAGATACACATATCTATATAGAAATAACTTTCACAAGACTAGAAGGCTTGCAAGAAGTTCAAGGCATGACTTTACATGCAACTGCACAATTGTGTTGCTTGTGATTTGATTTATTGACTGTCGCTTTAACTCCACACTCAAGAATGTTTCCCAATCAGTTTGATGGGTGACAAACTTTCTCACATTGCCAATAAACGGCCATGGGAGTGTTGTCTACCAATTGACTGTGACCATGAGCTGGTCCCACAAGTAAAAGCTGGGGTTTCTACAACTTCCCTGTCCAATTCCAGCTTTCAGATTGTTATGCTTTGCAGTGTGTTATATGTGATTCAATTGTGCACAGAAATATGAATAGATGTGACACCTTTAACAGAAAGCACAGACAACATAGACAAATAAATCAGACAACTTACCCTCTGAAGAAGCAGGGAGATAGAAACAGACAAAAGCAATACAGTGTTAATTCACCATAACTGTAACGTTTTCACACATACAGGTAAATGCTTTACAGAAACCACACTTCTTTTCTATTCTTGTATTAATATGCACCATGTATTTACAAAATAGTTGTAAATGTTTAATTAACAGATAAAAGCTTAACACAGGTATATTTGCTAATACTATTGCTTTTATTCCAAACATTAGACTTTTCCATAACAATAATAACCTTCAAATTCCAGAAGTGACATGTTTATTAAATGGAAATGAAATGCCCACAACAAAGTTAGACATTTTGCCTGATTCTAATAAAATGTAATATTTTACAACAATATTGATTTAGCTGTAAGTATGCAATTTGGGGGTAAAAGTAGGTAATTTACCGTTTATCACAACTGTGACAACTAGTTATGACTATTTACCTTGTTCAATTTGATCCATCTTAGCCGCGTAGTTCTCAGACACTGGCTGTGTGGGCTCTGTCATGGTGTCCTTGCGAACACCGCGCATGAAGTCCTCCAGCGCATCCCTCACAAAGTAACCCAGGCTCACAATGTCCATCTCACCACTCATAAACCGATCATCATTCTGACGATTTACAGAAATACACATTTCATTATCTCTCATAAATCAGTTAGCATTGTGATGATTTACAGAAATAAACACTTCATCATGTCTCACAAACCCATCATCATTCTGATGATGTACAGAAAGAAATGCGTCATCCTCTCTCATAGACTGGTCACCATTCTGATGATTTACAGAAATAAATACTTCATCATGTCTCACAAACCCATCATCATTCTGATGATGTACAGAAAGAAATGCTTCATCCTCTCTCATAGACTGGTCACCATTCTGATGATTTACAGAAATAAATACTTCATCATGTCTCACAAACCCATCATCATTCTGATGATGTACAGAAAGAAATGCTTCATCCTCTCTCATAGACTGGTCACCATTCTGATGATTTACAGAAATAAACACTTCATCATGTCTCACAAACCCATCATCATTCTGATGATGTACAGAAATAAACACTTCATCATGTCTCACAAACCCATCATCATTCTGATGATGTACAGAAAGAAATGCGTCATCCTCTCTCATAGAGTGGTCACCATTCTGATGATTTACAGAAATAAACACTTCATCATGTCTCACAAACCCATCATCATTCTGATGATGTACAGAAAGAAATGCCTCATCCTCTCTCATAGACTGGTCACCATTCTGATGATTTACAGAAATAAATACTTCATCATCTGTCATAAATCAGTCATCAATTTTAAAATTCAACAAGTTAATAAGACAAAATATTCTGAACATGACATCAGGGGGACACCTGAAATCACAATGTTGTGATAGTACTGTTACTAAGGAATGGTTCCAATAGCACAGAGTGATTAAAACTTATTTTCAGCTGTTAAATTTTCGTCCTTTGGCTGTTAAATACTTTTGACAGAAAAAAAATTTGATACTGGGATGAATGGTTGGCTAGCTGGTCTACAGCCTTAAGAAATGTCAGTCAAGTTTAAGCATAACTGTGATATATGATACATGTACATCTATGACATGCTGTTGTACGTGAGACTTCTACTGTTACTTACACCAGAGGACTTGAAAATTGTATCTGACTTGCATACAATACCTGTTAACTACATGTAGCATTGATACTAAATCTGTGACAATCAAGGACTTACTACTCGCTTCAGCTTCAGTTTGGCTGTTGGTAGAGGACCTTGAAATGTATACTCTTCTGGCAAGTTTGGTGATTCTCTGAAATATTATTACAATTAACAAATATCAGCAAGTGGACAGTTTTGTCCTGCTGAGCCCCATAAGTGCATCGTATAACATCATAACATTATAGATTGTAAAATTTTAAGCGGAATATTCCTAATTACCGTGCATTCTCTATAATTCCATAACGAAAATTTCAGCTTCAACCATAAAATGACAAATTCAACAGTTTGGGAAAGGTAACAAAGTTCACATTCCTGTCCTAGTATAAAACTGGACATACCTGACTTACATGGCCTTACAATGTCAGCCAGGGTTGATGTATATACGTAAGAATGTGAGACATCAAAGGAGACATAGAGAACACACTAAGCAGTTAAAATTTATACATGAAATATACACTGGCCCTCATCATATTCTGCTCATTTTTTTCTTAAAATCTATAATTCTTATGGTCAACATGTGCATTCAAAATCACAATATATAAAGGCACACAGAAAGGCTAAAACAGATAAAATGAAAAAAAAAAAATCAATAAAACGATTAAAATCGCAAAACAACCTCAAAAATGTTGCAAACTTCTCACAGTTGAATCTATAGTTACCAACACATCCAAAACTTGCACATTAGGACAATGTTCACATTAGGAGCCACAGGCGAATTTTACAGTTAACAAGGCTAATAAAACTCACACATTCACAGTGATGATTCCCACTATTCCTCTGAACCTGGTTCCGAGGCCCTGAGCTAGTGTATGGGCCTGTACCTGGCCTACTTTGTCGTGATAAAGATAAAGGGTATGGATCACAACCTCAGTGTAAGGACTGGTCACCCCATCCTCTGGAATATTGTACTGGTAAGAGAGAACAAACAAGACTTTTCAACAACATTTTATCATATTTTTTTTATATTTTTTATTTCCTTTCCTTTCTTTTCTTTTTTATTTTCTGTTATTTTATTTTTTAATTATTTTATGAGGTCCTTAAATATGTCTGAAAGCTAAAAGGCCTAGTATCACTTATTTCATGGCATTTTACCTGGGAAGAAGACAGACCATCTCAATTCCAGATTTTACCATGATTTAAATAGAGATATTATCTCCATGTATATCAATATGATGCAGGGGTCTCTTATTACAGCAATATCAAAAATTTACCAACAGAAAAAGCTTGTTAATTACTGAACTCAAATGGCAACATATGAATCTTAAAACAGAACAACTAAAGATTAATATTAAACCTTGTGGTGGTCAATCAAATGCACCATATGTACACCATGTAATGTACAAAATTAATACAGCAAGGTGCAATAACCCAGGAACCTCTCACCAATGCAGTCGCTGTGAGTTCAAGTCCAGCTCATGTTGGCTTCCTCTCTGGCTGTAAGTGGGAAGGTTTGTCAGCAATCTGTTGATGATTGTGGGTTTCCTCCCAGCATAACATAGGCCGCTGTCGTATAAGTGAAATATTCTTGAGTACGACGTAAAAACAACATTCAAATAAATAAATATAAAATTATTACATACAGCGTGAAGCCTTACCACATTAGGCAATGAGAGAGACTTAACAAAGGATGCCACATCCACCAATTCTAATTTGCCAATGAACTTCACAGCAGGGCAGTGAGTTATCCCCTCTGGCGATGTCCTTGGGGCATTCTTGCAATCAAGCGCCCAAAGCATACAGAGAGCACTCGAATCAGTCATCGCATCCCTGCTCAAAGACAAAAGTATATGACAGGATTACAATTAAAAAATAAATTTCACAAACCTATGACTTTTATGTCTAAAACTGATCAATATAATAGTAAGCCACATTGACAATGAACATAGAATAACAGTGTAATGCACATAGATTTGTACAAATAAAAAAGATGATCAGCATGGCAACACTATGTAGAACCATTCAGTTCTAACAGAGTTGAGAGACATATGTCATGTGCTCTTTTTATCCATCTGTGTACTATAGTGCACACTGATGGGCGCATACAATCATGACAGCAGCTGGTCTCATGTTTCTAATTTATGGACGATTATGGTGCGATTCAGTCTGATAAAATTAAGAAATAAAGGTTTGATTTTTGCAGCAACTTAAGACTATATGATGGGAAAACAGACACGCCTACTGTTTGAGGACGTGGCAAAACTCAAACTTTTACTTCTATCAGATTCTAATACACCCAAATTTCACCACAATGGTATTATATTTAAGCGGTTGCATTTTCAATCAATTCCTTTCCAAACGATCACAGCTTTCACCTCTACACATATTAACATACACTAACCAGTCCCCAGTGTTGAAGCTAGCGATGTTACTGTCTATTTTGACATCTTGTCTTAAGGAAGATATGGGATCCATTTTGACCATTACACTTGGGTTGTTTACATTTTTACTGAAACAGATACCTTAATGTATCCAGCCTTTATTTGACAACAGGTTCCACATAAAATGACAAGCTACTGTATGTCGCACCTCTCTGTTGTACGCTTTCTAAGCCTAAGAAGTAGAATTACAATTGAGAGTGCTGATATTTATACAACCATGGACAGCACTTCTTTTGGCTGACCAACCACAAAGGTATGATGATGAGAAACTTCACATGCCTAGTCTACACTAGGCCAGGGCAGAAATGTTTGTGTTTCTACATCACTGTAACAGCCCCATATTTATGGTTAAATAATAATACTCACGGAAGACTTGAAATAGTGCTTTTCTCTGTGGTGACTCCAAATTTATACTTGCTCTGGTAGAGATAAGCAACTTCCATAAAAAGCCTATGTTCTGGAACCCAAACATGATACATGTGTACACTGTTAGGTAATTACACACAATCATCATTACATTACAGTGTCCATATATTTTAACACAAAATACTTACTTTGTATAACAAGTATTGTATTATAAATCAGAAACAAAACCTCAATATATTACATGTATATATACAATTCTTGGAACAGACTTACCTAACACTTGAATGAGCCTTTCTATCCTTCCTTAAACCTAGTGCACACGCACAACATTGGTGTTGAAAATCAGATTTTCAGGTCGCTGTCTCAAATGATTCCGAATGTCAGATACCCACACACGAGAAACGTTTGTTGTCCACTTTTTAAGCTTTCAGCGGCGAAAGATGGTCACATGATACATTCAAGGTCATGTGACGCTAAAAGTTGTGTAACAACTTCCATTTTATCTGTACTCACGTCACATTCCTACACACTCTGACTGGTTGAAGTAGACGACAACTATCTTGACAACAAGATCCAAATTGTCTGAAGACGAGCAAAATTTTGTGCCCGGCCCAATTGTTTCTGGATTTTTTGTTGCCCAAAATTCAACAAGATGAATCTTTGGATCAAGTGTTCCAGACTCACGACATCGTTGTTTTTGTTGTTTGGATCAAGAAATCTCGTTTTCGACAACAAATATTCTTCGTGTGCACTGGGCTTAATATACTACCAATGCATCCACTGTCTGATTAGGAATTTGTCAAAGTTATAATTTTATAAACTACCCATCACACATGCACATCTGCTTATGCAATGTCAACAAATCTAATGCATGTATTACAGCTGTATATTTACCATAAAAATTCATCCACAACAAACTTACTCATTTTGCCTCATTCTAGGAGTTCTACTGATCTTAGAAAGCTGTTCAGAAGTTTGTTTTTTGGAAGATAACTTGATATTTTACTGGAAATATATGAATTTTAGCACCAAATGTAAAACAGATTATCTTTGATGGCCTCTAAAACAGTACCTTTGGGGCTGTCTGTACAGTACCTTTGGGGCTGTTTTGGATCAAATACAGATCAAATCTGTATTTCACCTTTGAAAGTAGGCTTAGGGCTTTAAAATGGCTAAATGCCCTGCCACACCCACGTGAAGATTAAGGCCTGATTAATGTATTTACCATAGGTGCCAATGGCCCGGTGGTAGGAGAAGATGAGGTCATGTTGACCTTTGGCCGAGTTCTCCAGCTCAGCAAACTCCTCCTCTGTCTGTACAATGGGGACGTCTCTCAATAACACCAACCTGGAATACCAACCGCACTCCATGTCTTATTCACTGGTCACATAGTATTTTAGTTTTTCTCACTATTTTATGATTTTTTTTCAGAACCCATTAAGTGACACTGTAATCCAGCAATATCAAAACAAACTACAGTTTTAATATTTTTTTTTTAACTGACATTTATTTATTTATTTATTTATATGATTGGTGTTTTATGCCGTACCAGCATTATGGTGGGAGGAAACCGGGCAGAGACCAGGGGAAACCCACGACCGCAGATCTTCCCACGTACGGCTGGAGAGGAAGCCAGCATCAGCCGTTATAAGCTGACATACACAATATTTTGCGACATAAATGTTACAAACTTTTACCAGTATTTAGTGTAGCAAGGCAAATGAGTGACTATCATACAAACAAGTAAATATATATTGTTTTGGGGCAGGAGCTTTTACCTGATAAATGTACCATTCATTTATTTGACTGGTGTTTTACCCTGTACTTAAGAATATTTCACTTATATGACAGCGACCAGCATTATGGTGGGAGGAAAACAGGCAGAGCCCGGGGGGTAACTCAGATAAAATACCTGTGTTGTATGAAAACAAGGGTAATCTGATTCATATCAAATATCTTGAAATAATATAGCTCTTGAATGTAATACAAAACCCCTAAACCCTTAAGAACAAAATATAATTCTGTGGAAATACATGCACAAATTTCACTAGGATGTGTTTGTTTTGTGGCCACTAAAGTGCTACTTCAGTCATAAGATAAACCAGGCACAATCATAATGATATGAAAGACACACTATGGAACAAAGCTAACACCCCAGATGACAAAGATTTACAGTGAATAACACTATTTAACCCCTATATGTGAAGAGTCCTCAAAAACAAAATCCTCTGCAATTTCTGTAAAATTTTCCTGATGTGATATGATAATATGTGACACTAAATCAGGCAGATATGATGTCAAGTAAGGCAGTTATGCTGGAATGACGTCATGAGTGTTTGAAAACAATACGTCATTTGTAGCTGTTATACATCAGCGATGGGTGATATCAAGTCTTCTTGCATGAAGTCACACCAGGCAAAATTGGAAATTACAGAAACTAACAACAGCTCTTGTAATACAATGCAATTTCTTCATAATTTAGGAAATCAATTCAGACTGCCTCGATCCTTGGTCCTTAATTCTACTTTTAAGATATACAAATCTTCACACTGTGGTTGCTTTTTAAGGCCCTAAATATAGCTCTGCATTCCACAGGTAATTCAGCTTAAAAGAGGTCTTCTGTAAAAACTACACAGAGAAAACTTAACTCAGCCCACTTTACAAAAACATACATTTAGTAATCACTCTTTGTTTGCGCAAGCTGTGACTAGGTAAATAAAACACTCTCCTCCCAGATGTGTGTGGAATTAGAGCTGACTTACTGTAGAATGTTGGACATAATGGAGTTCACATCAAACATGGTCTCCAACTCCATCTGTAATAGCTCATAGCCATCCCTGCAAAGGACAGAGGCAGACAAAATACAAAATTATCACGGGAAAAACACCAGTTCATCAGAGATAAGTTAAAATACTTACTGACTAGCACAAAGAAATACAATGACATTACCAAAGCATTTGACATATGCATGCCAGAGTGCAAAGTTTTTATGTTCGCAGTACATGTACACCGTGATAGTAGAAAACAATAATATTGTAATTTGTAACATAATATATATCAATATAGTTTTTTTTGAGATCTCAGTTAGCACTGTCTAGTGAGAATCAAGAGAGTGTAGAGATATAAGAAGCCAGGATTATAAGGCCCATACAAATATCTGAAGATATTATCAATCATGCCTAGGAGACATCACACATGTAGTAAATATACAAGTAACAACCTGAAGGCATAGACAAAATGTTCCCCTTTCTTCTTCTGACAATGCTCTGTGGATTTGCCTTGAGTACAGTCTACCTGTTTGCAAACACACATGATAATGTTTACATTATGAGCTACAGGTACATGTATACTGTGCCATGCATCAATTCAGAAACTAAAATATGTGTTTACTTACACAATGCATAAATACTTATTGAAAAACAATACGAAATTGCACTGGAAATAAACGGTCTTGATGCGTGTTTCATTTCCGTGAAATCAATCAGTGTTTGTATGCTTCTGTGTGAGAAGAGCTCACAGCTGCTGACTAATCAATACACACCTGTCATATGCACACATCTCTAACACAGATCAATCAGGGCTGACTTAACTTAGTGGAAACAGCTGTGTTTATTTATCTGAAATCTCTGATTCCTGGAATATGTTATCTGTCACTCAAGACATACAAGACATGTCGACTGCAATTAACTATTATAACCTGGTATGTATAGGCCTATTGTTTATATACATTAAATGACCATAAACTTTGTCCATGACTAACTTGTCCTTTTTTCTGGATTCTGAGAGTTCCATTGTGTTTACAAAGGGGTTTTGAGGTTTTTTAAAGATATGGGATGATATTCTACCGTAAAATTGTAAGTTACAGCACCAAAAATAATATTTTGTGACACATATTTGCCTCTAATACTGCACTTTTGCGGGAGAAATATTAGGTCATTTAGGCTATGCCAAAACAAATCATTCAACAAGTTGAGGTGACATGGGTGTTACGCCAAACATATTAACATGTAACCACTTTTTTATTTATTTATTTATTTATTTGATTGGTGTTCTATGCCGACCTCAAGAATATTTCACTTATACGACGGCGGCCAGCATTATGGTGGGTGGAAACCGAGCAGAGCCCGGGGGAAACCCACGACCATCTGCAGGTTACTGAGAGACCGGAGAGGAAGCCAGCATGAGCTGGACTTGAACTCACAACGACTGCATTTGTGAGAGACTCCTAGGTCATTACGCTGCGCTAGTGCGCTTACCAACTGAGCCATGGAGGCCCCTTCTTTTTTTATTAAGTAGAATGTAGAATCTAATTATGTTTCTGCATAAAACATAAATGACCACGTTCAGATCTACCACAAATTAAAAATATTATGAATACCAGATCGCATAACATCTTCTTTGTTAAAATAAATGAAGACAATTAAGCCATAGTGAGAAGTTATAACATGGATCTTACCACAGCACACTTAACATGGTAGGTGGCGAGAAGCTCTGCTGATCTCTCATACTCTCTGTAAAATGATGGTAGCCTGGGGACCTCTGAAGCCAGCACACAGTATCAAATAATTTGTAATAGAAACAGCAATGTCTATTTTAGCCATATAGAGGGAATGGCATGAGATTGAATATAATTTTCTATTCAACATTGAACTCTATTATAACAATATAACATCAAAACATTGCTGTGTATGAGGTACGGATGAAAACTTGAAAATTTATAAATGTGTTAAATTCATTTCAGACAGTTCAAAATTTTTTTAAAATTCAGACGATCACATTTTTTTTTACCATTAACTGTACCATGCCCTGTGGTTGAACTCCGTTAAATGTTATAATGTGAACTCTTCTTTGAAAAGTTTACTTTTAATTTTCTTTATAACCTTTTCAAATCTGACATCCTTAATAAAGAAGTCTTCCTTCATATAACTCTATCTGCTATAAAACAGATAAAGATATATATATATTTCCTCTTCATGGTTAACAAAAACATTTCCTGTAACATTAACCATGATTACAGGAAATATGACATCTTTAGTTCGTCCTCTAGAGATTCTCAACACATAGACGTTGGCAACTGGTAACAGATGACTGAAGCTATTACTGTATTCATCAAACATTGGGATGGGGCAGAGGGAGGGCGTATACGGTCAACTTTCCACATGCAAGTAAACACGTGCTTATGTAAAAAGGTCTTCGGGCATATTGATACATGGGCTGTCGTACACTAAAGTTTATGCGCCAGAAGTATTTACACCAAAACATATTTAAATTGTTACGTTCTTCGTGATCTTGACAGTATCATCTGCTGCACATGCCTAAACTGAACAGGTGCTGTACGGCACTGACATTGACAGCCAACTCGCTGCGGCTTGGACACGATTGTAATGTAAACTGCTTTAATAATGTAAGAGGTACTAACCTCTTTAGCACCAGGCAGTATACTTACCTCGTTTGTAAAAATACGCTACACGGATATCCGGAGATTCCTTGAAGTTTTCGAACTGCGCCCCGTTCATCGTCTCAACATGTTTAAAATCTGTCCTCGTGGCGGCTTCTGAATATGATATCAGTGAGAGGAGGACGAGCAGAAGAGACCGTACCATCTTGCCAGCTGCCTGAATGTCATGAATGAGTTACTCGCTGCTGTTGGTTAAACGAGGTTCTCACTGCAACACAACCCACTGCTAACCAATCAAAAAACCTAGTTACAATCACTGGTACCTTGTTCAGTGTTTTGTGTGGGAATAAATGTACCAGTTCCCATGCTGGAGTCCAATCAAAATCCGGCGAGTCTCCTAACCTTTACTAGGAAGTAACTTAAGTTAAACAATGTAGATGCAGATGTATGTGACATCCGGGTTTCCAGTGCAAGTCAGTCAATGAAAGCTTATGCAGTGAAGTATCCTCTATCCAAGGTGACGAGAATATATAAATAAATAAATACAGCAGCAAATTAATTAAACAAATGAATACTTAATTAATTAAGAAAACAGCAACTAACCAACGATAAGTAAATCGTAACAGCTGATTACATGTACTTTATAATGTAATTCATTATTTTCGTCGTGGTGGTAGGCCGTAACAAAAGTCCATACACTTAATCCATTACGCCTATACACAGATGTACAGATGCTCTAGAACATAAGCCGAAAAATATCAATCACAGAAAAACAATCCAACTAGCAATGACGATTCATGAATGAACTAATTAAATCTTCACTTTGGTGAATCTCAATTAGTAAAACCCACAACAGTTTTTTTTAAAAGGTAGATGTCTGTTCTTAGAGCTACTATAGGTTTGTGTCATCTTCAGGAGATATGTACATATTCCTTGATGATAGCACAAACATGGTTTGTAACAAATGAATTTCGCCATATTTTTTACCATTTTTTATCTGTTCTGCAATGGAGTATGCTAGCCAAGTTTTCACCCTTGTTTCCTTTACAGCCCATGCTTTGGAAATCAATGATTCTTATGAACAACCTGTATGCAGACTTTATGTGAAGCAATTTAAAAAACGGGGGGTGGGGTGGGAGGCTATTTTGACGAAGTATGTCATTTTCTCCATGCATGAGTGCCCATTTTTCTTTGCAAATATATGATTTATATATTTTTTTTCTAATATAGGCCTATATATACATGCGCTCTTTTGGGCTGTATCGGAGCGTATATAGAGGTGAAGCATTCTTTTTTATCAGCGGGTAAATGACCACTGTTCTATATACTCTATTTTATATCATTACCCCGAACGCATGTATACCTGCACAACAAATGCATCCGGCAGGTGTTTATTTCTGCACTATGTATACTTGTGAATTATATTTATTGGCCAAATTTAACAAGTTATAATGTCTAGATTGTTTTATTTTCTCTTCTATACAAAAATTAACACATGCTTTACGCCGTTTCCATATTTAAATGTAATTTTGTTTGTACCTTTGTTTCATGGGATCACGAAAAATTAATTTGTGAAAATTAGTATGGGGTTGAAGTCACGCCTTTAGTTAGTGAACTATGAATTTATAATGTTTTTGTTTTTTTTGTGTTTTTTTTTTCACCGTGATTCATTTAAATTATAACTGATTGAGATATCTTTGATGTCAAAAAGACATGATAACGTAAAGGATACACAAAAATGTACTGTAAAATGGAGAGTACGATATTAAAGGAGCATATTGCTGAGAGAAATTCCGATTTTTTGAGTTGGTTCAGCTAAATGCAAAAATGAGTTGCACTTGACTCCTAACTAAACGCCCTAGCACTATATTTTAGAGAATTACAAGGGGAAATCCGCCACTGATGTAAACTGTGCACCCAACGAGTTAATCGGAAAGCTTTATTGCACTTTTATGTTAGGCCACAACATATACTCTATATTACGAAATAAAAACCAAGCGTTTCATGTATCCTTAAAACAGTGTAATGACATGTTGCTGCCAACCCTGTACTGGTATTTATATAGTCACTATATCACTGCGATGTGAAATCGACCTAAAATGTGCATTCTATTCGATGGTGCAGAGCCGTTCAGGAGCATGCATTCCTACATGAGAAGATGATACACCGCCCATAAATTCACAAAACCAGTTTTAAACAGAGTCAACTTTTAAAAGCAAACATAAAAATGAACTATATAAGCATCATGAGAGCCCATTAAAGCTGTATGCATGAAAATGCCGTCGGTTATTAATATTTTTTTCATTTTAACTTCATCTTTTTTTATTTAATATCAGATACACATTGCAGCGAATATAGTTCACAACAATTTTATTCATATCTGAACATAAACGTGTAGATAAAGTTAGGTGATGTCATTAGCGTTATACATTATCAACATGCATAAAGCCCGGCTTACACATATGCCCACATATTTGCATTTAATTCAGAAAAAAAAATCTGAAAAGGATCATCCCTGATCGTCAATGTACGTGTATATAGTCTGAAGAGGCTAAACCTGACCCCAAAAGGATATTCCATTCGCCCATCTCCTTGTTAAAATGATTTACTGGTGAAGAACAAAAAAAAAAAAAAAGAATAATCTTAGTAGAATAATGACCAAGACTTAAAACCGCCACCAAAACAGACACATCTGGATTCAAGCCGGACATAAAACTGGTGAGAGGCTAATCGCGTCAGCGGCGATAGTGACGTTTTAAAGCGAGGTAGCCAGAGCCATCTTCCAACCACTGTTGTCAGCTTCGAAAATAAATAGGCCAAATTTTAAAGTCAAAGATCACACTGACATGCAGAATGTGATAGATGAAAGAACACTAAACATTGTTCATAAAAATAGGTCGATATATTTTTCTTAGTGTTTTTTTCAACCTAGTAAAATGCGTTTGAAAATTTTGGATTCTACAGTGCAAGTTACGTCACATCAGGTTATTGTCACTCAACACACAGACTGCTAAATTTCATCATTCAAAATGCATAAATACACAGATAAACACTTCAAACGAAGTGTTTCAAGCAAACAATATATTTGTGATGTCACCGACACTATATGTCATTACAAATAACCATAGAATCTGATGTTTTATAATCATTTTACTTGGTTGGAAAAACTCTAAGAAAGTAAATCGAACTATTTTTCTGATCAGTGTTTAGTGGCCTTTCGTTTGAACTATAGGTCATTTCAGTGTTTTCTTTGCTTTTAAATATACTTTTATTTGTATATAGGCCGGCCTATCCCTTTCTGTTGTAACAATTAAGAGAACACATTAGGTTGCGCGAGGTTTCCATCGTGGTGCAGGATCAAGACAGACCATTTGTATTTATTTATTTGATTGGTGTTTTACGCCATACTAAAAAATATTTCACTTATATGATGGCTGCCAGTATTATGGTGTGAGGAAGCCGGGACCTTCCACATACGGCCGGAGAGGAAGCCCAGACCAGCTATAGTCAAACTGAATAGGTGAACAGTACAAGCATACAAAACGCCTATGTAGACCTACGCATGAAGTCATTTTGAAATTTCTATGTATAGGCCTATGCGAAGTCGGGAGACCTGAGATCGAACCCAGGTAGGGTCTTGGCAAAAACTTTAAAAATACTTTTTGCCGCCTAGCTTGGCGTTCAGCGCTGAGATATTAGAGCAAGAAAACAGAACTGACCGGCCCCGTGTCATAATAATGTGACTGGGTGGGGTTTCATGTACGACGTGAAAACCGAAGCTTTCATTCATACGTTATATAGACCTGTTTATTTATTTATTTGATTGGTGTTTTACGCCGTACTCAAGAATATTTCACTTATTCGACGGCGGCCACGTTACGGTGGGAGGAAACCAGGCAGAACCCGGGGGAAACCCGCGATCATCCGCAGATTGCTGTCAGACCATTCCACGCACTACCTAGATCTATGCGTATGGTATAGGCCTACTGTATGTAAAGACCTACCATAGTAGTTTAAATATTTGTAAATATCCATCTGTCTAAGGAAGCCGGTAGCATCCGCTATCTCGCTCCACACATTTATAACAGCTTTCGATCTATAAATTATGCAATACTCTACTGTCTTATAAAGATTAAGTGTTGTTCCCAGTAAACGGATTACGGAATCAGGGGAGAGCACTCTTGTGGCCTTGTGTCGTCTGTGGGTCGAGTGGGTTCGAAGATTGTCTTATGAGAGGGCTTGGAATTATTTGTTTGACTGATGTTTATCGGTTAGGTCTAAGAGATTTAAACGACGGCATCATCAAATAATTACCAGTACACCGAAGACGTTAAAAGAATGAATGAATGATTATGGCTTAACGCCACATCGGCAAGTTTGCAGCCATATCGTGGCGACACGAAATAAGAAAACACAGACAGGCTTAAATTTATATTATATAGTACTTTTTCCTTGAAACATCTGAAGTTTAAAATCCCAGTCAGTACATGTAGTTTTAATGATCACAGAGAAATAACCAACATTCACAACTTGCATTCAAAATGGTGCAAAATCAATTGAAGGGTTGGCAATATTTTTATTCTAAATTATCGTGTCATGAGTAGACCTACTTCTTGAACTTTAATATGTGTTGCCTCCTGAAACCTTGAAGGCACAAGTAATTTGGGTTTTTAGTTCAGGTGTTCGTACATATAACGATTAAGCTCTTTGTTTAGGTATTTGCCAGTTGGGCTTCTTAAAACTACTTTCAATACAGAACTCCTGTGCAGTAGATTTCTCAGCTGTGCGCAGTTCACTTTCATTCATGCTGCTTTTCTGAATTATCATAATGTAAACTGACGTCATCCCGTGACCTTCTACGCGTGCGTCGTTCCCAGATACCCAGAATTCATCACGAATACATAGGCGGCCATTTTTAGTGCTCTACCACAAATGCAAGCCTTGATAAACGGTGTCTGTAAGTTAAGTCTGCGAAAATCTCCGGGTATTTGAATTGGATCCATTATACTGTACATCTGTGAGTAGGCTAGAGCACGGTGCGTGTCAATTTAGTCAGCAGAGCGACTTTGCTGCCGTGGACACTCGCAAGAGACTAAAAAGCGCTGCGTGAAGTGCCCGTGTCTGAGCCAGGAAGTACGACTAGAGACTTGGACAGATCCAATGAGCCTGTCTGCGCATCGTCCACTTGATTATATCTTTGCCCCGCGAAGCGAACAGTTTGCCCGGTGGACTAAGTAACTAGTGCGAGTTGTGCCAGAGTGAAGAGTCTGGGGTATCCCGGGTGGGTGTGGATGGCAGGCGTGAGGCCAGCAATGACAGTTTGGTGTGTCAGATAGTGGGTAACAGCGCCTATCGGCCGGACCCAACAGTCAGGCAGGGGGCACAATGACAGAAGAGCGACTTAAGGAGTTAGAGCGCTTGTATCTCACAGGGGTTGAAGGTAGCCATGGCAAGTGTGTCAGTGTGGAATCATTACTGGATGTTTGCGTTGTGCTGTATGATGAGTGCTGCAATGCTGCACTCAGAAGGGAGAAGAACATTGCAGATTTTGTGGAGTATGGTAAGAAAATTGTGCCTTTTTATGTAAAAGTATTGTTTAATTTAACTGATCAAAGATCAACTTTATTTTATTTGGAGTAGTAGAGTCATGCAGGGTGTGTTATTATGGTTGTTGGACAGTCTTGGTTACAGCCCCTGTTGCTGAAATTTTGGGGTTCATCTCCAAACTAGGCCATACCAGATATTTATGGGGCTTAAGCAGAGTCCTCGGTTTATGGTCTTTTGCTTGGTAGCACCCATGGATGTTATGGAAATCGGTGAGCCTAGCATAATGGTGATTAGACTAATGCCTCGTTTGACGAAAATAAACTATTGACACTAATGCCTATCACTAGAAAAGTTTTAAAAGACGTTAAAAGAGAACAGACAGTTCATAACTGAATGTGGCATATGATTTATTTTCCTAAAAATGAGCTGGATTTGCTGAACTCCGGTATACACTTAGATTGTGCTATTCCCCCAGGTTCCAGGTTATATGCGAGGTCCACCACATGGAAATCCCATGAACATGGAACCCACTTAAAGCCCTGTAGTATGGTACTTGTGGATTTTTCTTTGGCACTCACCTATTTAAGGAAAACGCTGGTAGTGATTATGTCAGTGCCAGTGTACTCCAGTGTACTTACATGGAGTGTTTATATATATGTCTTGTTTTCGGTGTTATGCTTTAGTGAGACAGCACTATACACATGCTTGCATAGTGATCTGCCACAAGGTAATGGTACTGTAAACAGATATCTGATTGCTGAATTCTTTATACGTGTAATAACATTTGCTGCTGGTAAGTGCTTTAAGTGAACATAAAGTCACTGAGCTGAATTAATTAATAAAGTAATATTCCAGAAATGTTGTAAAAATATTTTTAAAATTCTACACTGCTTATCAACAAAATAAATAGGTAACAATCGTCAGTACCTGGCCACTCATTTGGTGGTGCCATTTTGCATATTATAGCTATCTAGAGTGACCTTACGAGATCTAGGAGCTCTCCCGTTCCATCATTATTAAACAATATGACAATACAAACAAAAACACCTGATACTCAGCCAAAGAGTGTCAGCTCTATTCCACGTTCAAAGGCAGATGTTTCTTTTAGTTTGGCAGTTTGACGTTCGGTAAGGGCGATGTTTGTGGACACAAACACATGGTTTAATGGCCCTGCTCCGCCTCATCCTGCATGGGTGTAGGCATTTGGTCCAGCTGACTGTACAAACTTCACAGAATTTACCGAACATAGTAGGGCATTCTGATTGACTCTTTCATTCATATTTTGTGAAGATGTTTTTGTAATAAATCTGACTTTGTAAAGGAAAAAGAATGCAAAGTCACACATTTTTCTTCAAGCATTGGCTCTCCTGAGGCAGTTTCCATGCCAGCTCACCACGACAAGTTACTGCAGGATTCTGCCTAAGATATACGCATTGTTACGTGGGCAGCCATTATCAATTCCCTGCTCATAAAGGCGTGGCTCAAAATGCATCAGTTAAACACTTAAAATAACCATAAAGTAAAATTTATTGCATTGATATATGTTTATCCACTAAAAAAAACTACACTGATAATCGGGAACTAATAGGTTTTTTGAGGTGACAGGCTGTCACCACATGATGCTCTTAGTGGTAGTGATTGACCAAGTTCTTAAAGGCTTCTACAACATGGCTACTTGGAGTGAATTGTCCGTCCGTGCCATATCTCCAGTGCTGAACTTTATCTTTGTGGCTTTCAAAACTTTTTTTTAGCATTTTTTTTTACATATTTTTGTGCTAACTGTGTCCTATATCATTTTTTTCTGTGTATTTATAGTGGCAGACTGTTTGCTTTAAGAAATTCATTATGGCCCTATTTTTCTTCTAAGAATCATGGAGGTATACATATTGTTATTTTCTTGTCACAGACTTTGTATCTAATATTTGATACCGTGTATATTTTGCACTTAATTCTCTTGTGGAAGTGGAGGAGATGATGATGTGGACATTGTATCCTGAGAACTTAGTTGGATAATACCAGAAATTAGTGTGCTAGAAAATGGAAGACCAGCACCGCCGATGTTAATTGTGATTGAAGTTTTGAACTTACATCTATGTCACCAGAAAGCTGAGTTTTGTATTAACTTCCACGTTTTTTAGACTGTATTATCATGTTTTTGTCTGCTGGAGCAAAGCCTGTAGGCGATAGGAAAATGGCAAATGCATGGTTGTCTGTGGTCTTCATTGGCACAACTACCTACACTAAGGTCTTTCATCTTCAGTTATGTATGGATATCTTATCAGATACTGTCTAAAATTTTAGACAAAGTGAATTCTGTTATAGTAGTATACTGTATATCCAGAAATGTATAGTTCATCATCTTTATGTATCTTCGTTTATATGGTGGTCAACATTCAAATGAATCTCCTCTGGTAAGCAGACAAGCTTAGCAAATCTTAACACAAAAGAACATGTTCATGTAAGTAGATAAAACTGGTGCTATTTGGACACCCTGTTTTCACCACTTTTAACATATGAGAGATAAGAGAAAATGAAATCTGGACACCTTGCTACAACAAAATGGCCTCAAAAAGAGATTCTGGCGAAGCCCCTGAGCGGAAACCCACAACCATCTGCCTGTTCACACGTATGACCAGAGAGGAAGTCACATGTACATGTATATGTAGCCCAACTAACTAGCATGGCCTTTTTTTAACACAGAACCGAAACATGGGTTTCGTTCAACTCTGTCGTAATGTTTAGTATACAGAATACACACTGACTCCCTATTGAAATCCTGCGATTCCAAAACCCTCTTTTAATGTGATCTTGTTACTGAAACCTTTTGATGACAGTAACAAACTGTTGATAGCCCATGTTTTGTATTTGAAATTTCAATTTTGGTCACATGCCTCTAACAAAATGGTAGCTGAGGCTAACAACAGTGCTCTCATTCTTCTACAGGTTTTAAAACTATTTCACCAACGCGATGATTGCTGTGAGTTTAGCTCATGCTGGCTTCCTTTCTGGTCATATAAAATGGAAAGGTCTGCCAACAATCTGCGGATGGTTGTGGGTTTCCACCAGGCTCCCACCATAATGCAGGTTGTATTAATAAAATACTCCTGAGTACGACGTAAAGCACTAATCAAATAAAGAAAGAAATACACGAAATATATCAGATGATAAAGCAAATAAAGCAAAAATGTGGTCTTTTTGGGTCTGTTACCTTGATGGATATGGATACAGTTGTATCTATGTGACGACTACTTATATTTAGCCAACCCTCTCTATTCTGGTCTTTAATATGGCCCATATTTTGATCATTAAAGTATACAGTAACGTTTACTTTTTTATAAATTTAAAAAGTATCTGTTATTAGTGACTTGTTGGAAATAATTAAGCAAATTGTACTATGTGGCCATTTTGTGGCATCTCAAAAGTATAATGATCATAGGAGTGAGATGGGCAACTTCCAGGGGATGCCCACCTGGCTGGTCTTGATTAGAAGGATACTCTAGTTCTTCAACCTTTTCAACCACCTGAACCAGTATTTTTCAACTTTTCTGAGAGAACTATGCCAGGGGCGTAACTAATTTGCACAGTATTATGAAGCTTGCATCTTAAGTGGCACAAATAAATCATTTTTAGTGTCATTTTCATATGAGTTGTCTGCATAAATTTCACTTAAAGTGTTTTAGTGGAAGAAGATTTGAGGTAGTTATAATTTTGAAATGGTCGGTGGTATCACTACTGCCTCTCCAGTAGAACAAAATGCGTAATGAAGTCCTGGTTTCTCATGTGTATTTCATTTGTAGTATTGATAGAATGGTTAATTAGCAAGACAAAGGACTTGGAAAATACAAAATGGGACTGAAGTGAGAAAGAAACATGTTGAAAAATATAGCATTGATGAACTTCTAAGTTGGTTAAAAGACCAGGGAATCCTTCAACCCAAGCAGAGACTTTGTGAACCACAGACAGTGTGACATTGTTTTTATTTTTCTAAACTGATTCTCCCTCCCCCCCTTAATTTGTAAGGTAATAACGTCTTTGGCAAAATTTCAAGATAAGGACTGCAGGGGTTGATTTTCATCATATCCAGTCAAATTCCTTGTCTGTAACATTTGTTGATACTTCCTCTGAAACTTGATATAGCAATGCTTATGTTTATACCCCAGTAATTATTGCGCATCACATGTGTATTAGGGAGTTTTGTGATTATGCACCTGCTACAGGTTTGTGCGTTAAACTTCGTTGTCACCTGATAGACAACTGTCTTTTGACATTGCGAGCCCAATTTTTTTTTTTAATGTTTAGAAATTGTGTTGTACTGGCTTATCATGATGTATGCTTGTTGCGTGACCCATTTTCTAGTATTTTTAATTTGCATGTAAATGACATTCATAATTTGTCGATGTACAAAATATGCAGTGTGCAATTTGACATGCCAACAACCACTTATCGTTGATTATTTTGTCACTCATTATCCATTGTAAGAAATCAGAGGATCTTTTAGAGAAGACGGTATGTAATTTAAGTAAATTCATTTATTTGTCATAATCTTGTACACAAGCTTCATGGTTTTTGTGATGATGAATAGCTAAAGTATTCAAGACACATACACATGTGGATATGTACACGGCACATTATACAGATAGTGCATGCTGAAGGATGGGACATCCGAAATTGTTGGCTTGACAGAAGCTGTCAATTGCTGATATCCCATCCTCAGCAGGCGCTGCGCTTTATTACATCAAAAAAAAGTATTTGCTCAGTTGGTGCTTTCAGTCGTTTAATTTGTGCATTGATTGCAGAGTTAGTGATTGTGCGGTTGTTAACATGACAAACGAGAGTCAAAAACGTCAGAGGCACATAAAGGGAGGTAACTGCAGTAGAATTGTTGCATGTGATTGTTGGACATCAGAACAAGATAATTCGCTATTGCATCGTGAACATGGGATATTACTTTGAGTGTGAGATAATGATATGTTTTATTACACCGAAAAAACAATACATTTTCGGTTGTACTTTAAGTCTGCAAATTTGGTTGTCGATCGCGGAGCTATAACCAGCGTCTGGTTGTTTACTTTGCAAACAAGCAGATGTCAAAGAGTTCCTAAAGGGAGATTGTTGCTGTGGAATAAAAGCAGGTGATCGTAGAATATTAGCGTTGACAATTGCCTCGTGAATATGGGATATTACTTTGTGAGCATGACATTGCATTCCTTTGGCATGTGATCGTTGAACCTTATGTTTTTCGGAATAGCATGTGACTGTATTGATCGATGGAAACCAAGAATGAGGTGTAATAATATATGTTATTTGCTCATTTGTTTTAAAAAAGTACAGTACAATTGTAGGTATGCTTATTGTTGGCAGTTATCAAACAGTATATTGACCCAGGAGTCTCTCAGCAACCTGCGGATTTCCCCTGGGCTCTGCCCAGTTTCGTCCCACCATAATACTGGCCGCGGTCGTATAAGTGAAATATTCTTGAGTACGGCGTAAAACACCAGTCAAATAAATAAATAAATCAAACAGTATACATGTGTATGCACACTTTTACATCGTACTGCAGTTGCTTTTTGCTGTGGATCAATGATGCATGTAGCGGTAGTTGCTTACATTGTGATTAAATGATTATCCTATCATTCGTAAACACATATATGTAATTTTAATGGGGAACATTGTGGGCATTCTGTTAACATACTTGTAGTACCTATGTATTTGAAGAGAACAGTGGTCAGCCGGAAACGGGGCATTTAGACAAGAATCTATCAGTTTAAATTATCTTGATTTATCATTGTCTAGCCCTGTGCTGTGATTCCAGCAAAGCATTGTGGTTTTCTGTCCACCTGTAAACCAAGTCACTTTCTCGTACATTGTAAGTGTAATATCTACGAGTAAGAATATGTTTTTCTCCACAAGATGGCTGTAATATTGACAGTGTATCATAGCCATATTCATTTATTAGAGATTTAAAAGATATGAATCAAAATAAATAAACATAGTTGAATATGGCATGAGACATGTAAGTAAGTATTTTCTATATACCGGTATACGCATGCATGAGAATTCACCAGGTACTTTCAAGTTATGAATGGGCAGAGGTAGTAAAGATACTGGCTATTACTGTCTAATGAAAAGTCAGAGTTACTGTAGTAAAGCTGTGCAGTTAACTGTAATGCTACAGTTTACTGACATTTATTCTCACTAATTAGACCGAATGTGAATAAGGAGTTGCCTGCTGGGTCCAATAATAGGTATTGACAGAGGACTTAGTATCGATGATTATTCAGCCACACCTCTGTGAACAATAGGAGGTAGAGAGTCAAGATGGATGACACATTGATAGGGCTGGTAATTAGTCTCTAGCTCGTTTAGCCTCGACAGGAGGGTTGTAGGCTGGCAATCTGAGAACAGGACTGCCTGTAGACACCTTACCCATCAACAACTCTAATGACTAGCTGACCTAGATTTTAACATGCATTCCCTGAAAGATTATACACAGCTTACAGTGGACATGCAAGACTGCTTTCAGCTTTCTGTATGTACACAAACCTATTGCATGTACATACAGTCTTCAGAAATCCTATTGACTTACTTTGACATATTTTTATGGCTGCTCTTATACTTTTTAGCAGGTTGACGTTGTTTTAAACAGGTAGTGATGATGGGTTGAGCATAACCTTACATGTACAAGATCATGGCATTAGGAGTTCATACATTTATACACGATGCACACAAATGCACTGCGACACAGGCACTAAGCCCTTGTACACGCCCTCCCCCACCTGTTCTGCCCTGCCCAGTGTAATACAGCTGTATTATGTGTTGTTGTAATCTGTAAGCTTGGGTAAGCACCAGCCAAAGCCTCTGTGATGACATTACTAATACTAAGTATTGGTTAGACACAATACAATGTTGTTGACAATGAGGACAACCCTAGCATATCTGCACATTTGCTGCTGCAGAGAAATTGCATTATTACGAGACAAAAGTTCTAAAAAGCAAACACTCTTATGTGAACAATAAGATTTGATGATGATGGCATGATGTAGTATGATGTTGCTCACTTTTCATTTCAGACACTTGCTTACAGTGGCATCAAGCAGAAACCAACAGTACTAGATGTAACTGATTTGCTTGTGGAGATCACTTACATATACATGAACAGTACTTTCAATTTAAACTTTATAATTTTGTAATTTGAATTTACAATTCAGTTTAAAAATGTATCATTGGTTCCCACCATCTGTTAAATTGCCTTAACATAAACTACAATGAAAACTTGAAGATGAGACCTAAGTACAAACCAAGATGGGGTTGCACCAAAAGACTTTAAAAAATGGCACTTCTTGCTGCCTAGCTTGGCGCTCAGCAATGAGAGGTTAGAGCGAGGAAACAGGACTGGTTTGCTCGGTGTCAGTATAATGTGACTGGTTTGGGTGTCAAGTCTGGTGTCTTTGGCATCATACCTCAGTGTCGGCATGATCTCGCCCTGCCACAAGGAGACACAATATGTACATGTGTGTAAATGAGTCATTATATGACTCAAACTGCTAAGTGTGATGTAAAACCCAGTTGTTATGTCTTACGTGTTACATTGCAGAGGACAGTATTCTTTTTAGTCGTTCAAGTAACTGATTATTCATTACTGGCTGATGGGTACGCGTACACTAGATAAATTGTAGTTATATGTATTTTAAGATTTCTAATGAAAAAAGAAAAATGGATTTGTGGTTATGTAATGTATAATGCCTGAACTGCATACTAGTCACATCTATCCTTTAGGAACATTCATATAAAGGACAGGTATGTTGAACTCTCTGGCCCAGTGTTAAATATATAAATAAAGGGAGAGCGTTAATCAATTTTTGTTTTGTAATGTGTAGTTCCTGAACTGCATATTATACACATTTATCCTTTAGAAACATTCAAACAAAGGTCAAGTGTTAAACATATAAATAATGGGAGATAGTTAATGCAGCTCCTACAGTCGAGTGTTAACATATAAATAATAGGAGATAGTTAATAATGCAGCTCCTACAGTTGAGTGTTAACATATAAATAATGGGAGAGAGTTCATAATGCAGCTCCTACAGTCGAGTGTTAACATGAATAATGGGAGATAGTTAATGCAGCTCCTAGAGTCGAGTGTTAACATATAAATAATGAGAGAGTTAATAATGTAGCTCCTACTGTCAAGTGTTAGCATATAAACAATGGGAGAGAGTTAACTAATTTTTGTTTTTCTAAATGAAGCCTATAATGCCAAGAAAATACATTATTTACATATTTCCAAGATTAGATAGTTAACTACAGAACATAGCTTGGAAGTTCATGTTTATCTTGATGTATGTCCAAAAAGATAATGAGCCCTGTACCTGTGCCGAAGGTTGTTTGTCTTGATCGGTTGATCCTTAGCGTAATTATTAGGTGTTTCTGCTCCTGCTTGCTTTTTTATTATTATTATAATTTTTTTTTTTTTTTTTTTTTGTATCTCGTTTGTGGCTGCTGCTTAAATGACACTGTTTATCTCAGAGAATCAAACTGATTACAAGTGGCATAGAGAGAGGTGTGCATGACTCATACCTTCTCCCAGCCTGCCAGTCAGCCAGCTTGCTAGCCAGCAGTAGTCATCTTCCTCCAGACACTTTATACCATCCTCTCCTGCCTTGAACCCCTCAGGTTCTCAAGCTAGTCAATACATGGGGGGTAGGCCAGTAGGGTAGACATAACCCTCTACAGCCACAGTTGTGTCCCTCTGTAGTTAACTTAAGATACATGTACATTAAGCCCGAATATTGTATGTTGTACTGAGCAGTGCAACGAACGATTTTGTTATTCAGTCTTTTGCACCTTGCGGATAATTCCAGTGTAATAATAGATGGTTAATTCTGTATGCTATGGTGTGAAATTTCATCTTCACATTTGTACAGTGTACATGTACATGCATTCCAAGCTGGCAACATAATACTCAGATTATACTCAGCCTATGCTCACTGTGTATTCACAATTATGAATGTGTTGAAGTCTTTTCCACCTGTCATGTTTTTTTTTAAAAAAAATGGTTATCAGTGTATTAAAGACAGCCTCTTTTGGAATTCCGTGTTTCTTAACTGTCTTTCATATTGGAAATGCATGTAAGTGGCATGGATTTATAACTGTATTCCAAATGCCATGTGCATCTGTGTAACAAACTGATGTTATCAGTTGATATTACGTGCATAATATTTGCAGGACTCCTAGACCCTATTCTTGTTCATTGCCTAAGCGTGTATTGATCACTGTTCAGGAAAGAGATTTATGTAACATTTGATTATGACTGTCCCTTGTAGCTACGTGTAGTTTAATTTCCCCTTCAGCCTCTGTGGTTTGGGTTTTTGGACTAATGTTATATTGGGTGCATTTGGCAGTCCTAAGACCATGATGACTCAGTGTACTCCTCTCCAGCAGCTAAACCAACTTTATCTACATCTTTTACAGCTTGACCTACTGATAAGTGTTTCTACTCTAGTCTCTAGAGCCAATAAAAGCAACACATACTTCATGTTATTCTTTTGCACTAGTTTAATGCACGAGTCTGTAAACAGTGTTCAGCTAAGTACATGTAGGATTTGGTATGTGTCAGTCTAAATACATGTTGTATACATGGGCAGACACAATGTGAACTTGTGAATGTGTATATGTATGGGTACTTAGTGATTTAACTTCACTGTGTATATTAGGCAGTGTACACTAGACTTCCACAAGGGGATCTGTGGAAACCGGAAACCCCATTACTCTTGGTTATGAAAATAAACCATGAGGTCACTTCAGTTACACACTGCCAGGATAAATATGGATTCATGAATGTATACTGCAGTACAGGGTACATGTATTAATTTAGTGGGGTTTCAAATCCATGTATGTCACCGCTCATCCTGCCTATTGAACAGGGTCATCTCTAAGACACACCACTTCGGTGGACTAATGGTTAGAGCGTCCGCGTTGAAGTCGAGAGACAAGGGATCAAACTTGGATCAGGTCATATCAAAGATTAAAAAAAATGGTACTTGTCGTTGCCTTGCTTGGCACTCAGCACTTGAGAGGTTAGAACAGGGAAACAGGACTGGATGGCCTGGTGTCAGTACAATGTGACTGGGTGGGGTGTCATGTCTGGTGTTTGTTAATGCCCTGAAGTCGCCTTGCCTCAAAAAGACACAGTTTATGTATACACACCTAATGACGCGTCATCATCATGTGACTGATAAGTTGTGAAGTACAACATAAAACTCCAAGTATACATACATATGTTCATTTTAAATATTACATTATGTGTTTAATAAAATGTGATGTAACCTAAGTTCAAGAGGCTTAATGTCCATGTCTTTCAATGATGCTTATGTAGACTTCATTGTAGATGTACATGTACTGCATTCAATAGCTGTCTGTTGGCAAGTTCACATGTGGAAAGGCTCATTGCAAAAATATTATATTTGATGTTTGCTTCTGGACATCAACGTCACATGCATTCTGTCATTATCGTCTTTAGCTGTGAACAAGGTCAGTGAAGGAGGCGTTAATAACCTTATTTGCCCACTTCATGAATGCTAGCAGATGACAGCAGCATGGCTGGGTGTGTGGAGTGGCCACCATTCACTAGGTTCACTTTGTGTCCTGAGCATACAAGTGTAAATAATGGACTGTTGTGCATGTGTAGTAGTATAGATGATCCTTGTGTGGACCATGCGGTTAGCCTGTCTGGATGACCCTGGCTTTCCAACACCACAAGACTGCCCCCAAACATGTACTCATAGTGATAGTGGAGGTTAATGATGGGGTCCAAAGAGAGGGTTCTCCACACAGGCACCTCAGAGGTTGTTTATTTATTCCAGATGCTGGTGTTTAGCAGTGGGCCTTCATTCATGCAGAGCTGCTCTGTTGGCCCAGACAGTGTGCAGGCCTCTGTGGTTCTTGCCACTGCTGCTACACCACACTGGATCTGTACATGTCACTGTGCATCGACAAACAGTTTGCCTCAGCCAGTCTATATATTGTATATGTGGTCATACATAGCTGTACTACACCAGCTTTGCAGTTCTATGGACAATGGAAATTATAATACACTGAAGTGCTGTAGCTTTGCAGTTGTAATTTCTATGGCAACATATCTGTGCATGCAGTACTCCAGTTTTGTAGTGAAGTTATATGCCTTCATATTGCATATCACTCCAGATTTGTTCATATGTATGTATAGATGTAATATTAAATGTGTATGCATACCAGCGGCATGTACTTAAGCTTTGTTTCTTTATGGACATAAGCTTCTTTCCATTGTGCAATGGTCATGCAGTACTCCAGCAATGTAGTTCAATGGCTGTGCACAACTCCGGGCATGGTCATGTAGTTCTGCAGTCATACACCACTCCAGCTTGTTAGGTCGGTGGACATAGATGCGCACTACACCTGGTGTGTTACTCTGTTGTGATCATGCACTGTACCAGGTGTGTTGTTCTGTACTCACACTTATTCAGCTTTGACATAAATTCTGTTGGCAACTGTGTGAACATTGAATGTGGACATACATACACATGCCCTACTTCAGGTGACAGGAGTGTAGGTCTGTGGCCTTGCCCTACTCCAGGTGTGTTGTTCTCTGATCTTAGTCTACTCCAGGTGGTAAGTGTGTGGACCTGTGGCCATGCACTTTGTAGTTCTGTTTACATGTACATATCTTTCATCTTTGAAGTTGGACATATGCAAAACTACTCCAGATGTAGATCCGTGGCCATACTTTACTCCAAGTGTGTAGTTCCTTGGCGATGCACTACTCGAGGTGGCAAACTGTGTATCATTATATGGTCATACACTACTTCAGGTGTGTAGTTCCGTGGCAATGCACTACTTGAGGTGGCAAAGTGTGCATCGTTGTAGAGTAGTACACTGCTTCAGGTGTGTAGTTCCGTGGCGATGCACTACTTGAGGTGGCAAACTGCGTGTCGTTGTAGTGTCGTACACCACTTCAGGTTTGTAGTTCCATGACGATGCACTACTTGAGGTGGCAAACTGTGCATCATTGTAGGGTCATCACTACTTCAGGTGTGTAATTCCGTGGCGATGTACTACTTGAGGTGGCAAACTGTGGATCGTTATATGGTCATACACTACTTCAGGTGTGTAGTTCCATGGCGATGCACTACTTGAGGAGGCAAACTGTGCATCGTTGTAGGGTCGTACACTGCTTCAGGTGTGTAGTTCCATGGCGATGCACTACTTGAGGTGGCAAACTGTGTGTGATTATATGGTCATACACCACTTCAGGTGTGAAGTTCCGTGGCGATGCACTACCTGAGGTGGCAAAGTGTGCATCATTGTAGGGCCGTACAGTACTTCAGGTGTGTAATTCCGTGGCGATGCACTACTTGAGGTGGCAAACTGTGCATCGTTATATGGTCGTACACTGCCTCAGGTGTGTAATCCCATGGCGATGCACTACTTGAGGTGGCGGCACTACTTTAGGTGACAACTGTGCATCGTTGTAGGGTCGTACACTGCTTCAGGTGTGTAGCTCCGTGGTGATGCACTACTTGAGGTGGCAAACTGTGCATTGTTGTAGGGCCGTACACTGCTTCAGGTTTGTAGTTCCATGGCAATGCACTACTTGAGGTGACAAACTGTGTGTCATTATATGGTAATACTCTACTCCTACTGTGTTGTTCTCTGCGTAAACTACTTCAGCTCTGTAGTTCTATTGATATCTAATTTATTTCATCTCTGGCAACAGGAGTGTAGTACTGTGGACATACATGTGCGCACTATAGCTGCATAGTCCTTCGTGCACATTGTCTTGCTATTTTGGGCCAAGTCACAACACTTCATCTTTTTCCTATTTATTTATTTGATTGGTTATTTATGCCACACTCAAGACTATTTCACTAATATGACCACGGCCAGCATTATGGTGAGAGGAAACCGGGCACAACCCTACATCCTAATACGCTGCAAACACATGTACATGTAAAGCTATCTTGCCAATGTGTGCTGAGCGATAATTCAAGCCTGGTTCTGATGAAAACATTTATCATCACTGATTTGTATACCAATCTACCATTGGCATTAGTCTTATTGTGAAGGCTCTTGTCTGTAAAAGTAATACTACAAGTCCATTTACGCTATCGGTAAACTGTGTGTTCTTTTCTAAAGCCTTTTTTCCCTAAATATAAAGTGAGCATGCATGTATTTGTGTGTACACACAGTACATTCCAGGCTAAGCTATGTAGCAGGGACGATGTGTGTAATACTGACCCCCTCCCTTCCTTGTTTACATGTCGGTGTAGATATATTGTGGGTACAGCCTTTAGCTGTAGCAGTCCTTGTTAATATTGGCTCAAAACGACATGTTACTGCACATCCCATTCACCCAGAGTGATGTTTACTCCATACTTGTTTAGACTATATTTATATAGCTCGCTTTTTAGGTTGACTTAATCCCACTGGTAATAGCATGTGATATAAATACATTGGCAGACACACAGCTGTGTAGGCAGTAGCTTCAGATCTTCCCCTACACATATCTATGAGAGTTTTTACATTTAACTGTGATATTGATACACATGGTGGTTTGGCCTGGTGTGCACGAGCATTGCTATGTGTATAATTGTCCTAGACGCTCTCAGTACAAGCTCAACCTTGCAGCTACATATACATGAATAAGTGAAATATGAATGTCACAGTTTTCAAATACACATGTACATTTCCATTATTCCATACAATATCCGGTGGAAATTGCTGTTATTGATGAACAGGTCTTTGTACACTCTTACAAACGTGCAAGTTTTGGATGTACATGTGTACTCAACATGCATATTTCTCTTCTGACGATTTGTACATGACAAAACTGAACTTCATAGTATATTGTTGATATATTGCTGTGATAAGTACACATTTTTAGACTACATATCTATGATGGTCTTAGTTGAATTTCTGTCTGCATAATAAAATTGCTGCTTGCATGCATTGCCATGCTCATAGTATGATTGCTGTTGTTTATCCACAAGAATAATAATTATTTTGGTGCATGGTACATCATTGCAATCATACTATAGAAGGGATTGTTGAAATTTAAAATACTGGTGTACTGATCAAATAAACACAAAATCTGATGACATGTACAGGTAGGCATTGATTATTTATTGGAATGATGGTGCTTCGTGACATATGGGTTATGGAAAAATCACAGAAATATTTTTGATCTGTATGCAACACACTGTGATCATCAGACATGTACACTAAATGCCAAATGTGGTTTTAGTTCATGGATGTCCTATGTTTGGACCATGTTCAGATCAAGCAAATATGTTTTACTGTAGACCTGCATTTTTCACATACACCTGTCTGGTTGAAGACAAGAACATAGTGCAGATGTACAAACGCATGTGTATAGTGTGTACAATGTACTTCTATGCATCAGATGTACAAGTATGCGGGCTTTCTTTTTTATATGTTGCAAAGCTGACAGAAAACGGATATGTATCTGGTCTGAAATGCTGGGGCTTCTTATTCCCCAGGAACCATGCTACCTGGCCTGTTAGCGTTTGTAATTAGTTACAGGTACTGTGCTGGTAGAAATCTTTCTATATATACAGTACGTAAAGAATTTGTGTCAGCATCTTTACATCTTGGAGGCTGTATTCTGGGACACTGCCATATTCAACCATGCCATCTCACGTCTTGAAGGTTATATTCTGGAACACTGCCATATTCAGTCATGCATCTCGCATGTACATCTTGCAGGTTATATTCTGGGACACTGCCATATTCAGCCATGCATCTCGCATGTACATCTTGCAGGTTATATTCTGGGACACTGCCATATTCAACCATGCGCGTCGCATGTACATCTGGCAGGGTATATTCTGGGACACTGCCATATTCAACCATGCCTCTCACATGTACATCTTGCAGGCTGTATTCTGGGAAACTGCCATATTCAACAATGCCATCTCATGTCTTGAAGGTTATATTCTGGAACACTGCCATATTCAGCCATGCATCTCGCATGTACATCTTGCAGGTTATATTCTGGGACACTGCCATATTCAGCCATGCATCTCGCATGTACATCTTGCAGGTTATATTCTGGGACACTGCCATATTCAACCATGCGCGTCGCATGTACATCTGGCAGGGTATATTCTGGGACACTGCCATATTCAACCATGCCTCTCACATGTACATCTTGCAGGCTGTATTCTGGGACACTGCCATATTCAACAATGCCTCTCACATGTGTAAGCGTAATTTATGCACATATAGCTCAATGGTTTGGTGGACACTATATGTACATTCATATATTTGTACTTAACAGAGTGTTGTTGGTGGATAATACAGCATTTTTGTATTAGAGGGGTAGAATTGGTCAATAATGGATAATACAGTGAATTTGTACTGTACAGAAGGGATGCAATTGGTGGATAATACAGTGTTTTTTTACTGTATGGAAGGGATGCAATAGATGGATGATACAGTGTTTTTTTTACTTTACAGAAGGGATGTAATTGGTGGATAATATACAGTGTTGTTTTTTTTTACTGTACAGAAGGGATGCAATTGGTGGATAATACAGTGTTTTTTTTTTGTACTGTACAGAAGGGATGCAATAGGTGGATGATACGGTGTTTTTTTTTGCTTTACAGAAGGGATGTAATTGGTGGATAATACAGTGTTTTTTTTTTACTGTACAGAAGGGATGCAATTGGTGGATAATACAGTGTTTTTTTACTGTACAGAAGGGATGCAATTGGTGGATAATACAGTGTTTTTTTTTTTTACTGTACAGAAGGGATGCTATTGGTGGATAATACAGTGTTTTTTTTGTACCATACAGAAGGGATGCAATAGGTGGATGATACGGTGTTTTTTTTACTTTACAGAAGGGATGTAATTGGTGGATAATACAGTGGTTTTTTTTTTACTGTACAGAAGGGATGCAATTGGTGGATAACACAGTGTTTTTTTTTTACTGTACAGAAGGGATGCAATTGGTGGATAATACAGTGGTTTTTTTTTACTGTACAGAAGGGATGCAATTGGTGGATAATACAGTGTTTTTTTTTTACTGTACAGAAGGGATGCAATTGGTGGATAATGCAGGATATTTAACAAGTATTATCAGGAGTGTCTTTAATCCTCTTTTGTTTCCTGCCGTGTCCTTCATCCTCATAATCTGGATCAGAGATTAAAACAGTGAGGGATGTATTATCACTATGTAAGATTACTTTCGCACCTATCGTGAACAGTATTCAAAGTCTCGGTTGTTTTGCACCAGACTTATCAGTAATGATGAGTAATTTTAGTCAACAACCAATGCTTCAACCTCAGTCGTTCATTCTTGAAAAACACCTCCAAACCACACAATTAGGTTTGAATTGTTGTCAGTTTTAAGCATCCTCTGTAGGCAGTCAGAAAGTGCCGTATCTGTCAAATTGGCTGTTGTGTTCTTGTGCACAGTTCACAATTTCTTAAAAGCTCACTCATTTGTCCACAGGAAAGATATAGCCAATGGTATAGTGTGAATCAAAGCGACATTCATTGGAAACCCACACGTGTTTGCATGTATCTACTTTTCTTTCATTGAAAACCATGCTTGTTATGATTGTTGTTTACTGTACCTATACATCATATATATCCTGTATATGTATATCTTTTTTATGTAACACACCAGTAGATGTACAAGTATCTTGGGACAAAATATATGTTCATGGCAATATCTGAACGTAGGTGTTTATAATACCATACAGTACATTTACCATAGGTGCGCCGTCTAAGGAAAGCTTCAACGCTCTGTAACATTTACATAATGAATGATGTGCAATGTTTATTACATGAAGATAATTAGTGTGCAGTTACAATACGGTATATTTGTACAAGCACGTTCCAGTGTTCAACATGTCATTTTCGATGACTTGTTCGTTGGTGGAACATCTGCTTGAAGGGCAAGTGCACCTATTGTGTTATAGAAACATGGCCATGTGGCTGTATTGTATTCTTCACGTACCTGTAGTAGGAGTGTCTGGCCCATACATCCATAAGTATATACCTGGATCCATCCTTTTACATGCTGTTAATATTTACTCTATGATGCAGGGAGACTTGTACAATGTGCATGTACCTGTACAGTGTTTGGGTGCTGTGTGATGACACAAAGCTGTCTCACAAGGGCAGGCACTTTTTATTCAGTGTTTTCATTTCTTTGTAAGATAGAGAGTACATTTAGTCCTGTGAGCCATACATACTTGTATAAATGTACATGAATTTCTTTTTCGTTTTAAACTCCAGAAAAAAATGAAGTAAACACATGTATACAGAAATAGATAATATTAAATAGTACACAGGTTTCCAGCACTCTTATTTTGCCATGGTTGATTGTGCATGTGTGGTGATACTAGTAGTGACACAGGAATGGTCTGAAAACGGAGTTGAATAGTTATATTATAGGTGGTGCGAATACAGGTAACACTTTCTTGCGCAGGCAACAATGTTGAAACCTGACATCATAGCACCGCATGTACATGTACCATGGTTTACCTTGTGCAAGAATCTTTGATTTACATTTAGCATGTATGCTGTATTGTCGTTTTATTATTTCATTCACAGCTAAGCCTATCGTGAACTCAATCAAGTCCCTCAGGTTACAGCGAGATGATTTTGAGACGCTGAAGATCATTGGGCGCGGAGCTTTTGGAGAGGTCAGTTGAGAGGAATGTCATTGATTCTTTGTATAAGTAACGAAACTTCATTGAAGACCACTTGTGTTCCACCAACAAATCATGGCTTGTCTCTTGTGTCGTGTGTGGGAAATTTTGCCTGTTGTCAAAAATCATTGCTTTATCCTGGGCCTTTTGTTTTTTTCCACCCCTAAAACCGACCACCATCAAATGTGAAAAAGTATTCAGTATGCCATTAAATGACATACTAATAAATGTGCAATGACTATAAATAATGGATTTGTTTCCAGGTGGCAGTTGTTAAGCTTCGTGGTACAGAGAATGTTTATGCCATGAAGATTCTCAACAAATGGGAGATGTTAAAAAGAGCAGAGGTAAGGATTAGTGTAGCTGAGAATATAGATAGGAAATGTTTGGATGATTACAGTCCTGGAAAGCCAACACAACAATTCAGCAAACAAAGAAGAAAAAAATGAGATGAAAGAAAAAAAAAAGAATAAGCAAAAAGAGAGAAGGGAAAGAAAAGTGAAAAAAAAAAAAGATAAGTAGGAATGAGTTAATGGGCTCAACAAAAGGATTTTTCTCTTTGACTTTACCAGGTACCTTGATGGACCTGTTTACATATGCAGTGGTAAACTAATCTAAGAGGTATGGATTGAATCTGGCAGACACTGACACATGGGAGTTTGAATGGTGCAGGAGCTTGCCCTTTTTTATCCTAGGCATTTGCCGGACTGTGTAGCTCACCCGGCATTATAACAATCAGAGAGCATTATTGATCTGTCTGGACCTGATGGCAGATCAGAAAGGCTCTGTCAGACATGCTGGAGTCCACTGGCCCCAGTCTCACCACTTTGTACAGCACCCAACCCCAGGGGAACCATGGGATAATGTTATCATCATTAGGTCACTGGGGTAATTGTTCTCCTGTCTTGTGATGACAGATGGCTGGCTAGTACACGTAATCTGTTATATATTGACACATGAACCATTTAGGTTGTCTCCTTCAGCAGTGATCTTGGTAATAGCATCCATGTTTTTGCTGCACTGTGTTCGTCCTGCAGCTGCGTGTATGAAACACAACAGCAAAAACAGAAATACCATTTTACTGATTACTTTTTACCATGATGTGTACTTATTGCATAGTCATCATGTTTGCAGATGAGGAAGGCTGTATGGTGGCAGTTTTTGTCCTCCTTACCACAGTTAGTAGATTGAGAGCTATTTTAATACGGAGTTTATTACCAAAAATGATGTGATTGCCAATTTTCAAGGGAGAATTATGGCTTCTTGTAATACAGGACATCCTCAGAGAAAAAAGATTGCTATAAAACATAAAGACTACCATAGTTACATGTCATTATACGGCGTTAGTTGCAAAACCTTCAGGAGAGAAACATAGTCAGTAGAAAATGATATAGGACATTGTTTTTAAGTACACATACAAATCAAGGAATAAATCATGACAGTCAATACATTCAAATCTGTTCTTCAGATAATTCTTTATGGACTTATAAATCTGTTTCAGTAAATTTTTAAAAAATTTGCTAAGTGAACTTTGGAGCATTGCCATAGCTCATTGTTCGATATATACATCTGTGTTCTTTTAGACTTGTCATTTGCTTACATATTTACGTAAATGATTGTGAGTTAAGAGTTAAAGATGAAGGCAACTCAAAAAAATGACATTATAGGCTGAAAAGAGTGCATTTTTTTTCTATCTGGTGGTACCTGCTGAAAAATTTTGCAATTTTTCCTCGCCATACACGTATAGCCTGAAAACGGCAAAGCTGGCATAAATCACTGAGTCCATCGCTTCCTCCATCCAGACACGCTGTAATTTATGCTGGGGTTGTGTTGCCTCTCAGCCAGTGAGAGTCGTTAAAACTGCCCGCTTGTTCGTGTAAACTCAGAACCTACTTCCACCATTCTGGTTTCTCGATCGTCAGGCAGAAAACGAACTATATTGTTTGCTACTTTCTGAGAAGAAGAGTTCAACCGAAAATCTGTGAACTGCATTTGGCGGTTTCCGGCGGCAATTCTCCTCCTAAAACAGAAGACTTCAGGACTAGTTCTTAGGCAAAATGGAGTCGCCCACAGCGGATGTTGGGGCTGACTTTATTTATAATTTATCAACTTGAGGTACATATTAGAATTTTGTTTATGGCATGCACCTGCGAGGAAATGCATACTTTTTTCAAGGTATTTGATTGATATTTAAATTTTCTTCTCCTTTAAAGCAGTATAAGCAATATGTACATTTGCATCAGTCAACAAACTGATAGCAGTTAATGCAGTTAACAGAGAATGTGTCAGGCCAGCTAGATCCCTAATAAATGAATCATCGATGGAAGAAGCTGTCAAAATATGTTTCACAAAGAGCAGTTAGGCTCAACAAACAATCCATTTATTTTCATAAACGAAGAACATTTAAACAGAAGAATTTCCTTAATGACTCAGTATTGTCAAAGACTTCACCCACAAGTGTTCAACACTGGCCCAAGTTTTTCAATGACAGGGCGCTTTAATCACATTTGCAAAAAGGGAGGTAATTTCATGCAGCAGGCTGTGTGTCAGCATTAATAGTGTTATTTAGAATTACCTTTCTTTTTGTGTAACAGCTCCCTCAATCTGACTAGTCTGTCATAAGGTGACACTAATGGCTTCTTGACCTCTCTGTTGGTGTTTGACTACATTAAATCTTGGACAACCTCAAGTCCTTTTTAACAGCATCCAGTTAATATTGCAGGAATTCCCCTGGCTCCTCTGTTCTCAGAGCCTTTGTGGTAACTTCTTAGAAGCAGTTAATATCAGTTATGTCCAAAACTAAGAAAAAGAAATAGTAAACCTAAGCATCCCGATATTTGCTTCAGACGGCATGCTTCAAGGAGGAGCGAGATGTACTGGTACATGGAGATCGACAGTGGATCACAAACCTTCATTACGCATTCCAGGATGACACTTATCTGGTATGTAGCAACTTGCTGTCAGTTTCGTATTTGTTTAGTACGCATACAATGTAGGTCTGTGTAAATTCACAATATTCTGGCGAAAGAAAACATAAAACAGTGCTAACCAGACAAGTAATTCTTCTTCGGGAAAGTATTTAAGATTGCTGAGCTTATGTGATGATCTGAAAAAAGTCAAGGAAGAGTGAAAGCTGAAGGCAAGTTGAGCAGTTTGTCATAAACAAAGTGCAATGAGGATTGTATTGTTTCCTTTGTCATGAGCACTTGGATTCTCTTGTGGTACATAGTTTTTACCTGTTGGCCAAAGACATAATACAAAACATTTTTTCTATACTGTTTACAAACCTTTTTGATGATGTTTTGTGTATCAGTATCTGGTGATGGACTACTACTGTGGTGGGGACCTCTTGACCCTGCTCAGTAAGTATGAGGATCGGCTACCTGAGGAGATGGCCAGGTTTTATATCGCAGAGATGGTGTTAGCTATCCACTCCCTCCACAAACTAGGCTACGTCCATCGGGACATCAAGCCTGACAACGTCCTTCTGGACAGGACGGGTCACATAGTGCTAGCTGATTTTGGGTCCTGTCTACGGCTCCTTGAAGATGGCACGGTAAGGCAGTTCTCTCATTTTATTTCTCTTTGTTTCAAGAAGGAACGAAAAAGTATTTTGCTCGTCATCATGTATGAAGTTTTTCTCTCCCTCCCCCCGCCCCCCATATAAAAGTTATAGCTTAGCTGGAAAAGGTTATCCGAGAAGGTAATTTAGCCCTTCGAATGTTGAGAGATTCTTCACTGGTATTCTGACAACTGACAGAGGAATGCGTGACAAAGGATGTTGTACTAAAATTGCATTAATTGATGTAATTTTACCAGTCAGTTATGGTGAATGTGCCACAGTGTTCGAAGATCTGAATGCACCATTTTCCTCCTCCAATATAAGGGAAAATTTTATTGAATGGCAATCAAATCAATAAATCTGTTTTCAAACAACACCATGTAGCATTACATCGTATCTGCTAAGAATTGTGTAAGGATGGAGCTGTAAGCAGCTTGTGAGTACTAAGATTTTGTCCGCTTCCTGTGTTCTGGTGGAGTTTTACATGCATAACCCTTCCTCCATGTAGGGGTCACTTCCTATTGGTTTTTGACTGGCACGTGGCGGTCTCAGTTTTCCATCACTATAACTTCCTGTGCCACAGTTATCCACAAGGGTAGTGAAGGAGTACATTAGGCTGTGTTGTGAGGACCAGCTGTGAGCTGTACATATACCTATTGGGTCATCAGGGATAGATTAACATTTTCATCAGCTTACCTCATGTACACACTTTCAACGGCTCGTGGATGGTCACAATATGACTGCAGGATTGCCCAAGTAGCATCATTCATTCATTCAGTGGCATGTGGACAAAAGTGTGTATATACATACAGCAACACAAATGCTCAGTAAATTTGCAGATTAACATGTCCATATGTATGTATGTTTACAACATCAGGGAAGTAAATGGCTGTACTTAGGTACTTCCGTGTGCAAACAGATTATGACAAATTATTTCCACAAATTGTTCTCGGAAATAGTAACTAAATATTGTTCTCAGAAATAGTAATTAAATATTGCTCTCAGAAATAGTAACTAAATATTGCTCTCAGAAGTATTAACTAAATATTGTTCTCAGAAATAGTAACTAAATATTGCTCTCAGAAGTATTAACTAAATATTGTTCTCAGAAATAGTAACTAAATATTGCTCTCAGAAGTATTAACTAAATATTGTTCTCAGAAATAGTAACTAAATATTGTTCTCAGAAATACTAACTCATGTTATAATATTACTAATTAAGGCCAAGTGAAGTAAATGTATTATGGTGTTTCATTGCAAAGTGCATTATACAGGTGTTGTGTGTGTGTGTATATATATATATATATATATATATATATATATATATATATATATATATATATACATAAACTGCTCTCAGCCAAGTGAAGTAAATGGATTATGGTGTTTCATTGCAAAGTGCATTATACAGGTGTTGTGTGTGTGTGTGTATATATATATATATATATATATATATATACACATAAACTGCTCTCAGCCAAACTGGAACATTATAAGTGTTGTACATAAAAAAAAATAAAAAATGGAACCTCGATGCATATGTAGTAAACAATTTTTTCTCAGGTATGGCGCTATAAATAGAGAAAAGCTCCAGTCTGTACATACGGTGGTCTGCCGTAAAGTCTGCTGCTACAATAAGCATGTACCATATGCAGATACATCAGTATAAGAATTGGCTGATTTTGAAACATAAATTGATAAGTCTTAACAAGTCAATTTCATCATTTAGCCCTCAGTTTAAGCAGCTACAATATGTAAATAAAATAATGGCAGTGCTTAAAAATCCATATAGTTTTATTCATGTTTTATTTCACATTTGTTTTATTCATGTTTTATTTCACATCTATAGTGGTGCACAAAAATAACATTATGTTTGTTCATGTGTTATTTCAGGTCCAATCATCAGTGGCTGTGGGAACCCCAGACTACATCTCCCCAGAGATACTACGGGTAAGAAATAAATTACTCTGCCACCATTAACAGCCATTGCCGTAAATCTGATAACCTGGAAGACCCTGTGGGGTTTCCTGTGAAGGTTTGTCTGAAATGCTCCGCACATAAAAGAGGATAGAATCATACATGTAGGCCTACCAAGGAAATGGCTTTTACACAGTAAAACATACAACCATTGTGACTGGGCTGCTACTGCTGTGGTGGTGCAGAGTATATCTCCTATCCTGTATCCAGTTTATTTGTAGACAAGTTAAGTATTACTAGAACAAAGTAAGGATGAAACAAAATAAGAAAGAGATGATTTTTTTTTTTTTCACTTCTTCCTAAAGTTAAGTGTAACTTAACTTCAAGATCATCATTCCAAGTGCATATACATATGTGTAATATATGTATACATATGTTTGTCAAGTTATAATTTGTAGATAATCATCATCATTATCGAATAACATGTGAACCAAGTCTTGTGTTATTTATCCTGTTATTTATATGTTGAGTACAATTATTTAATTGTGCAAGTAGATGTTTGTTTTGAGTTATATTAGTGATAATGTTAAACTGGACTGACGGAAGACTATGTAACTGGTAATCTGCCATTGATTAGCCTTGACCTTTGACTTTGACCTTGAGGGTGATTTGGCCAGGCAAGGTGTCAGGTAGCTGGTAAACTATCAGTGCTGATAACTGGCTCCCATGTCTGATGTAAAACAGGTGCTCCAACAAGTGGAAATAGTGGCTGAGCACAATAATATAATTGTTCATAGAGCTGTACTAGGGGGTAAAGAGGGAATGCTATGAAATGGTTATATCACTGGTCCCTCACAGGCTACACTGGTGATATCCACTGAACTGATACCCCCGCCCACCAGCCATATAGATACAGTAACACCACCACTGTACAGCTCTCAGAAAGTGTTCAGGCTGAAACCATGTAAGCCAGCTGACATTTCTGAACTATGCTGCCATGTGGTTGGCCTTTGTCAAGAGTATCTAATTCTGTCCAGACTGAAGACAAATGTTAAGCTGTTACAGTGCCAGTATTCCCTAACTGATATCAGACTGACTCTGTAATTGTATCATCATTCACTCAGCTTCCAGATTTCGGATCTGCCACTGTCCATATCACTGAAGTAAACAATACAGGGGGAAAAAACAGAATAATGATTCCCTAGGTTTGATAAGCCATGAAAGAGGAGGGTTTTTTTTTAGGCAATTATATGTAGATTTTCTCATAACCTTATCTGTTCCGTCCCTTCCTCGGATGCTTTGAAAAGGCTTTTATGGCTTTTTTAGACAGATGCATGGTTCCTTTCCTCTAAAGAAGTCAAGTAACCTTTTACATGAAATTCATTTATCATGACTGTTGTATGAAGAGACTGTGTAAAGGCAATATTTACAATTCACAATGCAGTATGCACTTGTAGGATAGAACATTCCCACAACAGATGATGTAACTCGAAAAAAGCATATGGATAATGCATCATTATTATAGAATGGTTATAGAACTACTAACAAATTAATAGTTTTATGGATAAGAACTTCTGTATTTCAGTCTAGCAACATTTCAGTGTCACCACCGACACATTTCTCAAGCTACCTGTAATCATCGATAATTGCACATTTTACATTTATTCAGAAATATAGCTACTCTGAAATACAAAATTTTGTTGTCCATAAAACTGCTGACCTCTTCGCGCATTAGCAGCATGGTCTCGCACTGCCAGAAGAAGACACAGTATATGTACTTACACTTATTGACTTCTTATTGTCATATGACTGAAAAATTGTTAAGTACGGCGTTAAACCCCAAGCGTGCATACATACATACCGACCTCCTTTTGTTATGACCTGGCTTCTGACTACCACACACACCTTAGAAACACTATTGGATAGCAATACTTGTATTGGTTTTGCTGTGTACACATTTGACTGAAGCTATATGTATCTTATGTTTAGGCCATGGAGGATGGTCATGGAAAGTACGGCCCTGAATGTGACTGGTGGTCGCTGGGAGTGTGTATGTACGAAATGCTGTATGGGGAAACGCCCTTTTACGCAGAATCTCTGGTGGAAACGTACGGCAAGATCATGAATCATCAGGTAATCCATTACTTACCTATAAATGCCACTGAATCTTACAGCATCACTACTGCAGAAATTTTCATGTTCATTGCTTCATACCTTGTGATCTATGCAAACTGTTCCAAACAAATTTTATCATTTAGCCCCAATGCACAACATACGAATTTTGTCTACTTACCTGGCCAGTGTATAAAATGGATTAACCAGACCAGGTTTTCTGTTTGGTGACACCTTATTGTTCAACTCCATGTGACAGATTGCTACAGTGATTGGGTTATATTGTATATGAGGATTAATCTTCAAGGTCTTCAGCTGAATTAATGGTGTTTTTTTTAGACCCGATTTGAGTTTCCGAGTGATGTGGACGATGTGACACAGGATGCCAAGGATCTCATACGACGTCTTATAGCAACAGCAGACAAGAGATTGGGGAAGAATGGGCTGAAGGATTTTCGCAATCACCCATGGTTTGTTGGCATTGACTGGGAGAATGTCAGACAACGTAAGTTCCTACTGAAATGGTTTCGGCTAAATGCAGATTTGTGTGGAACTCTTCATATTCTGATTTGCTGGTGTAAATCATGAATGTGACTTATGCATAGCGTGATCGGTGGTTTTTTTTTGGGGGGGGGGGGGTAAAAAGATTTTGTATGAATGATGTACATGTATCTTAAAATTTTTACTCTGCACGAGCAAAACCACAAACTATCCAATATGTTTTTGAGATGTATGTATTGTAAATTTTAGGAACGATTTATTTATTTATTTGATTGGTGTTTTACGTCGTACTGTACTTTAGGAGCAAGCGTGTATTAGTGATGTTCACATCACATTTGTACATATATATTATTCATGATTATCTTACTGTTACATGGAGTTATTTTTTATGTAAATTACGTGTAATTGTGTATCACTTAAGGAAAGTTTGTTAGTAACATGCTAAATTTTGGATGATTAGCCCATTGTTTTTCTCCACTGGTGCCCATTGTAAGTGTGAAAATCATATTCATAAAAAGTATTTGTGATTTAAAACTTTGTAACTTTTGTTTTGCAGAGGATGCCCCTTACATTCCTGATGTCAGCAGTCCTACTGATACGTCTAATTTTGATGTTGAGGATAGTGACTTCAAACATACAGTAAGTGGACGACTGAAGTATCAACTTAAAACTCTGCATATCCATTCAAAAAAAAAATAAAATATGCATAGTGAGATTTTACTCCTCAAGCTGGCTGTCAAAGTTTATGGGTGTGAATATAATGTTAGAAGAAGAGTGTGAAGAATTTGCTCGTAAGCAGACTGTGAGTTATAATTATGTAATATCTAAACCTGACCCTGGTACTTGATGACTGAAGTGTGGTGTTTTCATGTAGAGATACATGTGCAAGTTGATTTTGAATGCTGTCATAGCTGATTTTGTCTGGATCTCTATTGTAGGACACCGTACCCCCATCAACGCACACAGCTTTTAAGGGACATCATCTACCTTTTATTGGTTTTACTTTTACTAAAAACAGGTATGACTACAAGTATATGTAACTTTTATTGTTATGTTGAATAGTTTCCTTTCCCATTGATTAATTTTTTGTTTTCAAAAAGAAAACAATTGTGCTGTGTTTCTGTATGTTACACCAACTTATTTCTGGATGTTTCTGTAATTCTAAGATGGCAGGAAAATTGATGATAATTAAAATGATGAATTTTTGTGTATTTGTAGCCGATTATCGGACAAGGGATGTTTAGCAGATACCGGAAGTGAGAGAATCATACAGACCTACGAGATGAGGATACAAGTGCTGGAAGACATCAACAGAGACCTTAAGCGAAAACTTCAGGGTTAGCCTAAAGTGCATCACAATTAACTTTGTTTATAATCTTTGTTTAAGATGTATAAAAAGTGTGGCATTTTCAGAATTAAAAAGGAAGGAAATAGAAGAATTTGCATGTGTTTAATATTCTGCCTAGCATTTTATGTAGTAAAACTTTTATACTGACTTTTATACATTAGACACAGTGCTATCAGACACAGTGGTTGTTGGAACAGATTGTCAGAGCTTTTCTGAGCCGAAAAACAGATTATGTTCAGATTCCCAGTACAAGAAAATGGCCGTGTACACCTGTATCATGGTTTCGGCTCTGCCATGGTTTCAGAATCACTCGCAAAGAACCAGCCACCACCAGGTGCAGGAGCAGCGTCCGAAGATGATGGGGAGATAAGTCAGCTGAAACAAGACATCAGTCAGCTGAAAGAGGAGAACTCTATCCTTCATAAAGTCATATCAGGTTAGTGGGGAAAGAGGAGAACTCTGCCCTTTGTAAAGTTATATGAGGTTACTGGGGGAAACTTAATCTTTCATAAAGTCATATCAGGCTAGTATGGAAAGAGAAGAACTCTATCCTTCATTAAGTCATGTCAGGTCAGTCAGGAAATGGCAGAATTCTTATCCTCAAAGTCATATCAGGTTATTGGGGAAAGAGGAGACCCCAATCCTTCATAAAGTCACATCAAGTTAGCTTGGGAGAGAGGAGGCCGCTATCCTTATCAAGTTAACTCCCTTTTTGGACATGCTGATTTATGATAGGTATTTAACCCTCATCCTATAAAATATATTTTACATACAATTGGTGATGAACCGCAGTAAGAAAGTGGTAGCCACTTCTCCATATAATTTTGAACTCTGAAATTAACACATACAACAGGTGCCCTTTGGGGACCTTTTGTTAACTCGGTGGGATGACGGTTAAACTATTCAAAATACTTTACTAAATTTAGATGAAGAAAAGCCTGACTCTCCAAATTTGTTCTGTTAGTAATGGCATTTCTCCTTCCTTTCATTTATAGTCACTCAAACAGACAAAACTAACACTGAGCAGGACCTAGAGAGGCTGCGAAACTCGAAGGCAGATGCTGATCGCTGGCTTAAGCTTTTGGAAGAGGAAAAGTCTAATCTGCAGAGGGTAAGAACAATGAATAACCTGATATTCCTATCCAGTGAAGTTTTCATTACTGGGTAGTATTACTGTGTGAAAGTAACCCTCAGCCTAGGCCTCATGTAAGTTTTCGTGTCAGAAACATTCTGTAGCCCATGAAAGTGTCTTATCTTTGATATGCATTTGTAGTCATTAGTAAAATGATGTTCAAAAGATGATATCATGTAGTGAAGGCATGAGTCCTGCCAGATTTGTTGTTAGTAGCCTTTGTGTACCCATGTGTGTTGAAGAATTCTTCTGTCTCAATCAGATCTTGCTGCCATTCCCTACTCTGTTGTATGTCTAACAAGATCTGACATAACAGTTGTTTTGTCCAAGATTCCACAAATCAACTCCTTTTTCCATCAACTCTGTTTGCAGTTTTCATATGCTTGATTTCACTTTGTGTGATCCTATTTTAAAATGTCAATTCTGATTGATGCTGAGGTTTGGCTGGTTTGTTAATAAGAGCAGCACCCCCGCCACCTTCCCAACACCCCTGCCACCTTCCCAACACCCCTGCCACCTTCCCAACACCCCCCTAACCACCCCGCTCACCACCATCCCTCCTGCCTCCTATAGCACTGTTGGAAGCAAGTATTACTTAAGATCTAGTAAGCTATAAGTTGGTGTATGTATGGGATGGCAGGTTTGATATTCAAGAATGCTGCTGTCAATCCAGAAATTAATGTCCTGTCAGTGTGTGTTTGTGTGATCATGGATAATTTCATGTCAGGAGCTGAAGAAGAACCAGGAGGACTTCAAGCAACAGAATCGTGAAATGGAGAAAACGATTGAGGAGCTGAAACGTGTCCGGGAGCAGATCAGGGAGGCCGAGTCTCAGTGAGTCATTGTTACCGTAGTCTGAAAGCCACACCAATTTATCTTTAGTGTATGTGCAGACGAATCTCTTTTCAGGGTTGTCGCAGGATATAAAAATAAAAACAGAACTGAAAAAAAAAGTGGACTGTGCTAGCAATTGTCCATGTTAAAAACATATTACATATATACCTGCTAAAGCCTTGAAAATCAGGAAAATCATAAAAAAATATTTTTTATACAAAGTACATGTATAATTGGTGTCGTTCAATATCTACTAGCTAAATAATGTATATGAAACCATGTTCATGTTTGTTATCTTCATTGCAGCGTCATCATTCAGAAAACTCATAGCATATATCTGAAATATAATTTTGTATGCATATCTTAAATAAAATGCATAATGACAGCATGATGACCCATGGGCCTCTCAACAATATGACCACACTGAGCTTTAGTCCAGGAAGGTCTGACCGCAACCTGCAGGTGGTTGTGAATTAACCCTGCGCTTTGCCAGGTTCACTCTCACCATATTGCTGTCGGCTGTCGTATAAGTGAAATATCCTTGAGCATGATGTTAAACTCCAGTCAGATAAATAAATAAAATGGTATTTGTGTCCTTCAGAGAAGAGCGTTACCGAGTGCGGGAAAAAGACATGAGGAGACAGTTACGGAATAAAGACGAGGAGGTGGAAGAGTCGAAGCGACTGTTAGAGGGGGTCAAGCAGGAAGTGAGGAAGGCAGAGAAGACCATTGAAGATGTGAGTACACACTAGCTGCAATGGTCAGTCTTTCCACACAGGACCAAAACTCTTTTTCCAACAATTTCTTTTCTTCCTTTCATTCAGTTCAGAAAGTTTTTTTCAGCTACTCCTGCTGTAAACACCTTACTGGAGAGTAATTAGCAATTTTCAGTTTAAGCAGTTCAAACTGAACTTTCTGTGTTTCCCCTCCAATAGCGGACTTAAGTATTTTGAGAAATGTTACCCAAGGTATCTACGGATTTTCTGTTTGTAAGCAATAATTAATTTTCCTAGTAGTTCCGATTTGAACTGAACCAAAAGTGTAAATGTATGCACAAAAAGTGATGAGAACTACAGTACATGTATATGAAGGTAAAAAGGTGCTTGTTAAAGTTCGTGCAAAATGGATGCTCATGTTTCGTTTCAATCTTGGTGAAACCTGACCAACCTATTAACTATGTTGATTAACATGAGTCATATGCATGTTCTTAAGTGAAATGTGGAAAACTGGATGAAGGTTGAATATTTATCAGTCCTGATGACATCACATTGTCATCATTTACAATGTTATTGTCATTTAATCCTACAGCATGCAAAGCTACCATATTAATTCGAGGTAAATACAACAAATATCTTTATGGTTATAGAAATTCTCTAGTATCGTCTCTTGAAGATCAGTAAATTAGTCTGCATGACATAGGAATATCTCTATTTGCAATGAATTCTCAACTTTCTGGGTTTGATATATGCCATGAAGTTAGTACATGTAGTCTAATTCAAGTACACTAACCAACGAAAAGGTATAAAGCCAAGCTGGTGAAAAATGCAATTATGGTTCCTTTAATTTAATCCTGGCCTGAACTCCCCAATGTTTGTGTTCATTTAGCTGAAACGACATAAGGATGAATTATCTGCCCAGGCCAGTAAAGAGAGGAAACTGAAGGAAAGCGCTGAGCAGTACTGCAAAGATATAGAGAAGGATTTTGAGACGTTAAAACAACGCCAGCTAGGCAGAACACCAAGTACAAGGATTGTCAATGACAAAGAGATTAACAGGTATAGTTATGATTAGATCTCTCTGGAACATCTTCTCCTCACCACGTCGATACTGCCAGGGCACAAATCTGCAAAGTGCATTATCAGCAATGGATATATAAAGTTCGTTAGACATTGATAACCTGTGATAGATGTGGAATATGGAATGTTAGATGTAAATTGTTAGCCAAATCAGTGTTTTTTCTCGGCTTTCGTTGTATAATGCTACATGATAACCAAACCTCTGAGTGCAAAGACAAAATTTGAATGTTTTCTTCTCTGAAACTTACATCAGTATTTACACATCTGCACAACAAAAATTTGGTGAAAAATGTTTGGATGTGAACAAAAGCTCTGATTATATAAGATACAAATACGAAATAAGAGACTGTGTGCTGTAAGAGCACTGTTGATGTTGTATTGTGTGTATCAGGTTGAAGGCCCTGATGGAGAAGAAGGAAGTGGAACACGCAGAGGAGATCGAAAAGCTGAAGTCAGGGAAGGCGGCAGAGATTGCGGCAGTGCAGTCTCAGCTAAGGGAGGTGGAGTCACGCCACACCCTCCTCAACAAAGAGACCAGCTCTCTGAGGCAACAGGTATCAGAGTACCAGGACATGGTAGACCATGTGCAGTTTGAGAACACTGATAGGCAGAGAGAACTCACTGAGGAAGTCACGAAACTGAGGCGGGAGAATAACGAGGTGAGTTGTAGGTGACAGAGGCTGGAGTGATGAGGCTCTGTGCCTGAATCAGTTTGTGGCAGTCAACTGGTATGAATGAATTACACTTGTCATGGCTTTTGTGTTGGAAATAAACAGTATACCTTAAGCTTTTGACTCTACTTCCGTCTACAGTTGTAGGTTTTATATTTAAATATTAAGACAGCAAGATAATAAGAAAATTATTTATGTAATCTTGATATTAAAATTATGTTTGGTTTTAAGATGACATACATGTGAGTGAAACAGATCCAGTTCAGTTGAATTTATTTATTTATATCCATGATTGATGTTTTACACCGTACGCAAGAATATTTGACTTATATGATGGCAGCGAGCGCTATGGTGGGAAGAAACCCAGTTGAATTTATGATCATTCAAAGTGTAAAGACATTTTGGTGTAGGGCCCTTATCACTCTGTGTAGTGGAGTGTAGGAGGACTATAGAAAAAAATAAGAATTTCATCTTTTAGCCTGTGGAGTTTCAATTTTGTATTGTATTTCAGAAACAAGATCGCCTGGACATGTTTATGAGGGATTACAACCAGGTGAAGGAGGAGTTATCTGACCTCAGGAGTCGTGGAGAGTCTGTTGCTCAGTGGGAGGCACAGATTGGAGAAATTATTAAATGGTAAGGTCTAAAGAAACGCTGCGTAAATTGCGTACATGGGTGCGAGATGGATGGGAAACACAGTATCTAATGGTTTTATGAATCATTCACAATTTTTACCAATCTGAAGAAGTTAATTTTCTCGAGTTTCTTGCTACAGTCTTACAACAGTAATACACTTGGAATTGAGATAACTTTAGTACATTGTTATATCCAAATTTATCTTTTGGTGTAGTATTAAGCTAACTGCAGTACATATTTCTCATCCCAGTAATGCTTAGCCTTACCTGTGGGCTAATTTGACTATTGTTTGAGTTGTTAGTTGTACACAGTTCATAATGCTCTTACCAGTAAATGATTGTGACTGGTGATATTGTATGTGTATGTTTGCAGGGTGAGTGAAGAGAAAGAAGCTCGTGGTTACCTGCAGGCTCTGGCTGGCAAGATGACGGATGAACTGGATCAGCTGAAGGGCATGAACATGACTGGAGATGAAAACGTGAGTTCCTTGCCACGACACACATCTTATTTGAACGTTGTTTGTCCATTTCTGGTGTCTTTCAATACTATGAATGAAAATGTAACGTATTTAATGAAGAGGGGTGGGGGTCGGGATATTTCTGCACCTGACATGCTGTTTGATGGGGACCTCAGTGGCCTCATAGTTAGTATGCTAGTGAGCTCAATGACCCAAGATACTTGCAAACGGTTATGGGTTTCCCGGGCTCTGCCCAGTTTCCTCCCACCGCAATGCTGGTCAGAGTGAAATATTCTTCAGTGAGGCATAAAAAATCAGTCAGCTGAGGTAAAATAAATTTGATGGTAGATGAATTTCTTACGTTAATAACCCCCAAAAAACAGTAATATGGGAGCTGATGGTACATTACACACTACATCTCTGTGCCAAGAGTGTCAGATCTGGACTGATGGGACTGATTGTTTTCCATGGTAGTGAGAAACTGTGGGTCTTCAAGTGCAACTTTGTTTCTCCAAGTGGTGGTTTCCCAAGACATTCCTGATGTCTAAAACCATGACAGGGTTTCCTCCCTCGGGGTATGCATGAGATAATCTGACAATTCAGCAAAATGAATAGCTTATCAATGCAGCCCTCTGTGTTGTGTGTGGATTTCAGGAGAGATTGAAGTGGACAAACCGCCGGTCACGTCGTGTTGACAGGATGGAGATTCTGAACCTGAGGCTGAGTCTACAGAATGAGGTGCAGGCTAAACAACAGATCTACAATGAGATGACGGAGCTGAAGGCTGCTCACGCAGAATCAGAGAGGTGAGTTGACTTGACTTAATACCACTATATTCATTGAATAGTAAAGTGGGAACGTTAGTACATCAGGTATGAGTATTTATCAAGGTGGGAATGTTTGACAACAAGTTTAGCCAGTTTTTAATCCAGCCTCCAATTTAGGTTTGATCAATTTACATAAAAGTATATAGATTTGGCATTTTGTAAGAAAAACTCAGTAGAAGGTATTATTTGCTGGATCAGTGGTGTCCATGCACCTGGTTTAAAACATGGACCAATGACAGATAATATTAGTTGCATTTTGTGCTAGAAAAGTTTAACAATTTTGTTATTAATTCTTCTAAAAATGTTGTCTTCCTTCTTTAACAGCAAACTTCAAGATGCCAGACGAGAGATAGACAGATTGCTGCGAGAAATAGATATGTTGATGAAAGAAAAGGAGAAATTGACAACAAGTAAGTCTGCATTTATGTCACACACACAACAGGGAACTGGTCAGTGGAATGTACATGTGTGGTAGATTTGTGCAGTTGGTGGATCTACTGTCATATATGTATCGTTTTGTTTAGGTTATTAACTTACATGTCGCATTCTTCAATATGATGATTTTGTTATGTACAATTATTTCCTTCAGGATTTTATGCCTTTGCCATTTCTTTTGTTCATTTCAGTGCAGTCCTCTGGATCTTTTATAGAAAAGTGGCAAGAAATAATCAAGTTCAATGATGTAAGTATGTCAACTTCAAGTTCAATGTTCAAGGAATGATTTGATGTGTTTGAAGAGCAACAGTTCCCTTCATCTGCACCCTTCTTGTTTTTTTACACTTTTTGAGAGCACAAGATAAAGTTAAAAAAAAAATCATTTTTACTGGCCATTAATTTAGAAGCAATCTCTTTACAAAGTATAATCCATTTTCCTCCAGTTACCCCATTTATGGACCTTGTTGCCATTCTGGAATGAGGCATTAAATTCCAATGAAATAAATATATAAACCATTTCAAATAATGAAAAGATAACATTCCATCACCAGATAAGTAGTGTTGCTTTGTCCTGCTTTTCTCTCAGGACCTCTATGACACTGAGAGTCCTAAAAGGAAGTTGCATTCCATCACCAAATAACTGTTTGTTTTATGCTTGCTTCTTAGAACCCCTACGACACCGAGAGCAGTGTTGGTGATGAGACAGACTTTGACTCCAAGACAGACATCACCCAAGGGGATCATTGTGATGAGCCATCTCTGCCCGATGTCCCTGCCCACCTGTATGACGTACCTGGGAGGACAGACTCTCTGCCCCGCCCTGTGCTACAGCCTAAGGAACACCAATTCAGGGTTAAGTCGTTCGGCGTGCCCCAGAAGTGTAACCACTGTACCTCACTGATGATAGGACTCAAGAGACAAGGTGTTACCTGTACCAGTAAGTAAACACATTCATCCTCTTCAGAGACAGGGTGTTACCTGTACCAGTAAAGTAAATACATTCATGCACTTCAGAGACAGGTTGTTACCTGTACCAATAAGTAAATACATTCATGGACTTCAGAGACAGGTTGTTTACCTGTACCAATAAGTAAATACATTCATGGACTTCAGATACAGGTTGTTACCTGCACCAGTAAGAAAATACATTCATGGACTTCAGAGACAGGTTGTTACCTGTACCAGTAAGTAAATACATTCATGGACTTCAGAGACAGGTTGTTACCTGTATCAGTAACTAAAAATATTCATTGATGGGGTAGAATCGTTGCAGGCAGACTCGGCAGTAAAAATGGTCTCAGTCAATGTGGGGAGTTTACATGTACGTCAGTTTACAGTTGTATAGTTAACCTAACATTACCATTTAGGTTGGGAGATAATCATAAATGTACATCCTTGTATAAATATATATCCTTTGCTTAAAAAATGTCTTTGCCTAAAGCAATGCTAGATGCATATGTTAGTATTAAAAGAGCTGCTTTTATCTGTGGGTAATACTAATCAAATAAACAATTAAGTGCGATATATGAATCAGAGTAGGCATGATCCCAATATTTCACAGGACCTGATATTTTAAGCCACTGAAACATATTGTTGGAGTGATATTGACCTTGATTCCGTTTAAACGTAATTATGTGCTGTATTATTTTCCAGCATGTAATTACTCGTGTCACACCCACTGTATGAACAAGGCCCCCATGGTGTGTCCTGTGCCACCTGACCAGAGTAAGTACCATATACAATTTAACCCTGAGGGGTAGTTTGAAGGTAAAAATAGCAGAATAACTGCAGAATACTTAGAAGTGAAATTTATATTCTGTTATGTATCATTAATAGTGTTTATGTTACTAACAAGTTGTGCACTATTTCTGGAGATCAGTTTTGAGATACATGAACTTAAATGCACAATGTTCTGTTTATTATTGGTATTCAGTAATTTGTCTTAATAAACGAAACATCACTATTGCTGTAACAACAGATGTACATGTAAACAAGCAAACTTTTTTTATTATTTCTTTGCCTTTTTAAAAATAATCAAAGACTGTGCCAAAAATATTGATGTACTCGAGCATATATGTTAGATATTTGATTTTGTTTGTGTTTACAGCCAGACGGCCATTGGGTATAGATGTAAATAAAGGAATAGGAACAGCTCATGAGGGTTTTGTCAGGGTGAGTGATGAGAGAGAGAAATCTAACAGGTGGTTCGCACTTATCGTAAAATCTGACACGTTCATAAATTAGAAAATAAACTTTTTAGATATGATCCTTATATTGTCTACCCTAAAAGTATTCTGAGTGAACTATGGGGTGTAGAGAAATAATTACCACAGATGTATGAAGCTTGTATCTTTACTGACACAAATAAATCATTTTTAGTGTAACTTTTTTTAGTGATTGTGTGCATAAATTTCATTAAAGTGCTTTAAAGGTCGAAAAGAAAACTTTTTATATAAAATTGTTTCAGAATTGATGCATTGTGTTCTCAGTTGGTAATAACTTTGTTGTTCCACCATGTCATTAATGCAATGTAAGTGTAGGTGGTTTTACATGTGTTTTAAAGCTGATATTTGTTCTTCATGTCAGGGACCCCGAATTGGAGGGATAAAGAAAGGCTGGGCCCGGCAATTTGTTGTAGTCTGTGATTTTAAACTATTTTTATATGATGTCCAACCTGACCAGAAACATGTCAGCTCTCCAGTGGTCAGTCAGGTGCTAGATATGAGGTCAGTTTTTCTCCTCAGCCAACTCCACTGTTGTCATAGTTAATACATAAAGGCCATTTGAGCATTTATGAAAACTTAGTGGTAAAGTAGTCTTAGTGAATTTGTAGGTTAAGTAAAATGGCTTTTATCTCCTTTCTTGATTTGTGAAAATACCCAGAAATGTTAGATTTTTCCTGTATTTATATTCACTTATGAAATATATGTACTGTGTTGTGCGTATTCACTTTAGTATGGTATTGGTTATAATCACTTAATTACATATTAGTTTGTCCAAATATGTTATTTACTGCGTAAGACTCGTGACTCTACATGGGTTTCTATGGTAATAATAATGAAAAAAAGAGATCACCACATAAACGTACGTACAAAATGAGTGGCTCCTGTATATCTAAACATTCCACTGTATGCAATTTATATTATTTGAAATAAAGTGTTTAGTCACTTGATAATGATCCCGGAGTATGGATTGAAAAATTGTGAAACGTTTTACATTTATTCGGTGATGCCTCGACTTAATTATTATTAAAATATATGCTGTATTCATTTTGTGCATTATTGTGTGTTGTTTCTTCAAGGGATGAAGAGTTTTCTGTGAGCCCGGTCACACAAACCGATGTGATACATGCCAACAAAAAAGACATACCTTGTATATTCAGGGTAAGCAGGATCAGTATTCAGTCTGCTGTGTACAGTGCCGAAAAACACCTACCAGTTTTACTACATTACATATACATATACATGTTTATGTAAAATTGTTGGAACGGAAACAGTCCAGTGTATGACATAAATGTATGTGTGACTAAATACAGAAACTTCCTGTTTGGGATCAATTTATTGAGATGGTTTCCACAGTTCTTCCTTAAGACAGAACCTGCCTATTTCTACAGTTAGTTTTTTTTTCCATGTGTATTGGTATAAACAGCAATGAAATGGTTGTGATGGCCGTGGTCATGTTTGTGGTTGACAGGTAACGGTCAGTGAAATGAACCCACCCAACTCAAAACACCAGGTGCTGCTTTTAGCCGACTCCGAAATTGATAGACAGCGGTGGGTGGGGGCACTCACAGAACTCCACAAACTTCTACGCAAAAACAAGCTTCCAAACAAGGCAGTAAGTCTGATTTCAATCTCGGGCATGCCCTCATTCCTCATACAAGGCTAACTTTGCAATTAATTAATGGAGGTTGAATGAGTGACAGGTTGGGTCATCTCCAGCGTCTTGGTTGAATATTGTGAAACTTTTTATGGAAATGAAATTATCCGTAACAGAATCATGCTGCATTTGTAAGTTAAGCTTTCAATTAACAGATATTTAATATGTTTATAAAAATTTACCAAACTGACAAAAAGGAATAATTTCTGCTGTTTTTTTTTTTTTTTTTTCTTTGATCATAGGCTTGACTGGTATCAAATATAAGCAGATATATTTTGAATACCGTGTATAACATATATGAAGTCGGTGAAAAGAGGTGAACAAAAAAGCAAGACACAACAATATTTAGATTCTTTACAAATTAACTTCACTTTATAGGAAAATACTGTAGTGGATAAGAATGTGTAGATTTTTCAGCGTAGTAAGAACTGTTTTTAAGTTCAGTAGCACCTTTGCATTTTCACTTTAATCTCATTGACTGGTGTGCATTTCTGACATGTTCAGTAGTCTGATAGTTTGGATAAATTATGAAATGAGTATTACTGTGGTATACATGTGAATCTAGTGTTTTTTGCCAAGCAGTGAAAAAAAAATACTAAACTTGTTTTGTTTTTATCAGGTGTATCAAGCTCAAGAAATCTACGACAATGCTTTGAGTCTTGTGAAAGGGACGCATTCAGCTGCTGTTTTAGGTAAGCTTTGGTTTTGCTTGTAACTTGAAATATTGTTATTTTGGCTCCTCAGTGTTTATTGAAGATGAAATACTGCTTCTTGTAAATTGAAGGAATGGCTTAAATCTGGTTTTCTCTACTCTGTAATGTCTATGTACATATATGTGCAGTATCACTGATATTTGTGTAAGTTAGAAACAGTATTCAGTATATATTCTATTTTGTCAATTGCAGATGTCAATAGAATTTTATTGGGAACAGAAGACGGTCTTTATGTTGCAGAGTTGAGTAAAGACAGTAAGTATTGCATTCTTGTTGATAATGTAACAGGTAAGAAAATTGATGTATAATCCGTTAGTAGGGATAAAATTAAAGAGATTTAAATTGATTGAGAACATCTTGATCATATTATTACTTCATGGCCAGCTAGGCTTCTCAGGACTCATGATGTTAACAGAACAATGTCTTGTATGTTATTTTCATTATTTTCAGCTTTTATCAGAATAGGGGATAAAAGTGAGAAGAAGCCAGTGTATCAAATTGAACTAGTCGAGGAAGAACAACTTTTGATATACCTGAGTGGTAAGTGTATGGACGGACTTTAGCCTTTTGGATGAGAAAGATAAAACTTGCGATTAATATGAAGAAGGGAAACTTTTTCTTTTCTTCAGAGATCACAGGAACGTTCAGAAACTTTGATATGTGGCATACAAACTGGCCTGGGGTGAGGTCTCAGATAACATTGTTCTTTGAATGTGATAAGTTAGTGCCCCAGCCTAGCGCCCTTGCTCATAGCTCTACTTTAGCTTATGTACCAGTATTGAAAATGATCTTGTATGTGAATTGTATGCATATTTTTGTCACAGAATGTCTTTAATTTTGTAGAACTATGTGACTACCATGAATAAAGTCTGGGAAAAGTCAATGGGTCAGTTTCCATGTGACTGGAAACAATGCTTTTTTGAATTTTTATTGTAGAAATTATGATAAACCACAATTAAAATATTGTGACGAATAGCAGAGTTTGTTGCTAGTCATAGTTCTGGTGTGACTGGGACTTCTAACATACTACATATCCACCCTGGACTATTGTATATGGCATGTTGACATTCTCTTAGAAAGATTTGTTTCGAATGTTTTTTGAAATTGTTTGATGCACTTCTGGTGCACTTCTTTATGTTGCTTTAAGCTTTTATAAATGTAGATATTTTTTCCATATAATACCTAAAATATGTATTTTGGGCCTGCAAAAAGCCTGGAAATTTGAAATTTTTGCTGTGTATGAATCCTCATGACCTTTATTTGCCTCTATTTGTTGTCCAGGGTTGGGGGGGGGGGGCAAATTTTAGGACAAGTTTGTTTGGAACAAATTGACCAAATGAACAAAAATGATTAGTGGAAGATTAATACTAATGTCTACAGGAAAACAGCGACATGTCAAACTGCTGCACAGATCAACGCTGGACGGTTACGAAGCAGAAGTGGTTAAGATACAGGAGACGAAGGGTTGCCAGTTTTTCTGTACAGGCCTAATGAGGCAGGGCTCCACAGTCGCGCTCTGTGTGGCCATCAAACGAACTGTTCAGGTGTACGAACTTAACAAAACACGACAGCGACACAGAAAGGTCAAAGATATTCAGGTGCCGGGTACCGTGCAGTTTATAGAAATGATCAATGAGAGACTGTGTGTTGGGTATCCTTCCTGTTTTGCAGTCTACAGCGTTCAAGGGGATGGAGCACCTATCTGTAAGTAGTGTGGGACATTTGTCAGGAGGTAGTCCCTATTTAACAAACAATCCTTTATTCACTGTTACTGCTGGTCCGGTAGTGTTATTGTTATAAAACTGTTGCAATATGTTGTTACTGTGACTTGAGCAGTTGTTGCTTTTCATGCAACAACTGCTTATTGTCCGACTTGGATTAAATGGTATGTGCAGATTAATTAGAGAACCCTCCGATGAAGTTTGAAAAGCAGCAAACTCCATGCGTAAAGTCTGAGTATTTGCTTGTTATGTGTTATTTGAATGTTTTGTTTTATATCCAACAAATGTTCCGTGATATTGTGCCGTTTTTCAGCACTGGTGAATACAGAGGAACATAGCCTCCAGTTCTTGTTACAATCCCCAATAGATGCTATGATGGCCATAGAAATACAGCCCAATAAAGAGTACTTGTTGGTGTTCAATGGTGAGTGCAGGGAAATCCTTTGGGCTGCCTTATTCTGTGTGTAAATTAAACTTTGTGGATAAAATTATTGGAAGTCCGCTTTAGTCATTGGTTTGTAAATGTTCACCTCATCTTGTTTTTTATTAGTTAACTTCTAGCCCACTGTGAACTGCACTTCGTAAATTTGTTAAGCTGTAATTTATGAATGAGTTGACCTATACTGTTGTTATCAGTTCACCTGTGCTTTTAAATCGGTTTCTGTGTGCCATATCAGTTCACCTGTGCTGCATGTGCTGATCAGTTCACCATTACTATATAAATCAATTTACCTGTACTGAAGTAATCAATTTCCCTGTGCTGTGTTTACAAGAGTGTGGTATTGAGATGATAATTATTATAATAATATAATATAATTATTTATTTTATTGTTGATTTACGCCATATTCAAAGAGTGAGTCACTAATATGACGCTGGCCAGCCCAAATGGTGGGAGGAAACTTGGGGAAAACCCAGACCATCTGTGAGTTGTGAGCTGACCTACAGTGAACTACTGTGTTTACCTGTACTGTGGTATTGAGTAATGTGATTCTCTCTGTTGTAGCACTGGCCCTGTATGTGGACAGTAGTGGCAAACCCAGCCGTCTCCAGGAAATCATGTGGCCAGCTCCACCTCTTCATATCAGTAAGATCCAATTTCAAAATTTCCATCAAATTTATTTCATTAACAAAATATGTTAAAAGACATCCTGCATTTAAAACAAAATCTGAAAATATTGATTTGTGTTTTGCATTTTGAGACGTAATCTATGCATACAGCTCCTGGTGTATTAAAGTAAAAGAAAGCTTAAATATGAAATAAGGTTCATGATACAGACAATTGAGAACTTGAGGACTATGTGTAAAAATACTTTTATGTATTTATTTAGATATTCTAAAGAGTGTTTAAAGGCATTCAAATATTTGAAAACTGTGGGCTTTATGAACCATACTGACGGTATCTAGTAACCCATTTTTTTTCCTGATGTTCACCAGAAGGAATTTTTGAGAACATTATTTCAGTTGTCTTTCACTTATAGGTAAAAAGATTTATTCCAACATTCATTGTTGTGATAGAGTTGAAAAAAATTTCCTGTGATGTCAGAGTTCCCAACCTGTGATAGTGTGGTCCTTAAAGTCCATTGAAATGTTCAAGTGTCTTTAACTCTTTTCCACAAAAATGTAAAAAAAATATATAAAAGCATAGTAATGTATAGTTTTAAGTGGTCTGTTCAGTGATACCTACTTTGAATTTTAGAGTTCTTTTCCTTTAAAACCAGTTAAAACCACTGTTTCTCAAAGGTGTCCCTAGTTTATGTCTAAGCTTATTGTCACTGTTTGCATATCTTCACACTGTCTTAAGCATAGGGGTACTCAGTGCTTGGTTAACAAGTAAGATGTTACCCTACAATCTGCACCATCACCCACCCTTAAGTTCTGTAATCTATATTTTGAATAAAAGGGGTTTTAGTTAGGAGTAATGTTACTCAGCTTTACAAAGCCACTCTCTTAAAATGAGACATACCTTTTGGTCTGACAATTTGTCTGTGTCTCTTCAGGTTATTCGCATCCCTACCTCTGCTGCCATACAGAAAATGCTGTGTTTGTGTTTGATGTGGAGTACACAGACTGGGTGCAGACCCTCTGTCTCAGAAAGGTAAGGCTCATTTATAGCTGCTCTCTCATCCAGTATCCATGTTGCATTGGTCGGCTAATTTCATGTACTTTCCCTCTGCAGTATAGTTGCAGAAAAGTCATAAAAGACAGCTTTGAAATGGGAACACATTTGGTAATACGTTGGACCAAGTTCAAGCCTGCTGAATTAGTCTTTGCAGGATTTAATTTGTGACTAGCTGATACGCACTATGATACCTCATCCACGGGAATACATGTATGCTTTTAACCTGTCTAATGTAAACGACAATTAAGGTATGTGAACCATATGTAGCTGTAGGTTACACGGGCCATTTTCACAGAACCATTTCTGACTTATATTAAAATTTAAAGTTTAATTTTAGAGCCTATCCTTAAAATGAAAATTTTGACAGCCTCAAATGTTATCCAGATTTCAACATCAAGTTGACCAGAAACTGAGCATCGTGATGAGGATTTACATTTTGACATAAGTCAAAAATGGATCCATGGAATTAACCCTGGAAGACTTCTGGTTGATTCTGATTCTCATCTTTCAAATGTACTTATGTGTGGCCTTTTTTGCTATAATGTGTTTGCACTTGCAGACTAAGCCATTGTGTAAGGATGGTTCCCTTAATCTATGCATCACCCCAGACACCCAGCACATTGTCTACTTTAGGAACATTCAGGAAGGTAAGTACTGTAGGCGTCATCAAAGCCTCATTTAACATATCATGTGTATTGATTAGTCATAGCATCTGGGTAAATATTGGTAACGGAAATGTCCGGGCCCTCACTGTCCAGCTCCCCCTCACTGTCTAATAAAGCGCAATGCCGGGAAAAACCTACTTTATGAAGGCGTTTAAGACCTATGAGTTCTGAAGCAGTAATTTATTGGCAGTATCAAGATGTTATTGTATATTGTATGGTAGAACCTGAAATATCTACACAAATATTTGAGGATGAATGTGAGATATCTGGTTTAAACAAATGCCCCAATAGAGTATTATGACATGATAATTTGTTTTCTGCATGCACCCACTTCAAACCCAAAGAAAGACGAGAAGTTCTTACATAAACCAGATAATTCAGACCAAATGCTTTATTATTGGGCAGTGAAACATGTTGTAAAGTAGCAGGCATGGCATTGTAAAGTTGCTTAGTGTGGTTCATTTCCTTTTCACAGCTCAGGAGAGGTTAGTGGTCCCTGATTTCATTAGGGGACGAGGCATCAATAGGAGTAAGAGGAGATTTTCATTTAAAACGCGTGAAGAAGAGCGAGCAGCAAAGGGGTAAGTGTGCCTGTCTGTAGGGTCAGTGATGAGGCCCTGCACTTGTAACTCTCTCCCAGGTCACCCAGTGAAATGTGCGCTTTGTGAAATACTGTGTAACCTTTCTGTAACTATAATCAGATGTTAATCTGATCTGAATTACTGCCTGTAAAAGTAATGTAAATCTTCAAGTTGAGAATGACTTGCACTGATGGCAATTGCTGTTTTTTATTTTATTTTATTTATTTATTTTTTTGGGGGGGGGGGAATTTTTTGAAAACATTTGCTTGTTGATGAAAGAAATCAGCGATATAGGTGTACCACTTTATTTAAAAGCTGTTGACTCTGGATGTCAGATTGGATTTCCAAGTTATTCCATTACAAGGCAGTGTACTTTGTTGTAATAAAGTCCAAAATCTATTTCCTCACTTCCCAGTTACAGCAAGGTTACAGCATGTTTGACATGCTTGGTAATTATTGTTATGTCATCTCTTTGCTAAAAGTTATGTTTGAATATCCCTGTCCTGTTATTTGAGTAAAGAAGAAAGTAAGGTCTCTCTTGATCCAACCAGGAAGTGTCATGTACCACACAAGACATTGGCTGCTTTGTCAGATGTCCTGTATGTCGTTTGTACAGCTGTCTGAAGGTTTGAATAACAAGTAGTTCTATAGTCCTGTTAATCAGAAGGACTAACAAAGTCTTTATCAGTCAGCTGTAGAATTATTTTCTGACACTTGAAGTGAATTATAGGAGACTTTACGATTCTTAATTGTGTTGATTTGCAGTATATTCCTTTAATATGGCAGCTAGAAAGAAAGTGGGATAATTGTTAGAACTGGTAAAAGCTATTCTGTCTTCCTAGCAGAAAAGGGAGGAAAGTTAATGAATAGAAGAGAGTAGAATAATTATTAGAACTGGTTAAAGCTATTCTGTCTTCCTCGTGGAAAAGGGAGGAAAGTTAATGAGTAGAAGAAAGTGGGATAATTTTTAAAACTTTTATAATTTTTGGAACACAGGGCAGTTTCATGAAAGCGTTCTTACATGTAGTGTTAGGTAGCCCTTGGCTAAGTGCACTTTATATCTCTATAACATACATTGCCATGGCAGTTAAGGGCTTTCTTAATAAAGTGCGCTTCATGAAACTGGCCTGTTACCTGTATTTCATTCTTTCTGCCATACCCAACTGCTATCCTTTCTTCAGTCTCTATTTTGATTGACGATTTTGTACCTGAAATTTCTCCTTTTTACTCCCATGATTTTTCTTGAAATCAGACGTAGAGGTTTTTGGGGAACTTAGTGGTCACACGAGAGGTAGAGTGTACAGTTACAAAACTTTGTATAAGCTAGACATGGGTCTCCAACATGTGTTGACGACAACACTCGTCTTTTGGGGGCAATAAAAATGAATACTGGCCGATGTCGTCATGTAAAACCTTGCATTGTCTTTTTCATGGTGTTCATCTCCCCCTGATTCACATTACTCTGACTATTGCTGTAAAAAGACAAAGAATGTGTCACATTTTTAATAACAGGTGTTGAACGTTTCAGTATATCTTAGTTAACATTTCATTTATTTGCCTGAATTGGTATGGATGCCAGTAGTGTGATTTGTTCACAAAAACCCAAGGAGATGCACCAGTGCAAAAGGAGATGCAAAATGGAATAGACAGATGTTCTTTTAAGGTTCTTCAAGTGAATTGCAAAATGTGGCATGATAACACGACAGTTTGGCTGTTTGTCAAATGGGTGGCTGTATGACATGCTGTGTTGTAAGACTAAACCATGACTTTTCCAGCCAAGGAGATGTTTGGATTGTTTAATATAGCGCTGCTAAAGGCTTTGAATGAAGAAAAATCAAGCGGAATGCATCTAAACAAAATACTGCAACACTACAAGCTCTGTGTACATTCAGTTCTTAATCATTCATTTTTAATGCCACCACAGTGGTTTCATTGTTAATTTTCTGAAAACAGAAAATAAATTCAGAAAACAATATGATGTCTAGAATTAGTGTATGGGTTTACACTCATAATACTTCTGTTGTGAAGTAGGCTATAATGAATGATCTGAACTGAGTAACCTCCCCCTTGTTTGTAATGCCTGTATTCCTGTCCTGCTACCTAAAGCTGTTCTATAGTCTGTTCATGACTGAACAGTGTTGTGGCAGTGTTGTCTGTATCCCTGAACATATTCCTTTCCCTGATTTTTGGGTTGGCTTCGATGTAATAATCTACAGTTACCATTATACATGTACAGGTACTACTTCAGGGCTCCCAAGATTAAAATGGTGTTTATAAAGATATGGACATGTAAATGAAGAGTTTACTGATCTAAACTTTCTCACTTCATTCTCTAAAGTGACCTATGTGAGGGGAATCGTTAGGATTAGAACAAAATCCACTTGTATCCACCTGTCATAGGCTCTTATATCTAATAAATTTGCAATATGTAATGAAATGTAATAGTCTTGGATAATCTTCATGAAAGTAATACAACATAATACTAATTTTGTGGGGAGAGGTATTATTCAATATGGATATATGGAGATAAAGAAAGAGGAATTTTCGTGTGGTAAACTATATTCTGTATTGATGCAGAACATCTACAGGTTAGCTGAACAGATTCAGGTGACATACAGAACAGTTGTCAGTAGAGTTCACTGCTGGGCCTATAAAGCTTGTGAGATATTTGTGGTAGAGGGCAGGGGTACAGTGAAGATGTTGACTTGGTGTTTTGTGTTATCAGGCCAGAGCGGCGAAGCCGGGATATCTCAAAACCTCTCAACTTCAGCCACGTGGCTCACATGGGCCCCGAACAAGTAATTGTGACAGGCAGCCAGTAAGCATTTCCTCTACTCCGCTTCTGTTCTCTGGGTCAGCCAGGACAGGTGTGGGTGGGCTAGTGCCATAGGGCACTGACCTGGGTGGTAGTGCTAGTACTTTATCAAGTCACACAGTTCACTGCATGCTTGGTATTTGGACATGCATCTTTTACCACACTCAGAGTCTCATATTGGCATGTAGGCTATATCTAACAACACCAACACCAATGTTCTTCCCTGTCTGAGCTTGCCTTGCTTATCTCCCTTTAGTAGTGTGTCAATTTTTAAAACCATTTCTAGAGGTGATTTTAGTGGGATATGGCTGAAAAAGTGTATTGTAATGCTCCTGCTAACAGATGAACAAGGCTCCGGTTTACAAAGAACTTGCTAATATTTGTCAAACTTAATATCAGAGCTTGTTGCACAGTAAAACCTATGTATGTTGACACTCGGGTAAGCATGCCAGAGCAGTGTGTTACGTTACTATGGGGCAGGTAGTGTGACAGGCTCTGGCAATACACAGGTTGCGATAGCTCTAAAAACAGACAGCTTTATTTGGATTTGTGCTGAAATTAACCATAGAGACAATGTGCTTACTTTTTCACTGGTAGGTTTTTATGAGTGATGCATATGCAGTCATGTTGTTTTTTGCTGCATTTGCAGATGGTTGTCTTACAGACATGGATTGTCTTAGAGACATGGATTGGTCCACGTACATGTAATGCACATCAGTCAGTGCACATAATGCACAAGTAGATTGGAGCCTTTGTTTGTTGCTGTTACATTGAATATGTAGATTAGCTTGCTGCTGAATGTATAAGTAGAAGTGAGTTGCTTATATCTGCATTATAATTTATTTTCTATCCAACAGAAATGTAAAATGTTTCTGCACTGATATATATATATATATATATATATTATAATTATATAAGTCAGTAGTTTAGTTGCTTCTGTAACTGGTTTAGGTATGTCTGTGGGTGAAGGTATTTCTTTAGCTCCCTGTGTCACATTGATAGAACTGAATGGTTTAATTACATACGTGTATGTAGCATTTCTTTGTATTTTAGTTTGTCACATAGAAAGGTCTTCTATTTATAATGGTTGTGGGCTTCTTCCTAAGTTGCATGATCTGCCAGTATATAACACTTCCTATCAACTTCCCTGTTTTCTCTATGAAGAACTTAAATTCATCATCTATCTTCCTTGCATTCTGCTACGTAATAATTATTTAAGTTAGAGAAACTTTGCTTTGTGCCTTTTGAGTTTTACCCTCTCAATTTTTCCCTATGTATCATTGTCAATGATTTTTTGCTGATTAAGTTCTCTTGTCCTTGTCATAACAACTTGTTAAAACAATTCTGTTGAACTGTTTAGCTTAAAGTGAGCCAATAACATCTGCTTAAGTGTGGCTGATGTGATCTGCCCTGCTCTGATTGATCAGCCAACCCTATTAACATGGACATTTTTCTATCTGAATCCCATATATGTTAACATACTTTACTGTGGTCAATTTTCAGAAGTGATAAACGGTCAAAATTCATCTCTACACCAATGAACTTCAGTCATATTGCCCACATGGGCCCTGATCAGGGCATGCAAGTGCTCATAGATCTACCCAAGGTTAGTGATACACCAGACAGGTGAGGGTTGGGAGGGAAGGTGAGTTGAGGCTTCCTGGAGGATATTGTCAACATGCCTGGTCTAGGGGTTGAATAGCCACCTCAGTCATGGCAGTCATGTTTTCTTTGTTTTTGGCAAAAATTAGATAAGAACTGCCTACCCCTGCTAAAATCAAAGTGTTACAGTAGTTTGGTAACTGAGGTGAGATAAAATAAAGAACTTAATATAAAAATTACACATATTATTAAAAACTAGATTGAACTTTGTTCTGAATTGAAGAATGATTAAAGGTGAAGAGACTCAGGTAAGTTATTAAATCTGATGATAAACGTTATGTAAGAAGGCAATGCCAAATGGACACACCTGCTAGTCATCCTGTCTAAATGTCGCATGACCCTGTTTTAGTGATGCAGCTGTTGTTTGTGTTGTGTACAGTCAGGCGGAGCCCCTTCAGAGGGTGACAAGATTCAGCAGAGGGTGAAGAGTCTGTTCCAGCCTAACATGAAGTCACTACAAGAGGCCCAGTTACGAGGAGCCCGGCCGGCAAGCACAGCACCACAGTTTAATGGTAAGGCACAGTCTGGGGAATGTAAAATGTCAACTTGTCATGCTACTGTATCACACTTCAGTGGTTAGGTTGTAAATGGCAAATTGTGTGTGTGTGTTGGAGGGAAGATTGTTGGGCAGGGCCTCAGTAATGGTAAAACAGTCAGTGGTAAAGACACCAATTTTTCATTGTATAGTACCGTATTGGTGAGGTAATAGATAGTACTGGTCATGGCACTATATGTGCACCCCAGATTGATGAGCCTGTAGCTGGTAATGGTAAATTCAGCAAAATGTTACCGTACTACACAAGTCAAAATAATTAATATTAATGGTCCTCCACCAAATGAGATGATAAATGAACATATATATACATTTCAGGTAGTGCAGGTGTGCGACGGGACTCTCCTAGTGGGAGTGGGGGTAGTGGGGGCAGCCCTCGCATGATGCCCTCAGGGGTCTCTGCCTCCCCAGCGGACATCTCAGGGTCATCACAGGAACATGCTGGCTCAGGCGATGCTGGTGCTATCTTTGAGGTAAGGCTGGGTTTGCACACAGGAATGTCACACAGAAGGGAGGGTAAATACTGGTTCTATAGGGAAGTCACTGATATTCATCTGTCACAGAAAAGAGGCTAAATTGCTGTACATTTAACACACAAGGGAAGGTGGACACTGAGCCATAGGAAAGCCACTGATGTTCATCTATTACGTAAGAGAGGGTAGATTACTGTCCCTGTTGAAAAATAATTTATGTACATTTAATACAGAAGGGAGGGTAAATACTGGTCATGTAGAAGAGTGATTAATGGGGACTACAGATAAGAGGTAAATTACTGTTTCTGTAAGAAATTGAGCTATATATGTTCAATGCAGAGAGTTGTAAATACAGGCTCTGTAGGAAATTAACTCTTGTATATGTATTAAAGAATGGAGGGTGGTAAATTACTTACCCTGTAGAAATGTGACTGTTAACCATTTAACACCAGTGGTGTTAAATTTCTGGCCCTGTAGAAAAGTCATCAATGTAGCATGGTGGGGATCTGTAACTAATAAAAGCATATGTTTTGAATAACATAGTGTGAAAGAGCATGACAGGTCATGCAGCAGAATAGGAGACGTCGTTTGAGGTAAGGAATAAGGCTTCATTAAATACCCTTAGTCATGGAATTGTTTGCCTTAAAGGCTCACAGTTGGACGCACTAGTTACTTTTTTTTTTTTTTTCATGTATCGGGAGCTTTCTTAGGGTTGTTCACATCAACTACACACAATTGCTAATACAGCTGTACTCCTTAGGATTTGGGTTGTTTTCATGAAGGATTTCAGATTTTCATACTCATACTAGTGAATGTAATGTGCTGATACATAAAGTGGATTATCTGTCTGTGTAAATGAGCTCCCTCGCAGTGATTGTGTGGTTCGTCAGCACTGGTCAAGTTTGAGCACTGTAATATCTGTAACCTCTTATTCAGCCTCGTCACATGCTGGCATGACTAGGTAGTCTCCCCTGAGTCCCTGTTCAACCATGCTTCTGTGTATGTCAGGTTTGATGAATGATGCCAGCTGTCAGGTCTTGGCTAATTCTAAATCACTCACTCAATCTCAGCCACAAGCACTGGACAGGTCGTAAGCTTTCTATGCTAAGTACATGTCTGTCAATGGTATGATCTTGCTTAGTGCTCATCTTTCCCTAAGGTCTGCATATGCCTGTAGGTTTGGTTTGACAGAACACATTCGCTAGAAAAATATCATTGCACATTCTTCTGTCCGGCAATCACATTTCACTCGATGTAGCCCTAGGCCTAATTAGATATGAAGATGTTTTAGATTGCAACATATATTTTCTATTCACTTGGCCTCAAAAACCAGTCAGTGTCTGTTCCCCAGAGGCTTAATGAAACATAAAACATAAATATTGTAAGCATAGCTGTTTGATATGTGCCTGGAGCAATAGTCAGCTCAGGTGATTCTAGCTGCCATGAAGATGGTATACGACAGTAGTGCTTGTAGTTTGCTGCACTAGTGCCATGTACTGTAGTGCCACCAGAACTAACTCAGGCCATGCACCACAGCTGCTACCCCAGTGAGGGCCCTGACATTGTCAGGCTATTGAGGATGTGCAGGGCTCTTATGTTTTTGTCGTTTCCATCCTTCAGTCGAGCGTGTGACGAGCAGAGGGGGAAGTAGGACGGTAGGCGAGCCCAGCAGGTGCCTCTCTGTCGGGAGGCGAGTGAGAGGGCAGGGTCACACCACGACTGACAGCTGTAACATGAGGCGTCCTCTCTATAGAACTCCCCACTCCTCCTCATCCTTGGTTGTGTGACTTTCTGTTTTGCCAGATCTCGAGCAGCAGCCGAGAGCCCGGCGGTGGCCACGCCCTTACTGAGACTGACTACAGCTCTGTGCACACCTATGAGACCTGCTGGCAGGAGTAGACATGCCAGGGTACCGGCTCTAGCCCTGCATGACAAACCCTCTTGCCCCTCCCTAAATCTCACCCAGAGTCTGCCCTAACCACACCCAGCATGCAGCACCAGCTTCAAGCTTTCACCTCTCAGCATTTTACCTGACAATAAATAAGAAGTCATTTGAAATGAAAATCACTCTTTGACATTTTCTTACACCAAGACATCTGCAAGTCAAGGCTATATTTACTCAGATTGAAACGGTGTGGTTTTTGTGTGTGAGAGATACACTAATTCATCTGTCACCCTTTGAAAACTTGAAAAAATATCAAGGTCTGTTTTTTGTAATAGGTACACCTGATAGATCTCAGCATCCAAATTATTGACATTTCTTGCTCTAAAATTTTGAACATTTAATTCTAAATGTTAAATATCAGGCCCCAGAATAACGAAGCAGTCTTAAGTCTGACTTTGTCTTGACTTCAAAAGAGTTTACCACGCTAAACTTGTGACTTAGGAATTTAGTTTTGACACTATGAGTTATTTTTGGCTTTCAAGTATATGTTCAGGAATAATACCTCAAGTCAGGACTAGGTCTGTAGTAAGTTTATGGCACCTTTTGTGGTGCGGGAGCCTGAAGCACACTAGATGTACAAAAGTTAAAACTCAACAGAACTATTGTGAACAAAGAAAAAGTGAAGATGTGTGTGTGTGGAGACTAGTGGTTATGGCTGCCTCTCTGTGAGCTGATAGCATGCCCATCACCTCATCCCAGCTGACAGTCTGTGTAGCCTCCCATCTAGCTGTTGTAATCTGTTGTACAGGATGCCGGTGTATAAACACCACGTATCCATGGAATCAGTAACTCTCGGCATTTATAATAATGTCCTTCATAGTGTGGTATTCTCTCCTACATGTAGCTGCAGTATTAAAGTGTTAGTTATAGATTTCTTTTTCTTTGCTTCCAGTCAATAAATGTGGAGATTTCGCTGGTATAAAGATTTAGTTTGTAGCGATTCAAGTGTTGGTGTTTATGATGTGCTGGATAACGTCTTGGTTCTCCTAACAGTAATGTGTAATGTTGTTGTTGTTGTTGTTAAAAACCTTTCCTTTCTTCCAGATCCTGCTTTTGTTTTCATCACAGCTACCATTTTCCATGCAGAATGTGTTTTGTTTTCCCTTATGATGATTTCCTGGCATGTAGCCTGTCACTCATCGTCAGCCTGTTGTCACTTCATTCATTATTTCTAACTACATTTACTTTGTTACATTTCATCTAAAGGGAAAAAAAAATTGGAATTCATTGGTTCATATTTCATCAGCATGTCTACTAAACCTTTTATGAATTTTAAATTATGGCAGTGTCAATTTTTATATTAGATGTCAAGATACATGTATAGATTTTTTTTTCTTTCTTTCAGATATTCAAATTTAAAAATAATTGAATCTTGTTTCTTTTTAATGGCAGGATGCCTTGGAAACTGGCAATTGGCGACTGTCCTTAGCTTCCAATACAAGCAGCAATCCCAGCAGCCCGCCTGGCTCAAACCGCCACAGTTTGGTGGACGATCGTGATCAGGGGCAGGACAGCTCTGGAAGCGAATGGTCTCGCCTGTAATCATACAATAAACATATCTTCCTGGGTTATCTCCCCTGTCCTACAGAGGGCTGTCTCTAGTGACCACCAGGCGCATGAAGGCTTAGCGGACAGATCCTGAGATCAATAAAGGCACATTTTAGGCAGCAGCCCTTGACTTTCCCTCCCTTGTCCTATCAGGACCTGCCCTGAAGGGCTCCTTCCCCACCTGCCCATGTGTTCCCTCCCCGTCTACCCCACCAGTCATGGCTGTATCATTACCCCCATGTGTTCTGACTGGGTTTGCCAGTGTTGTCTTCCTGTTCTGAGGATGCTTCCACAGAGTTATATCCCCTGATGACGAGGACAATCTGTACAGAGGTTCCCATAGTGAAGGGTTCAGTCACCTGTCAACTTTCACAGACCCGAGGATTCTGTCTGGCCTGGTACATCATAATTATGGGGTGATATTACTGCTATATGTGTATGATATAGACACGTGTCAACGTGAGCTGTACTGAAGCCTAGTAAGGGGCGCACAGCTCTCTGCATGTATGTAATGTATATGAGAAATCGCCTCACTACCGAGCCTGCCCCATGCCAGTAGCAGCTGTGTCCTGTACAGTCTTTGTACATACAACTTTTCTATCTGTGCACATAACTGTTAACTGTACCACCGCTTTTGTACCTAGTGTTGATATATAACCTTTTCATGCCACATTAAATTGTAATTATTAATATTATGAAAAGTAATATTATTATTATTATTATTATTATTGGTGACATTTGTATTATACTACTTACATTATCATAATGAAGCAGTGTAGAGATGGTCAAAGTTAGGCCAGGATATTGTCCATGGGCATACACCGTCTCACTCTGCACCCACCACATGTACAATAACTTTGTATAGTGACTATCTTAGCCAGTATATTGTATAATACGCAGGTATGCAGTGTTCTGTGCAGTAAACTAACGTGTTGGAGAGAATGTACACCTATGGCCAGTTAAGCCAAATGTCTCCTGACAAGATCCTTTTGACTCCTGATGCTGACCAAGCTGAGGGCTTGTCTTCATCCATCCTCCCAAATGTGTTACAGAATTATGAATATCATACATCACTCTCCACATGTCTTCTGTTTTTAGATGGGTTGGTATTGGTTTGCTGCTTTTAACTCTCTTCATTTTGGATCTGTCTGTTAAGAATTGATCTCCACTAATTTTGCAAACATTCGGTCTGCTGCATCACTGCTGGGGGTACATTCCAAACCTGTGCTGTTCAACGGTGGAATGAGCTAATTACACTTGAACACTTCTGGTGGCGCAAACATTTTGACGACACAGCTTCAGTGGCCAAGCAGTGTATAATTTTTATAATTTTTTTTTTTTAGATATATCGATTCTCAGAAATTCTATAAACTAACCCTCAATATGAATCTTATATTTTCTCCTCCAAGCAATCGTGCAATTCACCTGTAAACTAAGTAATTATTAAACAGTAGTGCGACTGGCTGTATCCTGCTCAGACGTCAATTGTACTTGTAACTGTATATTCAGTGATACTCATACCTTACAGCTGTGTAGGCTCTGTCACTTCTCCAGTAATTATGCTGGGTTCAGTTGGAGCATTCCCCCCTATGACATAGCACTTTTGTAGCCACCAGTCTTTTTCTGCAGGTATATTCCGTACAATGATACGTTATCAAACTAGCCAATTGTATTTTATATATTACAGTACTTATCAAAAACTAACAGCGGTGAAGTCACATATGCAGAAAGCTATATATATATTGATGTCGACGCATCTTGTAACGGGTGATAAATTTGTTATTAGTAAACCTATGCTTGCTACTGAGTGTGATAGTTTTTCTGAATGCTCTGTGGCTTGATAACTAAAATGTGTATAATTTTCTGGCAACCAGTTTTGAGTAACAAGAACATGTATCTGTGAAGAAAATGTTTGCAACCACTGCCATGACTTGCCAGTGCTTTATGGAAGAGACCATGAGGATAAATTTGTCAAGTGTGAGTATGTGCCTTGTTAAGACGGCTAGTCCAGTGGCATCACCATCCTGCTGAAGGCCATTTAGTTTTTTAACACAGCTAGTGGGATAGGCCTTTGGGTGTGATGATGAATTTCGTTCCATATCCAATCAATCCAGTATACCTACCTGTAGTTAATTTGCTTTGTATGTGAGCACAAAGAATCGTTTGCTAGTAATCAGAATTGTATAGGTATTGCTTTCCTTTCTGGGCTTGGTGCCTGAGTAAATTCATCTTTCTGTTGGTTACATGCATTTGATACAAACTTAATTAATATCAGATTTTAGCGGTCCGTTTAGATCATTTCACAGGATTACAATTAGATGGCTGAGTACAGATCATTTTGAACATCAATGATATGCTATCTGACAAATATGCAAATTGCTGAGGTGCTGATTTTATATTTATGCACCTTTTAATGGAAATGTTTTCATGTGGTTTTATGATATTAAACGCTGAGTGTGTGTGAACCTACGTGTAGACATCAAAGCATCAGATGTTGAAATTTTTCTGTAGTAGTTAAGGAGTCCAATGGCAGACCTGTGTCGCCAAGTGTATATCTGTCCAATTATTCCCATTCAAACGTTGCCTGAATGACAACTCGCAGTTTGCAGTGCCATACTGCGGACAAGCTTTTACCTTGCACATCATTGGAAAGCAAACAAGGGATGTACGCATTTTACAAGTCTTTACATCTCACAAGTCTTTACATCTCACATTCAACATTTCTTTTAAAGATCTTGTGCCTGCCTGCAGTGTTTTAGGTTTCACTCTGGCGACAGCCCAATGTAATCCTCATATTAGCACTCATCTTTCTGTCATTCTTAACCTATAGCTTAGCTTCCTTCTCCACCTCGCCTACTCGATCATATTATAATAGTGTATGGAAGGGTGAAATGTTGTGTCAGACCTGCTCTCCTCTCCTCTCATTCAAACATCCAAATAAACTGGTAATAATACAATAGCAAACTTGTTTTTTGTCTTATGTCCCGTCTTAAACCATTTAATTCCAGAAAGCCAGTGCAGGCTCTTGATCAACGTCAACACATGTTACACATGTTAAAGGTGTTGCCATTTGAATGGTGTTTTACGCCACACTCAAGAATATTTCACTTATAAGACAGCAGCAAGCATTATGGTGAGAGGAATCTTGATCCATACCTTTGAGGAATACAGCCTTGGTCAAGGATGGAAAGTGCCATGTGACCTTTCTTGGCACTGTTGTATACATGAAAAACCATGTAGCTGATCTATGAGCCAAGTGGCATACAGGAAATGACATGTCAGTGATGACCTGTCTTGCGATTTGGTTGTAATGGCTAGCAAATTTTCTCGGCAGGAAAAAGGGAATCATAGAAATGGGCTGGTAAGATTGCCTCTTTGGGTGCCTGCAAAACCAGCCTCCCACGGATCTGTCCAAAATTAGAAAACTACTTAACCAATAAGTCTGCGCAATAGCAAATCAGTAGAAGCTTTACCGCCATCCGTGCACAGGTAGTGGTGGAGATATCAGGGGGCTAGTTCCACAGACATTGAAAGACAGGGGAGCTTGTTGTTAGTGGCTTCATCGGTTCCAGACAAATCATTCACAGGTTAGTTCCTAAGGTGATTTAGGACATAATTGTTTGTTACAGTGTTTCAACATCCTAAATGTGGATGGTACCGCGAACAGATTGTGCGGCACTAAAATGCCAAATAGCTTTCAATTTACTAATGCGCCTTGGCCGGAATAAAAATGGTAAAACGAGGTACCGGCAAGACCGTGGTAAATCCGCTTATTTTTATTCACAATCACAATTTTTTTCACAATCCATACAGCTGGAGATAGGAACTTTGTGGTAGATTTATTTAGCATACGGTTAGATTGCTTTAAATTTAGAAAAAGCGGAGACCTGATATTGGATTGCCCTCCCAAGGAAGGTAGTATAGGTCCCATTAATTTTAGAATGACGTCCCGCAGGTAAAATATTTATTTCCACCTCCGATATAAGTTGAATTTTGTTGGAACTTGTAATCTTTATGATCATATCATATAGACTTCTGACCCAACCACATATATATAGATACTGCAAATATGAACTTTCAGCCCCAAGGCGCGCTGCGGAATATTTATTAATCGTACATCTATTATACAGGTTTTGTAAGCCCATTAAATTTGCTGTGTAAAAAATAAAACACATTTGTTCCAAACAAATCTGTTTAATTTTTTTGTTTGCTATGTGCTGCAAATAATAACCTTTTTCTGAGCGAAAATGTCCACTACTTCAATTTATCTGGTGATTCAGAACGGTATTCAGTCCCAGGTACAAGTATAATGTCCGGTAAAGAGAAGAATATTTTAAAAGTACAATTCCATGGGCACCAGATCAAAATAGAACGCGCACAGTTGCACGTTACGGGTGTCATTACGCAGGTAATGTACAAAGGAATGTAAGTGAAAGGTTTGGGGAAAACAGTCAGGGTTTCGGCAAAATAAAGTTCTAATATAGGCATCCGGAACTCAGAATTTCAGGAAAGATTTTCAAAATTCCAGATAAAAAGAAAACAAACTTTGTAAAGTACCCACCACTCTCCACCCATACTTTTTATTTACCGTGGCCCCAATAAGTTTCCACACGTTTGCATCTTAGCCAAGTGCCGTGTGAGCACGTTTGCAAATTATGGTGACAACTTTTCTATATGGGGTTATCACCCTTTCACCAAAATACAAATGCTTGTTAATTACTGGCATATTTATAGACACGTGCATTACTACATAATATGAAGAATTAGGAATTCTCACATGATGTAGCCCTCTGTAACACCAATATTGTGTCTTATGCAGTGGCCTCGCAAAAATTTTTATGGACCATACTATAGTTCTATAGCTAATCATGCATATACAAGAGGGAAGTGTAGTATATCCTCTTGGCCCTGTAATATCGGCTAGCTTGTTCGCCGTGCCAGGCCAACTCCATGAACACTTGATATGTTGAACAAAGATAATTGTATATACGCGAACTGCAATTAAACCAATGTATATATAGCTTTTGAATGAAATCTAAATTCCGTGACTGCCTTAATTACGTGATCTAAAATGCGTGTCTAAACTGCATGCTCACTTTTTAAGACCCAGTTTATAAACATAATTAAGCAGCTGCGTGTAGATATAGCCTATAGACATGAAGAATCACGGAAGTTCCTGGCAGGTAGAAAATCCTTTCTTCTGGTTCATCGATTTGTTTTCGAAATAGGCCTACTTTGTATGTATTAGATGAAAGATATTATAACGATAACATGTTCAGACATGAAACTAGCTCACTTTGCAGGGAGACCTAGGGCTGAAAAACCGTCCTGATCAATCGAAAGGTGTATATCTTATTAACTAGAGTTCGTCCTATTTTCAACAAATAATCAAATATTGAATTTCTTATGTAGTAAAATATTTTCGTTTTTAATGCATGAAACTCAAACACTATATATAGGCAAGTGGAGTATTATTCAGGTCAACGCTGCCGTATGTGCCAGTGCAATCGTGTATAATCTTAAAACCGTTTTCCAAACAGAAGAAGGTCAGCTGTTCAGATTTTATGAGTGGAATTATTTTGTTTGACAGAATTATTTTTGCTCGGACAGAATTTTCTTTTCGATTCAATAACTTGTCAATTGTTGATGATGGAAATGAGCTATGTGCATCTATAGGTGAAGGATGATTGAAAGCGCTAGTGGTAATTCAAATCAGTACCGAACTTTATACTGATAAAACAACTCATCTGTCATAAAATATTTGGCAAGAGATCACATCACTATTACATCTCTTGCTGATGGCTTAGAAGTACATGTATTTTGAGTATTACTTGGTATTTTTTAACTACACACGATGTTAAATATCTTTAAATATCTATATTTATAGAAGAGGGGTTTTGTGTGACGTAATGTATGTCGTCTGTTTGGTCTATTCCCGTACATATTTTTTATCACGTTTACATATACATGAATGAATCAAGTGAGTATCAAGACAACAGCTTTACTATACCACTTATCATATTTGTTGAAAGATGCAGCAAATATTGTCGCTTGTTACATCTTATAAGTCTATGGTTTATGCAAAAGGACAAATAGACATGTTTAAAACAAATGTTATCACTTCTATTCAAAAGTTATATGGGTCCATGGTTGCTACATTTAGTCTCCTTCCGTTAGTGACCCGCGTCTTCCAAGAAAACAATTAGTTTGCGGTCATCTTTCTGTAGATCTATACTGTTATGCAGGGCATGAGATAAGGGTAGCTGAGTTAAATGACGTGCCGATTAGTCCTATATAGCCTGGACGTTACGTATATGAGATGTTCATTCCAGTTGTGATCGTGAGGCAGCCGCTACCGACAATGTATAAATAAATATATATATGACATAGGGATGTGGTTTGGAGCATTGTTTTCTCAAGTCGGTATCAGACTGATATCAGCTACATATCAGGTAACACGGACAGTGGTTTTTGTACAGGTAACGGCCCTTTTCCCGGCGAGATTCATATGTTTGACACTGCTGGAGGCCTGTTGGAGTTCCGCGCCTCCCTGATCGCTTCCCGGAGTTTTACAACATTTGCCCTTCCTTACTTAAAGTACAAGGATGTTCCGACAATACTTGATGTTATTGACCTAGGGAATTTTCTGCTAAATGTTATATGTTTTGTCTCAATCATTATTATTCAATTATACTGTATATTACACTGATCTGTATAACGAATCAAAGCTCTCCAGGACGTCATTCGAACACAGGTAACTTTAGAAAGAACTGCTAACAGAATAACCGATAGATATGTGTTTGAGGAAGTTCATGCACGCCGATTCATGTCGTAGGCCTATGGAAATCATGATTTAAAAACTGACAAAGTGACGCTGTGCAAGGCGAAACACCAAAACACAATATATTTCATTAGTGTTTTAAACAATTGTCTAGAATATTTCGCTTATACAACGGTGACTGGCATTATGGTGGAAACCCACGACCTTCCACTGGTTGCGGCAGACCCTCCTGACAAAAGCGCCGTAGGAAGTGTTTTTTGCGCTGCACAGAGACTTATTATTTGTCATGGCAGTTTATTATATATAAGGCATTAGGTTACTGGAATGCTCAGTGGAAACAAGAGACGTTGAAAATGTAGGAGGCTGTTGATTTGTCCTCTTCGCTACCGGAAGTCCAGCGTGGTGGGGTCGATGTTGAGGGCATTCCCAATGTTGGAGAACCCCTTTCTGTTGTCAGCACACTGATCTCAGGTGTGGAATGTGTGGCGTCATTGTTCTACATACTCAAGAATATTTCACTTATACGACGGTGGCCAGTATTATGGTGGGAGGAAGCCGGACGGAACCCGGAGAAAACCTACGACCATCCGCAGGTTGCTGGCAGAACATCCCACGTACAACCGGAGAATAAGCCAGCAAGCTTTGCATTAGGCAACTACCTCGACCAAAACGGCTGGGTGGAATTTTATCGAATTTGGTTTGAAGGTAGATCACAAGGAACTCTAGAACTGTATAGTCAATTTGTGGGGTATGCCCGATGTTTACATGCTTATCCGTTCGTCAGTGTTTTAACTTTTTAGGCGGTAATACCCACGCTTGATATCTCATTTGTCCAATTGATCCCATCTATGGGTTCCGACTTTGGAATGTGTGGGGAATTTCTTGTTTATACCTGTGTACAACTTTATTCTGATGATGAGAATAGTCCAAGTTCCATCTCTCTCTCTGCATACCTGCAGTTAACTCTGGATATGACGTGAATTAGTCTGCGTGAGAGTTCCAGATTACTCCCTTCATGACAAGTGTATTCTTGTACATGCAGTTTCCTTGCCTCATTTAACCTTTCCGCATATGACACTGAAATTAAGTACTGTACCTTACAGTATTCTGCTAATGTTTCTCCATGTTCCTGTAAGGACATTAATCACATAGCTGAAACATTTGTAGCTCTGCTCAGTGTGTAATGGTGTTCCCGTGTGCCGTATATATGTACATTACTCTCACGTGTTTATATATTTAAAATACAGGCTAAAGAGTTGTAAATAAAAGTTTGCAGGACATTAGTGTTACATGAAACACCAATCAGATTCTTTATTCCACTGGTGTTTTACGCCTTACTCAAGAATATTTTACTTATACGACGGCGGTCAGCATTATGGTGGGAAGAAACCATGCAGAGCCCGGGAGAAATCCAAGACCATCCTTATGTTCCTGGCAGACATTCCCGCCCCTCTTGACTGAAATATGATCAAGAGCAGCCAAGTAATCTGTGGCAGGGGAAGAGCCTACCTGGTGTACAGAATAATGTAACAGGCATGTGATAAAATAAACGTGATTTTTCGGGGTTTTTGTTATTCTTCTTTGTACTTGAGTTACATATTTCTGATTATACACGGGGGTCCTTTACACAGATATAAGATATTCATGATATATGAAAATACAAAATAAGAACAGTTTTGTACAAAGATGCCTGGACTATCCATAAAGATTGCTATTGCTCTACAACAAGATTATTCATGCTGTGGATTGCTCACGGAAACTATATGTATATATGTCTACAACCATCCACGAGCGTTGTGCATTTTTTGTTTGTAAAGTGAAGAAAACAGGTAGTTTGCACGGCCTAGATAACTCTGGTTTGTACTGCACGTGCATGTAAATTAAGCGAGCCTTTATCACACCTTGAACCAGACACGTGTAAGCTATACACATCTGTGTAAATATGAAAAGACGTAAACATGCGCGAGTGTTGAAACTGATAAAAAAATAATTTATTTTTGTTTAAATTGGAACGGAAAAGCATTGTTTTAGTTTTCGCATTTTTTTCATCTGAGACAAGCAGTTCTGTTAGTCTCTCTTTGTCTGTACATGTCGGCTGATCGGTCGGTCTAACACGTGACGTCATATCTTTTAACATTTGCAATTCACTTAACAAGGAACCTGAGTATGAGAAATCGAATCTTTGCCAGATGCAACTGCTATATTGCGAATTTGCATGGTTGACGTTTAAAGCATGTCGCATAAGAAGTTTGTACTCGTATGACGTTGTTGAGGGTGATGGATGGAGGAAACCAGAGTACCAGGACTAGACCACCGACCTTCACAAGATATCTCGCCAACATCCTGACTTAAAGCTAAGCAGCGAGAGTTGGATTCGAACACACAACCTCCATACTCAGTGGCCCGACCGTCGCAGCAAGCTAACGCTTAACCGCCAAAGCCAGCAAAGGGCCCCCGAATAAAGACAGTTTTCCTTCCTCACTGTTGTGCTTCGTATAGTACAGAATAAAGTGTTTTTCTTTATGTATTTATTTATTTAATTGGTGTTGTACGCTGTATTCAAGAATATTTTACTAATCATACGAAGAGTGTAGTGGAAACGTATAACCCTACTCTGTGAAACCCATATATACATGCACTGTTTCACTTGGCCTTCGCATTATGGGAGACGTGACAAGATACTCGTTAAGATCCTGGCAGTGGAGAATGACAAGAACCAGCAAGACCACGAATATATTAAATGCACATTTCCTGACTTGATTGTCGAACGCATATTTTCATATGTATGATTGTGATAAGGTATATCTGTTTTATAATTCCTGCCACTCAAGGTTTCCAGGTGCCGATATATAACCCAACTACATATCACAACCACACACCGCCTTGCATATCTATCTTGATGATTGAGTAGGAATACAACACTTATAACCTTAACTTATAAAATTTTGTATATAGAAGACAAAGAAGTCTGGTAATAAAATATGGGATTGTGTGTCCGGGTGGTAAACGGTACTTTATCTTGTGTACAGCCCGGGTTATCATTATAGAATGCAATTCTCGACAATTGTTCTTGTTTGCTCATACTCAGGATTTACTATGTAAAGTTATTTTTTACTTTGACACAAAGGCGTAACCGCCTTTTTCTGATGACCAAAACACTATAAAACTAAGCTGTATGTCTTGAAATATTTTTTTTTCGTGGTCGTCTCGGTGCATGCAATGTGCTGGTGCTTGGATGGTGTTATGAGTCGTCTATGGAGTAGACGAAAATCAAACAACAGACTTTATGTATGCATGTATGTTTGGGGTTTTATCGTCGTACTTTTCAATGTGACGACTAGGGGTCATTAAGTGTGTGTACATATACTGTGTCAACATACTTTATGACAACAGTATATATCGGCATATAAATTTCAAGTCACATGAAATATCCAGGAAAGAGGCAATTTAGATTATTATTTAGGAGGGGATACTCCCATCAGGCAATATATACATATGTATAAATAAATAAAGCTACATATTCCACAAGAGAAAAGGAATAATATATATTGGGTCATCAAATTTTGGTAAACTTATTTACCCGTAGTATATTGCCGTACTTGTATTTCTTTTACAATGCACCATTGGCCTGGCTATATGGATAATAAACAAGCCTAAACCTGTGAATGCTTCGATATCCCGAAAAAGGACGTCGATGTCGTGCTATAATTAGGCCCTGAATTTGACCACTTTAATACCACTTTAATACAAATAATGCATGATAAATTTGTCAGATAAACAGACAGGGCGATTTTCGCAGCCCAGGCATATGTGACACGTATTTGGGAATTACGTGGACACGTATAAAGGCGATGAGTTCGAAGACTTGAATATCATACGAGCGAGCATTTAGAACTGCAACGTAGCAGCACATTTGTAGACTATAAATACACAAGACACTTTTGTGTCGTGAACTAAAGCACAAGTGTTTAATTTACAACACTTTCGAACTAATTTCATTTAAAAGGTGTTTATAATCGTCTGAAAAACACTTTTATGGCGAAAGTGTCTTAACGCATTCACTGGAATTTAGTCGTACACCTATAAAACGAGGACATTTGGGAACTATTAAAATATCTGCTTATATTAAATAGTTTTATACTATACGCATGAGCGATGAAATATCAGGTTTATCCGCTGAGATTAGCCTAACTTATTAGTTATGGCAAACTGATTAGAAGTATTTTAATCCTTATATTATTATAAATATTAATATGTGCGCCTTGTGTTTTTCGGCCATGTTCGTTATTATTGTTTATTATTCATGCATTTGTTCACCCGTTTATGTAATTACCTATATCTGTTTGGCCCATGTACAGCAAATCATTTATGTGTTGAGGACCATGTGTTGAGGATACATGTATGTGTATATTCTCTTTCTACTGAACAAATATTTTTTTAATGAGGACATAATTTAACTGCAAAACGTGTATTGGTATCAACACCAATGTTGTCGCAATTCATGTCTAGGTTTATATTTCAAACTTCGAAAAATGCATCCGGAAATCAGGATAAATACTGTATACTAGTAGATACTTTGGTTATTGCCGCTGGTTAACTATACCCTGGAGATGATTTCTTTAAATTTAATCTCACCACAGTCAGCTACCGTATAACAATATAACAAGTGAATAGAGATCATCAACTCCAAGTACATTCAACCTCAACGAATAGAGAGGTGCTAGTTCACATATATTATAATAGGCCTACTGTATTATTGCGAAGCTAATTTTAATCATAAATTTATGGATAACAAGCATAATTTTCAGTACAGTTTAAAAGTTGAAATTTGCATCGACTGATGGTACACAGAACTATAAGGCTGGTCGGTACATTGTGTCACTGCTATACAATGCATGCTCAGTAAATATATGGTCCTATATAGGAGCTGCTAAACAGGAGGCATTATTACTGTTACACATTGATTTCGTGTGCAACAGAAATTATACCTTCATATCACGTGTGCATACTTTAACCATGGAACACATGTATATAGCCTCGTTTACAGATAGTCGACGTAAATGTGTGTATGTTCTTTAATTCAAGCCTCACGCGGAAGACTATATACAGATATATGGTTATAGCTCTGGACAATAGCAATTTTCACCACACGTTTCCTGTTTATTTAATTTTTGAAATGCATTGTTCATTAGTTGTCTTTATCGAGGCATTTCCTGTAGAATGCCATGTTTGCATGATCTATGCTTAGTTTATGTCTTTTTGACACGTCTACACAGGAGCAGCTTACAAATGACGGGGATAAACTGCTCGCGCAGTCATGCGGTACTAATTTTATATTGTGAGGCAGCTATTGGAAGCTGCACGATGCCAAGATGCTGAAGGAGTCTGGGTATCACTGCATGCTCTAGATCTTTATGTGCATCACCAGACCACGAAAATAACAGATGTAGGCGAAATCTCACCAGCCACTCGGTATTTACACATTTATAGTTTTCCACTGATTGGGAGGGTGATGGGAACATTTGGGTTGCTATAACTTTAATTAACTGTTTGGTTTTAGAGAAGGGTTAGTCTGGCTGATTGGCCAATCAGTCAAGTAACTAAATGGTAACCAAGCACAATCAGCTAGTCTCTTCGCCCCTTTACTGTTTGAATGACCTATCTGTCCGTTTTTAGAAATACAGATATTACTGAAATGTGGAAATTAAATTGTTTTTACACAATGAATTGTTGTAAATTGCGATAAGACAATTGAAGGGTCCGTCACACAGACGGTGTCCCGCACAATACCGCGTAACCTTAGGACCGTAACCTGTTTGACCCCAAGGCCGTGGCTGACGACAATCTGCGCAAGTCATGTGATTCCGGCTCACCGCATTGGCGTGACTTCCACACCGACCCCCCGTTGTGCCCGTATTGTCTTTGTAACCTCAAATATGAAGAGTTTATCTGCCCAAGGTGGTCATGAAAGCAAGATTTTGTCTTAATAGGGAGATTAATTACAATTGATTTACCTTCTTTGAAGTGACAAGATATCGTGAATGACCATAAATTTCGCTCATGACTAACTTGCCCATTTTTCCTGATTGAACCTGAGAGTTCTATTGATTTTAGAATGGTGTTTTGAAGTTTGCTTGGAGCATGGCATGATATTCTACTGGAAAATTGTAAGTTTCAACACAAAAAAATAATATTTTGTGACATTTATTTTCCTCTAAAACACCTGTCTGTGGGCGAGCTTTTGGGCCATTTAGTTTAATGTAACTGTTTGACTTACTAAGTGATGGAACATTTGTAACTCGGAGAATCTTCCTAACTATGTCACATAGTGGTCCACACATTCCTTTCAACTCTGTCATACTGTGGTCACATTCAGGGACACACCCCTACGAAGATTGGGCAAAATATTTGCTTATAGATCACTGGCGTTTAGAAGTTAGATCACAGCGGTATAATTCAAATATTGGTGGTAGCACCTTCCTCAAGTAAGGGAAAGTTTGAGAAAGATGTTATCGTGCCCTGATACCGGTGCGTTGCTAACCTGAACTATATGTTCAGGTTAATAAACTCTTGACCTGTGTCGAATTGCTTATTGGATTGTTAATTAATTGTCAGTCAGGATCGGTTAGAAAAAGGCGTTACTTGGGTTAGGTGTACAGAGATGGGACACATATATCTGTTCTTTGAAAGTAATTTTCGATTACTGGCAAATATTTCATTTACATGTACAGGTTTGCATACGAAAGCTTTCGCTGTGGAATCTATAAAACAAGCGTTTGTCCTTACCTGTTCGAATTTTTTTGACATCTGCAGGCCAATCACCGGAAATGTAATCACCGACAGGAAATGACTCCTTACTCATTAACATTTCTTTGAAATTAGGAAGACTGACTGACCCGTTAATTCAGCTTAATGAAGAGCATCTTCTTGAATCAAACCGCATCTACATACAAACCACTTCCGGTTTGGGGTTTGATTTGCGCGGCGTGAGCTGACGTCACTGACGTCTTACCTTACCTCACATCGACGTGAGTGACGTACATTTACCTTACAGCTCTGACCACTTGTGCATCTCATTTCAGTGCACGTTCAAGAAGGAATTTGAATTATTTGTTTATGCTGGTACGTGGTATCTTAACGCTGGGCAGTTATGAGGAATTACCAGATAACGTATACGTGATTTGCTGCGCGTTAAATGTAGATAATGAATCTAATATGAGACAGCTGACTTTACACTTTCTAGACTATAGGAATTAAGTTTGGAATAACATTTGCACAAAACTGTTAACCGTGAATTTCCCGTAACGTTTAAGACTCATAAGATCGTCATATACATCCGGAGCACTGCAGATATGCAACTGGAGTTAAGCCCGATGGCTTAGCAAACCGTACCAAGGCGCGAACCACAGACAGGCTTATTCCGGAATAACTCCAAAAATGGGTGAAGAACATTGCCTCTTCTTCTAAAATGTTTTAAAATCTTAAATTATGTTTGTCTATAAACCCCCAAACAGGAACTCGAACTCTTCTGCATGGACGATTGTGTTCCTTGCATAGCTGTGTGTGTTCTAATTAACCAAAAGCTCTTCCTGTACAATCCTGGTTATGATTTGCCTCAATAGCCCCATATAATCCTCGCCTCATTTACCTGATAGGCCTCCCAAGCTAAAGCCACAGTAGATTCAGTACGAGGTGAATTCGAACACGCGACCTGTTACGTGTGGAGAGTGAGCCTGCTGCCAGGGAGATAATCGTCACATGACCGTAGTATTGTTGGAAACAACCTTAAACGCCAAGTATAACAAACGAAATACTTTCCCTAGAATGTGAACAGACATTATGTATCAGTTAGCATCATGCTCGATAATGTAGTAAACCATTTAGTAGGCAAGTAACACTTCGCGCTCCCACCCCCGATGGTGATCTACCCTCACTTTAATATCATGTCCCTGTCTTACAAGAAAGTTGATTGTTTTGTCATTATCGCGACTATCTGACAATAGACTTTGAAGGTTTCAAAATGTGGACAAAATAGAATGAATAAATAAACCACTGCAAATGGCTTTTTTTGGGCTCAAAGAACAAAATTGGTTGTTTCGGTTGGCTCTACCTGGGCGATAAGAAACAATAGGTAATTGATTCTGTCATAGATAGGCGTGTTTCGCAGAGCCACAGTGGCTTACTGTGCATGCATGGTAGTGTGGTCAGGCAATATGCCTACCTCAATGGTGAGTCTACTAAACATAGAGTAGCAATTAATGACAAGTCCATCTGCACATCTGAGGGTACACAGGACTCAGAGTAAAATGATCGGGTGCTTGGCTTCTGTGTACTAAAAGCACGGGTAAAAGAATCTACACAATAAATTCGAATGTTATTTAGAAAGTCTTGATACAAAAAGACAACATCGCTTTTAATTGCACTGGAAAGACTTCTGAAAGTTTTCATGACAAACTCCTTGAAAACACCGTCTCAATGGCCAGAAATAGACATGCGCGGAATTTGGGGACCTCAAAAAATAAGAGTTTTCGGGTGATATACACTCGGCATACAGTCTATGCACTCCTGGACTCTTGTCCAATTTCGTACTGAATCCATAAAGTCTGTTTCCAATTGGCTGAGATAATGTGTGACGTCACCAAGCCTAAGCTTTAGAAATTTGACCAAGACGTGGCATTCGACCTTACTACTTTCCTTCATTTCTAGAACCCAAGAAATGGAAAACATTAGAGATCAAAGGGAACGCTTGACCTTTTGCTCATGTGTTCTGATTGTCAGACAGATCTGTATTTGCACGTCTGCCCAAATCCGTGTCATAGTAATGTTCCATGGAATTGATAGCCGTAACTACCCGGATGTGTACCGATCTCTCACCTGTCTGATAGGAGACAAAAGGTGTAAGACAATAACATGCCACGTCCTCGAATGACCTGTATCAGCATATCCGGCACCAGGTAATCAATACTGTCTGTAACAGCAGCCAGCTGTGTTGTTAAAGTGTGCCTGGTGGTGATAGGAAAATAAAACAGATTTCTGTCTGGACACCGAATGCAATCTTATACACACGCCAAACTGACAGCTTCCAAAATCTGTATAGGGAAATTATGTCGATCTTTAAAATTGATGACATTAAAATTGTTTTTATATCTGCAAATCATTCTGAACAAGTGTTTTTTCCTGAATGAAAAAAAAACTGATGGAAAATCTTCAGTTTGCTCAAATAGTTTCGTCGTTTATTAAGCTCATGATCGATTCTTGACCTGATCCTACCATTCACTCAAATATAAATGAAGTGTGTCTCAGTTTAGGCCTAATCTGTATAGATGTTTTGCACCACTAAAGGCAAGAAAATCACTAAAACGAAGTATATAACAGACGAAAGACTATTAAACATTGTCCAAGAAAATAGTTCAATTGATTTTTTTCAGAATTTTTCTAACCTGGTAAAATGGTCAAATTCTACAGTGGTCTGTAATGACCGAGAGAGTATTATTGACGTTACATTCACTTCGTTTGCCTGAAATAGCTCGTTTTTATTCGGTGAATGCATTCATAGAGCTGTATGTATATTCATTTGAATGATGAAATATAAAAAAAGTAAAAAAAAAAAAATCCCACGAGACGTCACTGGTTCCGATATTGTCAGAAATGACCACCGTGCAATCTAATATTTCAAATGCATGTTACTAAGTTAAAAACGTCTAAAGAATAAGTCGTGCTATTTTTATGGACAGCGTTGAATGGTCTGTCACCTGCCACAGAATTCATGTTGGTGTTTAGTTAGTGTAGACAGTGTTAATTCCAATTGGCGACTTTGGATCAGTTTATAACCCGCCTGCTGAAGCCCTAGATGACCAGCTGACTGCTGTGCACACGCTGACATTTAGCAACTGTTCATGAACCAGAAGTACAGTTGTTCAGCAACCACTAGGGGAATATCTCGACACCTGTATAAATATCATAATTACACCGAAATGAAAAGTGAAACAGAGAATATCTTTATCAGTGATCAAGAAAACCAGAAATGACGAAGAAATAGTTCACATGGGTGTTTGTTTGTTTTTGTGTTTGTTTTCTTTCTTTCTTTTCTGTTACATGCCATTTGTCTCAGATCGAGGTTTACCTTTACAGGTAACCCCACCAAGTAATAAGTAGTTTTATAATTATCGTTGTGTATGTCGTCTTATTTCTCCTGTGGTTTAGCACTTATGCTATGAGATGTACAATATCTATTTCCGAGACAAGTTTAGTGTTAAGTTTATTAGAGGAGAAAACAAACAGACATAAGTCATCAGAATGATCATGGTTACCATGCAAAGATACATTCCCCAATGTTTATAGCTATTTTTTCACCAATTAGAAAGGTGTCGTTAAATGTCTAGATTTTAAGGTGAGCTTATGGGTCATATTTTGGTATAATCCATGATGTTCAGGATTTGTGTTTGCCCCAATCTGCATTTGTGTCAAATCCATTCATGTTATAGTGTATATGTCACGATACACTGATTATACACTGAGAAAAAAAAATCGTAAGAAAAAAAAAACATGATGTAAAGAAGAAAGCATTATGCTGCAAACGTTAAAATGCATATAATAAGGTGAGAAAAAAATTGTATACACTTCAGTTCAGATGTTTTTTTAGGGGCCTGAGGATGCTTATTTGTCTTTTTCTCTAAAATAAGCTTGACGATACAGAGCAGCCTTGTCCATGAGATATAAACAATTAAATTTAAAATTAAAAAACAAGAAATGCGAGAACTTTGACATTTACACACACATTCAAAAATAACATGCATTTATTGAGTAACTGCTCCTAAATCGTGACGAAGGAATTTTCAGCAGAGCATGTGTCGTGTACTATGACCGAGGGCGTATAGTACATGTCACATGACCAGTGACGCTTCAGTTTTTAAGAAGGTCGTACTCCAGAGAGATCCTGGTTCGCCAAGTGTCATCACTTACTCATAATAGTCGGTATTCATGGAATAAAAGAAAACTTTTTTCTATGTTAATTAATGATTTTAATTTCTGAGTATATTGCTATAAATACATTATTTTGTACATTTCAAGATACACGCTTCCGTTAGAGATTACAAAAATAAACGTTTATAAATATTGTACCCGTACTTGCCAAGCTCTAATATGAATAGATTTAAAACTGTGCAATATATTGTGTGAAAAAAAGAGTGACTAATGTAATGTCTGCCATCACAGAAAGTACATAGCGTTAGACTGTTATGTATCATAAATCCGTTTCTAAGAAAAAATGGAATTTGCCGTATACCCGGAAACTGTTTGAATATTCTATTTACCGATCTTATACCGTGGGCGCAAGAGGGCAATTACAAATAATTGAATGAGAAAGCGAAAATGTCCACTCTTTTAAAGCACAACCACTGACGAACCGAGTACTCTCTTGTCCCGGTGTTTCTTTGAGTACAACATGGATTTAAAACTTTTATGACTGAATCGACTTAAACTCGCGAACTTGACACAGAGATGTGGTTCTCTATTTCACGGTAACAGACACCTTTAACCGTCCATCCACTGAGGCACCCGAATGCGCCCTTCGAACCTTGAGATATATGCGGATTAGCCTACACACACCGGTTGTTTCTAGACCCCATGTGGCCTCTCACCAATGCGATCGTTGCGAGTTCAAGTCCAGCTCAGCCAGTTTCCTCTCCATTTGTGCATGTGGCACCTCCAGTGGATGGTCGTGGGTTTTCCCTGGGGGTCTGCCCGGTTTCCATTCACAACAATTCTGGCCACCCCCGTATAAGTGATATTATATTCTTCAGTACAATGTAAAATCAAATAAATAAATAAATAAGTAAGACATACATATACATGTGTTAGTTGACCCCCCATGCAACCTTCAGGCACTTCAGGAAATACCGTCTAAGCGTCTTCGGAGTTATTTGATAATATTTATATTTATTTGTTTGATTGGTGTTTTACGCCGTACTCAAGAATGTTTCACTTTTACCGTCCCACGTACGACCTCTTTGATAATAACTTATCCATTACAACATCCGTTATCGTTACATGAAAACAGATTCATAGTTACATTATGTTTTATTTGTAGACACAGTACAAGTATAGATCCGTTTTTCAATTTTCCTTTTATAGAATATTGTGTCCTCTTTATTGTGATATGGACTATAACCTAGCTATAATGAAGGTATTCTGCCCTCGCCGTACTGTATCGATGTCATATCCTGTTCCTAATGTTAAAACCGACATCGGATTATTTACTTGAAATTAGCAATACCATACACAGTTTCTTTCGTTTTTCTCACAGAAGGAACTGAAACTGTGAAGCCTATCTCGTTTGGTGACGATGAGTACATGTATTAACGGCGTTTTTAGACTGATCTCACATTAACTCTACCGCCGTCATTCAAGTGCAATATATTTTTTAAAATAAGTAAATAAACAAATGAATAAATTAACTAAAGATATATTAATAAACTTGTTCTCCTGATAAGAGTAACGTTATTTCTACTTCAACAAAGTTTGTCTCAATGTATTGGAATATCAGATGGTTTTATTTCCACGTCTCTAGTATCACTTCCAAAGAATGTAAAATCATTTCAGGTTTTGAGGAAATGTTTACAAAATTTATATGAAGGTTACCGATAAAATGCAGTCAGTAATGTTCGAAATCTTTTTAATCTATTGCAGCAGCCGAACTAAAACTGCAGAGATTAGTTTCATGCAGTCTTACATGAAGCTCTCATGTTGAGCCGATGAGAAACTTTTAAGCCGTTTTGAATGGTTTTGTTGTTAAATGAGTGAAAACTACATGTCATAGCTAAATAATATTTGTAGGTTCATAACTGTTATGTCAGAATATGCTAAAAATGTTTGCTTTTACTTACTAGTTATTAGAGTTGGCATACGAATGTTCATTTCGTCCGCCAAAGACTAATTTTCATAAATGATATTCAGTAAAAGCCAATACGATCACCAGGTCAGGTGACTGAATCTGCCCTAAATCTAATGGGTACAACTCCAAGTTATTCCCTAAAACATGTATAAACAAATATTTATGAATTTCTGACAGATAGTTTTCACCATAGAAACGCAACACAGTTTTGACGATAATATTAAAAATCCGAAAAGATGCAATAGAGCTTAAATCCCTAATAAACAAATAATGTACCAGTTCGAACTCCACGACACAGAGATAGCCTAACGGGATCGTTAACCAGGGAGCCATCCATCAGTAACCTGGTGTATATATCGTTATATCTGCCAGCATGCCGTTTAACACAAACACAAAAACGTGAACGGCCTATTACAGTGTGCTGGTCTATAGTTTATTTTTAACGAATGTTGTTTACTTTTTAGTCTTCCATGCTGTGAAGAAAATCTGTTGTAAGCAAAATGTCCTTGTGTAATGACCTCACATATCATCTGAACACGTACATGGGAGAACTGCTTCTGCAGCATAATCAGGCGTCGTCCATATTGTGCTTTTGTCCAAATCTCTCGTGAAACACGCAATTATTGCATTCCACAGTCAGCGGGTGATCTCAGAATCGGTGGGTGATCCCACAACGAGGCTTATGCGCAAAAATGCACGTATTTAAGCCTAACTGTATTATACAACAGTCCAGATCTAAAATTAAAAAAAAAAAAATCAAACTCTTCACCACTGTACCAAGACAATGCTACGCTTACATAAAGTTGCTGAAAAATGTTCATTATTTATCACTTTTGAGTTAACTTTAAATTCTCTTCCATTGTTATAATGGTTGAAATTCAATATCTATGGGGGCCTCCGTGGCTCAGTCGGTTAAAGCGCTAGCGCAGCGTAATGACCCAGGAGTCTCTCACCAATGCGGTCGCTGTGAGTTCAAGTCCAGCTCATGCTGGCTTCCTCTCCGGCCGTACGTGAGAAGGTCTGTCAGCAACCTGCGGATGGTCGTGGGTTTCCCCCGGGCTCTGCCCGGTTTCCACCCACCATAATGCTGGCCGCCGTCGTATAAGTGAAATATTCTTGAGTACGGCGTAAAACACCAATCAAAAAAAAAAAAAAAAAAATCAATATCTATGCGCATAAAAGGTGGCCTGTCTACCCTACTACATTGAGCAGGTTGCACAAGAATGTTGGGACCTATTCATGTAAGTATCATACCAGTTAAAGCAGAGAAACTCCTCATATTTTTTTCAGTTGATTATAGCGTCCTCGTTAATTTAATAGAGTATTTAAAAAATGTGACTTGGTTGGAAAAAATCTGACATAGCTGGAAAAAATGTAGACATATTAATATACATTAACGGTTTAGCAGATTTGCATCTCTACATCTAGGCGATGGCATATGGGTCGAAGGTCAGTGTATATGTCAACACTGCATGGAAGGACAATTAAAGGCTAAAATTTAAAAAATCGTAATGACAAATGCATGTGAAACAGCAATTTTACCTGAAAACGGAAATCCCGTACAATTGTATTTACCTAAATATAAAAGGGGGAAAGATTTTACAAAGTTTGGCTTTGCCGTAGTGTCGTATTTATTAGGCCGTATTCAAAAATGTTTCATTTACACTACGGCGGCCGACAATTTTTAAGGTTAAGGGTTTGATATTTCTGGATTATTTGCCTAATGTTTTCAAAATCTCCTTTAAATATTTGCTCAGAATTTATGTTTTCAAGCTTGCATAAGGGGCCACAAAAAGAAACTAAATATATATATATAAAAAACAAGAAACATAAGCTCATTTAGCGATGACACAAAGTCAAAATTGGTTCGTCATCTATATATCTGGTATCATTACATCAAACGCCACCTACGTTTCTGCATGGGAGAGTATAAAGTTGCACATTTGTCTTGCAGACATGCGCATATGAATATACGTAAAAAGACAGACACATTTCAGATTTTTGGCTTTCCATTCATTAGAATGTATTTCTTGGACTGTTGTTGAACGCCATATACTCCAGAACTTTCCCCTTGTACAGTGCTGGTCATGCAGTTGTACGGGTAGAGGAAGCCGGAGTGCCTTGGGTAAACAACGGACTTGTCCCACTCATGACGTTCAGATAAACCCACAATATTGGTTGAAGACACATTGTCTTCAACGAACGTGGTTTAGTGCTTATTGTCACAGAGAACGACGAGAGAGAGGAGTCTACAAATACTGGCCAAGGGAGGGTTTGAACCCGCTCCTATTGCGTTCTATTGATTGAAAGGCTACGATTTAACCACCCGGTCGCGAACTACTCCCTCCATTCATTCGAATGATTCACGACATGACCAAGTAAGTTTGACAGTTTTCCAGAATAAGTATACTAGTTGCCACCATGCAACTAATAAAACCAAAACAACTCTCCATGCAAACACGTATAGGGCATATTCAGGTCATGTATTGCAAGGAAGGGTTATACAGTTTAGCAGTTTGAATTTTTGGTTCACAGATCAGTATAACGGGATCAAGTTTGTGGTTGCATAGATCACCGGCTAAATAACAACTGTGATGTTTAGGTTACAAGTTCAGTTATATTTATGGTTGCATGACATTAGCTGAATCATTTGTATGGTTTTTAGATCACCAGGTGTCTCATATTTGTAGTTGCTAGATCTCTGTATGTGAATTGTATTTGTGGTTGTGAGATCACCGGCTAATGTGTATTTACAGTTGTTAGATCTCTAGGTGAATAACATTTGCGCTTGTACGTCATTAACTGAACAATATGTATGGTTGTTAGATCACGATAGGTAAAACATATTTGTGGTTGTTAGATCTCTAGCAGTGTATTTGCGATTGTTAAATCTCTAGGTGAATTATATTTGTGGTTGTTAGTCATTAACTGAACCATTTATATAGTTGTAAAAATGAGTTTTAAAATCGCTTAGAATATTACAACAAACCAGAAAATGTCGTAATGCCACGCCAGTTAGATCTGTACCTGAAAAATGATCCAGCATGTAACAGCGATAGAGCAAGTTGCAAAGAGATTGAAACGGGCAACGTTATTGTTCGGAAGCACAGACCATGGTTTCCTGCACAGCTCTCTTTACCACTCGGTGGAATGCACACTGAACTCAAAATCAGCTAAGACGATTTTACTATGTAACGTTTTTTGCATGTTGCGTTCTGCAATATAGCTGTCTGATTATCACGTTTTAATTCAATGCCCCATGATAGCAGGATGTAAATGGTGAACCTTTCTGGTCGTACAGGGTATTAAGGTGGTGTTCATGCAGGGAGTGGTCTTAGGTGTTTCTATAGGTTTCTAAGGACAAACAAACAAGCTGTAGAATTTAACCATCATATTGTAGGCCTATGCAAATTGCAAGATAGCCCTCTATACATCCGGTGTAAAGAACGAAATCAGCACAGTCCGGACATGCCGAAATCAGAATAAGAGAGAGATAAAACCGATAATAATAGTGCGACGGAACAATAGTGCGACGTTGATATACACTTCATGAAGATTAATCACTTGTGATAAACGGGAATCACATCGGATGATTTGTCAAAATATTTCCCTCCACGTCCTGGTTCATGATAAACAAAACGAAACTCTGACTGTACCTTTATCATCTCGCAAAATGCCTCCGTCATTTCCCTTTGTTTTACACAAATCAAACTAACCCCTTAACTGTCATTTAAGCTAGAAGCCATTTCCGGGCTTGAGAATTCGTGAATGATGAAGGAGAAGGCCCCCTACAGAGAGCTCGCTGACAAATTAGTCACGTCAATTGATCCTAATGACGCCAGCTCACATACCCCTCGCATAATTCTCACACACGTTTTTTCCACTTGGTACGTGCACTGGGGTCAGTGTAGCTACATCTTCAGTTTAATTATATTTCATTTTATAAACAATTAAAGAGCTTCTTGTGAATAACTGCTGATGCTTAGCAGCATACGGTGGCTGTCTAGCAGATATCACAATGAGGATATACCACAATATATTTGTCTAACATGAGATATATTGGTGACGTGATTTTCACCAAACTGTTTATGCGTGTAAACTTTACACAATCTAGATAATAAAACCATTACTTTTCTCTTCAATATCTACAATTTGAGAGGAAAGGCAATATGATATGAGTCAATTTCCTAAAAAACTAGGGCCACTTTCACAAAGCTGCGTACAACATTTTTTATCCCACATTTGTCGTACGATATTCTGCACGTCGCCGTTAACGTACCATTCTCCTCGATGTGCGATATCGTACAAGTACGACATCTTTGTGGAAGTGGCCCCTGGTCTCTTTTTAGTAAAATATAATAGTAATATAATACAGGTGGTATATCCCAGATATCATATCAAGAATTAATCTCATATGGTATACTGTTCAGTAACGGTACTGAATGGACTATCCACCCCTCTTCCCATAATACTATATAGATTTCCTTTTTTTCTTCACTTTGGACGATCTACGATCAGTAAATAAGATATAATATAAAGGCTATAATATAGGCATGTAAAATGTTGCTAACCATGTGAGGTGGGCCAGACTAAATGAGCAAATATTCAAAATGTTTTAGACGTACAACTATATTACCATTCACACACATCATTTAAGTGAAAATAGATACAATTAATAATAATTTCATCATTATTAATTAATACAGCAGCGCATTGTAATGAACGGTGCAATGTGGTACAAAGATCAAGCATCTGTATGAGAGACGGTGATCCAGTGTCCGGTGACTGTGTCATCTGCCAATGAAAGTGAAATATACAGCAGTTTTATTAATGATTGACCAATGGTGCTGAAATTTTCACGAAAGGTGTCTAATATCAATTAAATGGTGTGTATGAAATATCAAATTCTCAAGCTTAAGACATCTACAAAAATTGCGAACCTAAGACGCCGGATTACTATTGTTTTGTCTGGCCTATCTCATTCATTAAGGATGTTTCCAGGTGAACCTCGACACACCTTCATGTTACAATATAAAATTTTCCGCCAAAATGTGACGTGCAAACAAAAGTACGCAGACAAACTAAAGCCACATAAAGTATAAACAACTTTATAACACGCTTTCATTTATGTCAAGTGACTGCAGATGAAAGACTGTTCAGATCGTGTATTAAAATATAACATTATCTGTTACCAAAGGCGATGACACTGTTCGCGTGCTCGCTGTGGTCTTTGTCGTATTCTTCAGCACGAGCTCAAACACGACTCGAATCATGACCCTTCAGCATGAAATGAAAAGTTCAAACACTGAACAGCCCACGTGGTTTGTTCCCGTCAGCCTGTTCAATCTGGGTACCTGTAGCCTAACGGGATAGCGGAGTGAGTGTCAGGCGGAAGGCGGTGACGTCACGTCTGTCGTGTTGACGGACCGTCATTGGCTGGTATGTAAACCGGGTTTGAATATCGTGTGGTTTACACATCGATCTCACCAAGCTGAGAGTTGATAAAGACAAGGCGAGAAGTTAGAATCTGGAGTCGGTCCGAATCAAGGCCTACGGAACAAGTCATTCACGTTTCTCCAGATTTAGGAACACACATCGTATATAATCAGCTTTGATCAGGAAGAGAGTTGTTGGATACCAAATCAGCTATGTCAGCCAAAACCTTTAATATCGCCATTGTGGTATTCTCTCTGGTAAGTATGCATATATCATTAACATACTTTAACATATCTTCTGTACATTTATATTAATGAAAAACCATATAAAGCAACTTAAAACAGCTAAGGAAGTCAATGGAATGAAGACTCTCCGATTTCAAGGAAGTTCTGTTATCAAATATATCCAAGTATACGGACTATCCCGGCGGCTATTTCAGATACTTCTGGCTTTGGACATCCACGCCCAGCAGTGTTTATGAACTTAAAACTTGGGCACTGATAACTCCAGATCAGCAATTAAAATGCGTCTGAGGAGAATTTGCATATATATCCTCGTATAGCTAACCCACGAACTAACAATTAATTAAATTAAAAAAACCCTTACTGCTCAACAAGTCAAATTGCTGTGTTGAATATGCATGATGTCCTTGTGCATCGATGTCTGAAGGCCTGCATGGACTGATAGTGTAAGTGACTATACAGCCCTATTATATTATAATGGGCTGCTTTTATGTACAGAGATGTACAGTAAGCAAGGTATAGGGAGAATTTAAACAATTGTCTACCTTTTTCTTTTCGGCCTAAGTGTCTATTGTTTCTAGGTTGGCGAGTGTGACATTTTCCCGGTTATATAACCCGTGTATAACAGCCCATTTTCCCCCTACCTACGTTTCATGTGTTTCAATAACACACTTCCGTCATAAAACATTTGTATCTAAGCTTAACTGACACAATTAGATGTGACACAAAAAGCAGTGCCAGATATATGTAGTCTGATAGCTGAGTTCATGTCCCGTTAATTTATATCTTACACATACTCATTGTGCTTATTTACAGAGAACATATAACATCAAAATAAAAAGTATAAGACTGACAAAAAACATAAGCAACTAATAATTTACTAACTGTTTTTCCCATTAACTGAAGAAGTATGATATGATCGCCTTTATAAAACCGCAGTGCTCATTTTGTTCAAAAACGTATTGAAGGCTTTAGCCTGCAGTCTATTAGGGTTTGTGTTAGGATAAGATTACCAATGTTAAGTCGATTGTCTATATATAACAGTTCAGCTTACCAATGATCTGATTAGCATCAGAAATATAATAAGCGTTTAGGAACAGTATTATATAGTGTAGGATAAATCTGATATAAAAATATATGCGTTTAAAAATATAAAACAATAGCTTATAGTAGCAAAGGACTTCTAAGGTAAACTCTACATCAACGACAGGTGCAGTTCAGTATCCATGTACACGTTGATGGTTCGTTCTGTTCAATTCGTGAACAGATCTTTGTCTATAGGTTCGGCTAAATACAGTATAACCTAGATATGTGCAGCACGTCGCTTCAGTATTAAATCCATATGAAATCATATGTACTCATGAATAAATACAAACATGCATATATAGACCTACAGATGTACATGGTGTAATTCAGGAATGAGTAACATATTGATACCCTAAACCTTAACTGATACCACTGATTGCCCGTTTTCCCGCGAACAATTAAATATTAACTCTTCCACAGATCGACATTAAATGGAAGTCACATTATGGCTGATTTTTAACGCCACGTCGACATTGTATCAGTCAAATCAGAATTAACATGTCTAAACCAGAAATCCGCTTAAGTCGATATTAAATGTCATAATTCAATAATAATATATCAGGTATAGATTGTGCGATATAGATAAGGTGGCTGTTGGGCTGGTGGGAGGGTCTCGTCTATTTTACCGACAAAATGGCGATCAGCGTCGATGGATTCTTTCAGTACACCTGTACTGTACCGCATGGCTTCGTCCTCTAAAAGAAGGCATCCAAAGCGCGAAGACTTACTGAGATGGATAACTGATTCAACAGATTGAACTCGAAAAGTTTTGAGATGGGCAACTGATTCAACAGGTTGAAGTCGAAAGGTTTTGAGATGGGCAACTGACTCAACAGCTTAAACTCGAAAGGTTTTGAGAATGAAAACTTACTGTGAATAGTAAACAGGGCTGACCATTTCCTCAAACAGATCAGTGGTGATAGGCGATCATGGGTTAAAGAGATCACATCAGATCAGTTTATATTAGCCATTATGTATTCGCCTTATGGGACTTAAACTTCTCTGCATATCTGCATCCATAAGCAACCAGTGTTCATTACATTTTTAAGTTCAATCTTACCTTTAAATCAGCCCAGACAATGGAACTAACACAATAGAGTAAAGGTACTTCTAATCGAACAACTGGCGAATGAGGGGATGTTATACATGTATCTATACTGATTAACAATTGCTTTGTGTATTGTTCGTAACAAATTAGGAAACGTTTTTGCTTTCATCTGAATATATTACGTTACTTCACCAACTCATCTGTAGTAACAGACGTTCAGAAAACCATTTTAGTCGGTTCAAAAAAAGGATTTTCTAAAAGTTTTGATAAATGTGGTGTCATTGTCAGACTTCCTGATGTCATGTTATATCTACTAAGTCCCGAGAAATTCAGCATTGTCTGCCCAACCCCCGTGTAACCCACCCTTCGTGTTTTGTTGGCGCTAGATGATCTAGGTAACAACCTATAAAATGACCGCAACACGATTTTCTCATGTTTGAGCTAAGGCTTCTATATATTTCATGAGGTATGTGTTAACTCTTATACCCACTTTTTAAAGTTTCTCCCTAAAATTTTGTCGGCGAACGATAAAAGTTTTAACGTGTGAAAACGATTAAGATGGGTCTGTAGGACGGGCCGATCTGGAGTGTTTCCCGCTGGGCGAACATGTGTATACGACTGAGGAATCAACAAAATGAGATTAGCTAAATATATAACACACAGCATAACATGTGTTGTCGACATTGTGCGTTTTTGTCAATTCATATAGGGAAATTAACCAATTTACATGATCAAAACATTTTAACTTCAAATCATTTCGGTTATTTCCCAAAAGAAAAATATTAGTCTAAAAATACACGATGATAAAACAGAATGAAAGGAGTTTGCATAGATGGCTGTATATGAAGACGCCGTCTGGCCGGAAACAAGTCTCGTGTTATATTAACAATAACTCTAGTCATATTACCGGGGAATGTGTTAACATCGCGTTGATATGAAGCAACTCTCTTTGTTCGGAAAATATCATTGTCCCATTGCATTAAGTCCTTAACCAGCCGGTGGAAAACTCTTAACACAACAACAGACTGAACGTGAGTGGATCTATATGTGGTGCTGGGTGGGCGTATTGGGGGGAATCCCTGAACCTGAGCTATGAATGACAAACAGATCCGCTTACTGTTGGATTTCCACAACATGGACATACAAACAGATTTCAGCTTATTGCCGGTTATCCGCCTCCCCAGGGATTATTTATCTCATAAACAGTGACACAATACGGTTAGAGCCTGTATGAGGGCTATCTGTCGTCACGACGCAAGGAGAACGCCCGGGGGATAACCTGTTGGTGAGGGAGGGGGAGTGAAGCTCATTAATATAGCCATGTAACATCATTTAACAGAAGAAAATGACGGTGGGGGTTGAGAGGGAAGATTAAGGATGAGGTCAAGCGGACCCAGGGTCACCCGGTCACATGACATATTTTAGCGCTGCAATAAAATCCGCCTCTGTAGATATCCTATACAGCCGTGCTATTTATAGAGGCAGTCATAACATTCAGGAGAAGTCTAAAAGCCGAGATTTCTCTTATGTTTCAGGATTTCCTGAAAATCCGTACAAAAAGTAGAATATACCCTATTAAAATGAAATGTCACACGTTTGACTCTTCTTAAACGGAAATACAGTTTTTAGTAACAATTCGAAACATCCAATTCCAAGTAGTCTAATGGGTCCTGACTATAAACCACTTGGCCAATGAAGTCGGGAGTTCAACTCCAGCCCGGTTGTGGTTTAAATCCGCAAACACGTCAAGTATACCTGGCGAAGTTTCCAACTTCGAATATTCTTTAGTAATGAAACAAATGACCTGACATTGAGTATTACTTGAGATGTTTTAGACTGACAAGATACAGACGACTCAAACTCGTTACCGGTAACCATCTTATGCAGTAAATCATTTTGGCATACTGTAAGCGTGGTGTGAAGCATAAAGCATGTGCAGTTCGTTTTTAAGGAAACTCCATGTTCAGCATATGTATAATAATGTTTGTATTTAACATCATGACCTTCTTGTACGGAATCAGTGGTAGTTCAATCATACACATAAAACAACAACAACAAATGAAAACCTGAACACAACAACAGCAACATAATATGTGTATACACAGCGCGTGGTAACACCTATTACACGACCCCATATGAACCTTCCCATGCAGGCAGCCAATGTAGATTCATCATGTGTTAAAAAACTGTGACTTTATACGATTGTCCTTATTGCAGGTGTTGGTGTGGACCTGCTCGGGTCAACCCAGCCTTGGAGAGACACAGAGAGGCCAGGTGTTGCAGCAAGGTATGGAAGCTCTGGCTAGTGACAACACCACCAACATCACGTCATGGGGGAATGTTCTGGCAACTTCGGAAAACGAGACTGTTCTGGGAATCTCGGGAAATGAGACTGTTCTGACAACCTCCGGAAACGAGACCACCGTAGCGACGGATATTCGGAACATCCTGAGGGCTGCCATCGAAACCTTATCATCACGAGGGCTCGATGTAGGTCTGGAAGCCAACTCTGAGGGTGAAGAAGGTGCTGTCTTTGACAGCCTGGACGTTTCTGATATATCAGAGAGAGTGTATATATCAGAGACGGGAGAGGTGCGTAACTCTTCAGAATCGGACAGAAACGTAACGTCAGACCTCGTATCCACCCAGAATCCAACGTCATTGTCATCTACTTCCGGTTTACCAGAATCGACCGTAAATCGTCGCTCGTCGGAACCGGATGCGAGTTCAACGCCCCACCAACCCGATTTGGAGGTGTCCGATTCTACTCCATCACACCCAGACGCTGCCCCACCCCCAGGGGAAGGTGAGGAGCCCGGACAAGATACGAATCCTAAGGTCGAGCACGTGGAGGAGCCGGTGGAAGCAAGCACTGATGGTGAGGGTGATGGTAGTGGGAATCTGCCACTGGTTCTCGGAGTCTGCATCGTGGTCATCTTCGTGGGTGGAGTGACAGGGGCGGCCATTAGCTCTTGGTGTAGACGTAGGAAGATGGCCGCCAAGGACACAGTGTCTGAGAGCAGCAGTAACAGTGAAATCGAACTAGAGAGGGGTTTGGATAATCCTGTGTTCTCTAAGAGCACGAGTAATCTGACATTGGTAGCCAGTGCTTTCCCACCAAACTCCAGACTTTACAAAGAAATGCGCTACGCATCACCCACAATGCCTCTGTACTGAAACAGTCAGTCAGAGTCATGTTGAACTATCTGTGATCATAATGGTGGGATAAGTGCCTGGCAGTCTGAGTGCTCTTTCTTTGAGCGCTCGCTGTTGCAACGTTTGTCCGGATAAAATAAGCCAATGCGAGCTGCGTATTGAAGTTCCCAAAAGTACAAGCAAGCAGCAGTCAGCTTTGACTGACCAATGGGAGCACCACTTGCTTAAGGTTAGGTCATGACTGACCAGTGAGAGTATCACTGGCTTGACGTTGTCATGAAGGTTATTATCTTTCTCAGGCAGAACATTCCTCGTGAACAACTATTAGTGGTGGCCATCACGCACAAAGAGAACAAAGGCGACGTTCTCAGAAGTATGCCTTTTGCTGGGACAAAGGGGTGCCACACATCAGCGATAAAATGGAAAAAAAGGCGGGACCTGAAAGATAGCTTGGTTATTGCCAAGAAAAGCTGTACCTGGTCGTGAAAAAGAACTTTTTAAGGCCAGACGCGCTATTGATTGTTATTGTAAAGAAACAGGACTATTGACTCTCCCCATCATGTATTATAAAACCATAGAGCTTTCATTCAAATCATACACTACAAACAGTTGTACATATATTGTACATAGGTCATGAAAAATTGAATTCATATTTTGTACAAAGTTTTTGAGATCATGTAAAATACTCAGTGAATATCCGATCAGGAGGTATAGCACCATGTACATATGCAAACATTTCTCCTTCATTTGTTCATAGGCAACATGGGACGCGGACTAAAAATTATACATAATAGTTTAAAAACAGCACAGTGTATATGTATGTTGCTTTCTTTCTATCTGTTATTACACATCACGAGTTTAGTCTTCACATGACGATGAAGTCAGTGTGGCACTATTTATTTTGTTTATTTATCTGACTGGTGTTTTACTTCGTACTCACTTTTATATTTCATTTATACGACGGCGGTCAGCATTATGGTGAGAGGTGAGAGCCCACGACCCGGGACGATTCGCACGTTGCTAGAAGACCTTCCCACGCTCGACCGGTGAGGAAGCCAGCATAAGCTGGATTTGAACTCACAGCGACCGCATTGGTGGGAGGCCCTGCGTCATTGCGCCGTGCTGCCCTAATTGATAACTCAGTACCACTAGGCCGACCATTACTTTGAATTATCCAAAGAGAAATAAAGCTCCGAAAGCAACTGCTATCATAATCAGGGAATATATTAGTATTGAGCTGGACACCATAAGTTGTGAGTTCCTCCTTCGGAGTCTCACTCCAGCCAGTATTTTCACTGGCCTCGGGATTATTTCAGCGTCGGAAATTCAGTACGTATTGATATATTCCCTGACGATGATGGCAGTACACAAGTTTCATGTTGACAGTTTTCGCACAAGGCTTCCCAGCTTCATTACCTTCATCTTCATCATAAAAACTTGTACATTAACTACCTACTGACACTTAATCTGAAACCTGAAGTTGAAGGTAGTAAATCTTTAAAGGACTGTTCTATTTTAGTCAGAAACAGAAACCTTATGTACGTCCCGTTAATTCTCTTCAAACAAGCTGAGTTGCTAGCGTACCTTCTGCCAAGGAGGATGTTAGAATTTATCTGATTAATTTGACTGGTGTTTTACGCCGTACTCATACGAAGTGGGAGGATGTTAGAAAGAAACGTGTGTAAATACCCTAGGGTCACATCAAGGTAGAGTCTGAAGAACGTAAGTTATACACCAATGATTACATAGATTCTACGACTATCACCTTAGCTTCACCGTAACAAAGAACAATCTCAACCACCGAAGTTAAAAAAAACTAACAATAACAAGATTCTACCAAAGTTTGAACGAAATTCAGCGTTTCGATTTCAACAATTCCCAGCATGGATAAGTCATAGAAAAACAAATGAGAGTTAAAATGGCCTATACACAGACACGGAATGCAGAGAAAAGCAATTCCTATCATGGTCTCAACAATGGGAAAATGCTAACCAAGTTTGAAAGCCATGTTTCGAACTGTTCTTAAGATATGACGTTCACAAGACAGGAGGCACGGGCGGAATGGCGCACGACAGCAATTCCATGCATGCCCCCTCCCCATGCACTGATTGTTGCCCAAGTCGTACTCAAGAATCTCCCTATTATACAATGGCGGTAAGTTTTGCGGGTGGAGGAAACCGGTACCCTGCTTAACTCATCGATCTTTATCAAGTATTACAGACTACAGCGAACTTTCCGCACAAGCAACGTACATGTTCACTGGTTGAAATCCACACCTGCGTGGTTGAGAGCTTGTTGGCAATTAATCATCGACAATTAGGAAACTCCTTCGATCAAGGACGTATATACTGAGCGCTATCCCCGAAGAGTATCAAGGTTGTCAGTGTATTTGACTTTGGTATAACTCTTCTTGGTCTTTAACCCGGGTCTACATCTCACTAGGCGGACGCTCTAACCCATCGGCCACTTCAGTACCGTAACAACATGTTGGCATGTGTGATGTAACAGCTGCAGACACGAACGAAAGTAAACAATTACATTTATAAGTCATGCACACACCGCCACGTCTTCGAGTCTTACCGCGTATACCTGCTGATGTTCTCTAACGTTTGTAAGCATACATGTACAAATTCAATCGCTTGGATAAGAAAATGCATGCATATATGAAAACGCAGCTTTTGGTGCATATGTTCAAATGCATACATAGCATACCGATGTTACAACTGCCATTGTTTCAGCGCAGGTAAGTTGAACATTCACGGCTTGACGCTGTAGGCTGGCGTGACAATGAAGGATACGTTACGGACACACAGAGTCACAGAGGGATGGAGTGGAGCTTATGTCATAAAGCGGGTCGTGACTTCTCACCGTCATTCCCTTGGGTACAAGGTACGAGGACCAGGGTGGCCCCTGGATTCGCCATCCATAATAAGGTACCACAAACATTTTAGGTCATAAACCTGGCAACTTTGTCGAAGGTCAGAAAAAGTTTGTATAAACCAGCATCATAGCACAACTGCTTTATATTATTCGCCTTATACTATCAGATATACATGTATTCTGTACCTTATATTGTTTATCCACCGTTTCAAGCAACTTAAGCTTAACCGTCGCCAATGAATTCGCATAATTTTGAACTTGCATTTTACTGATGTTTAGGAAAGCTGCAGTTATATCAACTCACTAAGTGATGGAAACCAATCAAGCCTCATGGTCAGAGGCTAGATTTGAATTCACTACATAGTGCATTATTGTACTGAAGTTTTTCCCTTTGGACACATGGTCGAATATAACATCCGGTATATCACCAATCACACGGCCCATTCCATCATAGATTTGTATGCTGGATTGCTCAGTTAGAAAATTATCATGATGAGATATTTACCGTTTATATTACAGATTTCGGGAATTCAAACACTTGTGAATTTCAAGGGGTTTTTCTTCTTTTGGCTTGTCACAAGGTGGCCAATCATTTTACCGAGCCATGCCAACATTCTGCATTCTAACTGGATTGGTGTATTTGTGACTAATTTGTTAGGCCTATATACATGTACGATCCGCAACATAGCCACTTAGCTGCCTATGATTACAAACTTTGGTGGAAAAAGAAAGTCATTGCCCATGATCAATTTTAAGAGGAGGTACAAATCCTTATTTAACAACGAACAAGCTCACCTGCTTCAGAAATGGAAGTTTGTAGCTCATGAGCAACAGAAACCTTGAAGTCTTATAGTATTTGTTGGAGCTTGTAAGCATAATATAATCATGTCAAACATAAAGAGCCAAAGTTCTTAAACACTGCGCACTGAAGACGGTCAAGTGAACGTGGTCTGCAATACGAAGATATAAAACGGTACTGACACATGCAACATATACTTTCAAAATAAAGTTTATTTACATCCCATTTTTTATTTGACGACAACAGATTGGAAATGACTTCAAATGATGGTTAAATTATACTGGGCTTCATTGAGACAATGTTCTGAGGATAGCTGTCTGGTACATACTGTAGTCTCCGGATGATTGGGTATTGACCATGGACAAAGTAAATCAAAATTGGATATCGGGGCAACCTGACCGCACTCGTAACTGTGTCCGTATGTTGGACAGGGGAGATAACTTCAGCGTCATAAAATAAAATCCTTGCATAACACAGCAGATAGTATTAAAAATCAATGGAAATCACCAGGTCAATAACGTCCATAGATCAAAGCCATTTCTTGAACATCTTGAAACACACTACTGAATTATGTTGGAACAATGAATTTAAACATAAAAAGCTTCGTTGAATATCGGTGAATTCAGAATTAAGATGGATCTCCTAAATCTGAAATTATGCTGCTTTGTAACATGGGACAGTGTTGGAGTAGAACTGCAAATGTTGACATTTGAATAGAACTGCATGGCAACATGAACTTCTTTGCATTATTACTAAAGTCAGTTTAACTCACTAGAGATAAGAAATTGAGCAGCATGGTTTGCAATGTCCACAGAGAAAAAACAACACCAAGTCTGAAGAAAGTGTACCTTTTACCTAGCACAACTTCCTCCTGTAAGTGATCACATCCTTGTCAGGATGAATACTACTCACTCAAATCTGGTTTGCACACTTTTGAACTTAAAGAATTCTGTCAATATTCCTCACTAAAACAGTGATAGGATAAAAAAAAATTTAATCCTCTCTTGCTTCAAGATCACACTAATATCTTATTAATAAGCTGTAGTAGGAATGATGTCCTTTCGATAAAATACCAAAGGCCAATCTAGACTGCGAGACAGAATTTCTACAACACATACTATAGATATCAACTTGGAAATTCTGACATCTATTGATAAGCAGACAGTAAAACCCACTGGAGTTGGTTTGATTTTTCCTGTTTTAGCACTTCTAGAATTCACTATTCATGAGTTTCAGGTTTTTGTCCAGGCTTCAAATAAAAGCACACAGATGCGCAGTGCTGCATGGCTGCATGATTCTCCCTGCAGTGTGTGAACCCATTCATCAGGTGATCATGGAATATCGGGACAAACATACACAATTTACACCTCATCATTTTACTAGGCCAGCTTTCTTCGCTTCTGTTTCGTAAATGAGTAGTCTCCACATTTTCACCACAAAGACTTCAGCCTCTTCATCCAAAACCTAAAAGCAAGACAAAGCCCACAATAAGGGGTGGTAAATCTCCAGACTGAACAAGCATCCATGCGCTCACAGCATTTCAGCTATCCGTCCAAATACACAGGTGAACTAAAAATGTGGTGCAATTTGTATTCCCTGTTTTTAGTACTTTTAACTTGGGTGAAATAAGTAAAAAATGAAGTGAAAACCCCACACAAATGAAATGCCCTGAAAATGGTTTCATACTTCTGGCTTTTCAAGTATCCTTGTTATTATTATCTCAACACTTTTATCTAAATCTTCCTCCACATTTACAACAAACCACACTGATTAGGTATGTATAATTTATGATTTCAGACATAAATTGTTGATTTTGCAACATGCTTTTAAATGATCTCCGATAAGAGATTATCAATACCAAGTATAAAAAAGGAAGTTTTTTCACCATGCCTGTTTTCTTGTAACTTACCATAGCTACATCATTTAGTATATTTTCAGGTGAGCTCTGCGCCATGACCTTCTGACAGATGAAGTCTGTCAGGGTGGGTTCTTCCTCCCCAATATACTCTACAATCTTCTTATTCACCCAGGGTTTAATACGCTTGTCCATCAATGACTAAAAGAAAGCAAATTTAAGTGTAAAAGGTTTGTCAAACATTGAACTATTAAATGAGAGATCGTACAACAGTTATGTGTTAAGTTTGTGTTAAAACACATCATTTCCTGCTGTTATGCAGGAGTGCTTGTAAACAATCTCTGCTGTGCAAGCACAACTACATGTTTACAGAAACAGTGATGTATTACAGCAAAGAAGGGACAGTGCAATAGACTGGTGTTAGACGGACAATGTTCTCCATTATAATGTATGAATAGTTAATATACACGTCTTAATTGATGAATATGGGGGAAACAGTTAGCTCGCTGTATAAAATAGTTCAGCACTAATGTGGGGAAATACTAAATCTCCTTAAGTACCCTGCACTACTTGTACACATATGGTGAGACCAATTTTATTTTGTGTCTTATGAATGAGCTGACACTAAAATATAAAAAAACAGAATGAAAAAAGGACCGAAAATCCACATTTAGTTATTTATTTATTTTTTCCAATCATGGAAATATGTCTTTAACCGAAAAAATGGCTGAGACAGTATACATTTCTCAGAAATAAAATGACCTTTAAGTTTTATTTTCATACTCTCTTCCCACATTTGAAGAAGATTTTGTCTTCCCATAAACAACAGTTTAAAACTTATGGCCTAAAAGAGGAAGTGTAGCCTAAGAAATGTGTCAGAATTCTCTTTGGCATGACATGTGTCCGACAGTCTTACCCTGTCCACCATAGTCCAATCTAACTCGTAGGTGAATAGCTCATCCTTGGCTGTGGGGATCCTCTCTATCAGCTTCTTGATGTGCTGTCTCTTCTCCTCTGCTGTACTCGGTTTCTTCTCTGACGTGTCCTCGTAGTCCAGGGGAATCAGCTTTCTCTTCTTAGCTGCGTCCCCTGCCTCCTCATCATCCTGGTTAAACACGTCCCCTACTGTGAACTTCTTCCTCTTGTTATTGCTGTCTGTAGGGCTTTCAGACGCACCTGTAACACAAGACAGGGTTAGAGGATTTAAACCATAATGTACTGTAATAGCTCCTTAGATATATTGGCCATTATCTTAATGCTGGCTGCTGTTGTGGAAGCAAAATATTCAAATAAAATAAATATAGTCTTTTAAATGCTGACACGGTGGAATAACCAAAGTCAATGACTATGATAAACATTCATCCGTCAAATTTTTAGCATAAACAAAATTCCAGTAACGGCACAAATTTTGATGTCTTCCTGTTTCTAGGAAGCCATCTTACTCCTAGTTGTACCTAATTTGATTCCACTGAAGCCTTTCTTGGCTATGGCTGCTTCCTGCTTGGGGGCTGGGCCATAAACCGGAGCTGAGGGTTCCTCGGGTAATGACTGAGCTGTGCTGAAACTGAAACGGGAGTCCTCATCAGACGCCATGCTTGAGCTGTCTCCATTCACCGGGGCTTCCACTGGCTTCAGGGTGGGTGCCATCTTGGGTAGTCTTGAAGCACGATCGTCATCTGGAGAGCGCTCAGGGGGAGGGGCAGGTGGGGCAACTTCTTTCTCCACCACAGGCTCAGGGGCAGGGGGCTCAGGCTCTATTAACACCTGTTTGGGCTTCAGGTGTTCCTCTCGTTCCCTCTCAATCTGCAACAAATAGCCAACAAACGTCAGCCACTCTCCAAAGTGTCAAAATAGCACTCAAAATGCTGTTTATTGAGAAGTCAGAGTAAACCAGCGACCCGGACACATACTTAGCCACTGATAAGTACGTTTTGACAGATGGCTGAGGCACATCCTGATATGACAGTACATCATGATATTCCATAACGGGTCATTTGATTTTCACAGCATTGCAACCACCATCTGAAAAGGAATTACCACCCTGTCCTTTTTTATAAAACTGTACATTTCCCTCTGTCCCTTTTTGAATTCTAGCTTGAGGTCGATGAAGGTTACCTGGTTTACACTGAAAAACAGGGAAATTACATGTGCTTGAGTCATTCTGTGGAAGGCCTGTCTGAGTTCAGGACATCACCATGAATTCCTATCGTTATTAAATGCCAGAATTTGTGTTACAGTATGAAAACTGCATTGTGTTTGCACCTTTGCTATCTCTGACTCGGGGTCAGGATGACCTTCCTCCAGCAGCCTGCGTCGTATATCATCCAGCTCTTCTCTCTCCCGCTGTCTGTCTCTGTCATCCACCTCCTTCTCTTTCTCTCTCTCCTTCAGCCTTCTGCCCAGAGCACTGCCTCTGTCAACACAACATGTAACATCATTAATGGCAAACCATATGCTCACGGGCCTACATGACGTACATTTAACTTGGTGACTTTTCTCACTATATATTGCCTACAACTTTACATCTTGCTCAGGTTGTGACTGTTTCTTGTGTTGCACCCCCGTTCCATCATTGTACCTTTTGTGTTGCTGCCAATCCCAGATCATGTTAGATATTGCTAGGATTGCTCAGATTACTAATGGTGGCTATCAGGTAGGGTTTTGACAACAAAAGGTACACCTTTCAGCAACTAACCTTTTATTATTGTATTTCATATTAGTTTGAACAGAATTGAGACACTGAACTCACTTGTAATACTTTGGATCATCTCTTTCATCGTCATAATCCTCTAGAAACTCCTTCAATCTCCTGCCTTCCCGAACCTGTTGTAACAAATCACAATGGCTTGTACACGACTGAAAGAGTTATCTCCCTTTGCTTGCTAAACCACCAATTCCCTAAACTCGTGTAAACAACAATTGCCTAAACTGGTCCTACAATTTTCAGGGCAGCCGTGAAATTCCTGAACATCTATCATTACAGGCATCATACATGACTCAAACTGATACATTTCTCACTCACACATTTCACTAACACTCAGCTGTTAACAGTTTTCCAATAATGACTATGCATGTAGTTACAGTATTTTACAGACTCCAATGTAAGGTAAGCTTTGATATCATATCAGGAATGGATACTCAAAATAACTTAAAACACCCATTAACAGTTTGAGTGAGTGAGTGCTTTGGGTTTAACATCGTACTTAACAATTTTTCAGTCATATGACGACGAAGGCATCATTAGGGTGCATATACGTGTAATGTGCCTCCTTGTTGCAGGACGGATTTCCACCGCTCTTTTATTTAGTGCTCCTTCACTGAGACGACTTACCGAAGGCAAGTAAGCCGCCCCGCCTGAGCCATTATACTGATACGGGTCAACCAGTCGTTGCACTATCCCCTTCATACTGAACGCCAAGCAAGGATGCCCCATTAACAGTTTGAAGAAACATTTGTATTAAATGTGATTCTGTATACATAAATCAAAATACCTCTTCCTCCTTCCTCTCAACTTCCCGGTCTTTCTCTTTCTTGTATTCTCTGGACTTCTTGTTTTCTCGGATTTCCCAATTTTTTAACCTCTGAAAGACAATGTTTCACTATATACAGTAAAAACAGGTTAACACGTCAATAGTAAACTTGGAGGTACAAATGTATCCTGTTCGTTGGTTGGTCTCTCATTACAAGAACAGGCTTTTCATCAGGATAATCTGGACATACTCATATTTACCCCACTGACTCCATGAAGATCACAAAGGTAAAACACAAAGTGTAATGTCATCTGGAATGGATTGGAATAATAGAGTAAACCATAAGTTACCAACAAACTTTCCCACACGTGACCTACAGACATGTACACCATATTCTTGGAAGACAAGGTTTTTTTTTCAATAAAGGTTCCAAAACGGCCACACAAGCATTGTTGACAGTTTATTGTCACCAACGCTGTGCGAGCCTTGAGAGCAGGCAAATCTACACATTCCCTGTGTAAGACGAATTTTGATTCCACACCTTGTGTCTTAGTGAATGAAAGGAAGGCACCTTAAGAAGGTACCGCTCCAAAAGAAGGTGCTTGGGCAGAGTCACAATTGTTTTCATACACCTCTTCAAGAAACTCATGCTGACATGATCCATTCAGAAGTGTTTACAAGATAACCACTCACCTCTCTGTAAGCTGCTTCTTTTTCCCGTAACCTCTTTTCCAACTTTCTTCGCTCATACGCTTCCTCTTCCTCTTCTAACTCCTTCTCTCTGTCCTTCCTGTCTCTGAAAAACAGAAACAAAACGACAATACAGCTTACATACAGGAGAGAGAAAATGCTGAAATCAACAATCAAATTACTAATAATCTTCTGGCACTGCCTAATGGCCAAGATTCTCAAACACTAGAAACACACAAGTCACTTGAAAACTGGGTGGCAATGTTTGGATGCTGTGTATGCATTACATTCCTACATAACCTGATTGTTGTTAAATGCCACACTCAATAATTGTTCAGTTCACATTGTGTTAACAGAGAAATTATGGCCTCTAGTATTCATGACCAACACAGTGAAAAGCAGTCTGAATTTCTTCAGAGTAAAAATAACTTTTTTGAGAGACAAAAAAATGACAGATCTTCAATGTGAAAGATTAGTTGTGAAGAATCGAACAGATCTCCAGTCTAATACACAGTCCAAAATGTAAATTCAACACTGCACCTGTCACGGGAAACTGGCCTCTCTCTCGAGCGATCCCGTGACCTGATGCGGGAATGTCTTTCTCTTGACCTTGACCTACTCCTTGTGCGTGACCTTTCGTATGACCTGTCTCTGCCCCTATCTTTGCGTTCCCTATGTCGTTCCCTCTCTTCCCTTTCCCTGTAGTCCCGCTCCCGTATGCGTTCTCTCTCTCTGTCCCGTCGGTCCCGCTTGATGCGGTCTCTGTCGCGGTCCCTGTATCGCTCCCGATCCTCCTGTTCAGGGTCATCCTCATCCTACAACATGCCAGACAACACTGCTGTAATACCGTTCTCATCTCTACATAAACACCAGAGGTAACGCAGTACACTACTCTGGTCTGCTCACAAACTAAGCACACCCACAGACAATGGACTACAGGCCAACGCACAAGACGCATACCACAATACATGTAAAGATATACATAAATAGACCAAACATCGATTTCTTGCTCTAAGTGAAGACAAATTCCAACAAAAATAACAGACTAAGCATCCTGTGTGATCTTTTTTTTTTGAAACAGATAAATTTGCTTTTGAATAATGAGTGATCGTTTTTAACAATTACTTTTCACTGCACCAATCTTTGATCTTGCAAAATTTGATCACTTGTACGTATAAAAAACTGGGCTCGACAAAATGGGTCATGTCCGAAAGCTTGCCAGCCTCACAGAAAGTTTGTAACAAAAAAAAAAAAAAAACGAATACAAAACCATTCAACAGACGCAGAAAGCATTTACTTAGCTGACGTCAAAATGAAGAAGTTCTTATGATCATATTGTGCTATAAATGAAGCAGTCGAATTATTTAACTTCTATAGTAAAAACAAAGCATTTAAATATGAAACTTAAATGGTACATGTACTTAATATCACACAAAATTCTCCTCCACACACACAAAGTAAATATTCCAAGTACAGATCATGCCGTCTATGCTCGACGCTGTAAGATAAATACCAAAACAGCTGGGTTTAATTTATCATTTGTCTGGTACACAAACAACAGGGGATAATGACCTTGACCCCACATGGAGCCAGGGACTGGTGATATGAGGCCACAGCCAGTCACCTTCCCTGTGAGGACAGCCACTTCATCCTTACATATACAGTCTAGTGAGGCCTACCAGACGATGACCATTCATTGTCCACTCGCGATACTCAGGGCCCCCTCTGGTGAGAGAACGCTGAACACGCCTCTCGCTGTCACACAAAGAGATAAACACAGTTAAAGGCAGTTTCCCTCCCATCCCCAACTAAATCAAGAGTCGTAGGGATTCCTGCAAAAGATGTTTCCCTCCACCTCCATCAGGCACTTTCATGTGTCTTTCCTTTAAATTTATTGTATACTAGATCATATCCCACACTAACCTACTGCTCACTAGCAGCAAAATTGGTCAATTTCTTCTATTGTGTCTTCCTTAATAATGATACCCCTGTTCAAACCCAATTTTATGGCTTTATTAAAACTATCCACTTTTCCTTTAATAATGATCCAAATGCCACTTTATGGTGCTAAAAAGTGAAAAAACATAAAGAAAAAAAGTGTGTGCGAACATTTTCAATTGATCTAAAAATTTTCAATATGCTTGTGTTTTACTCTTGTCTGAGTTTACCGATAGCCTGTAATTTTACATCAACTACTTTTTACGAACTGCTACTAGGTACACTGAAAAAGCTCTAGACTCAATTATCTTGCTTCTAAAGCTACAAAATGTATAGTAAGTATGGTTTCCTAATATCTCAATTTAAAATTAACTAGTAAATTTGACAAATAAGAAACATGGTATTAATAAATTAATCAACTGATTATGTGTGCAGTGATGAGATCTCAGCACCTCTCTCAAAAGCTATCAGCTGTAAGCATGGTCAGATACTGCGTACTGTGAGAAAAGATGTCCTCAAGCAGAGTCAGAAACAAGCTATACAATTTACTAACTGATCTATGGAAATCTGAAAAGAAGGAGTAAATAAAAAAAAAGGCATAATTGGTACATTTCATTATGTGTATAATGGATAGATTGGTCAGTTTACGTCCATTAATTGGAGATAACAATGTTAGTACAGCCATGTCTTCACACTGCCATCTGTAAAAATGTCAGTTTACATGTACCAGATTACCTTATCTAGATCTTAAATGCCACCAAACAATGTTTGATACGAAATTTAGCTGATACTGGCTGATATGTCAACTAAACATTTTTCCCCCCATTTTACTCTTTACAAATGACACTGTAAAGACAAGGCTTATCACTGTCTCCCCGCAGCTCAACGGAAAGGGCAATGGACCAGTACTTTTCTCCCGCTCAACTCCTTACCAAGTACTCACTCACTTGACAGAATATGAAAATAACAGACATAGGATAAAATAACTAGGATAGAAACAAGGGACTCACCTCCAAGCTAATTCTAGATCCTCAGGACTAGCAGGCAATAGAGTACAGTAGGGGCACTGACCTCGTGGGTTACAGCTGCTGGCAGGCTGGTATCTCACCACATTCTACCTATCATGGTTCATGTTCTCAGCATATCCATTTACCTCCCCTTACTACTCAACATCACAAGCACCTTTCCATACATTTCAACATTTACATCCCAATGCCCTGTAATTTTTATTTTACAAAAATATCTTTATATTCTTAGTTATTTGATATGCATAGTCATTAATTCTGATGATCATGAAACCTCTAAGCTTTGACATATCGATATAAGGGATGCTAAGCTCCCATCCTCTGCTAAAACCTATCTGAGCAATCAAAACCTGCAATGCTACCTTACCCACTGCATAACGGGATGACGACTGTGACATCAGCGTTCAAAATGAATTATAAAGGAATTCACGTAGACACTTACCAAGTGGTCTTTACAAAATATTTAAGTGCATTTTTCATGGACTCAGAGGCTGGGCACTTAGCAGCGACAGTATCTAGTAAATTTTTATAAGTAATGAAATAACACCTATTAGCTGAGGTGACAAAAACACATCTTCAAAACAATTTCATTTATTTCATGTCAGCCAGGCAGACATTCTAATCTGTTGGCATTGCATGTTATTGTCTTACTGTCTTATTGTTTTGAATTTGCATATTATCTTTACAATTCAAGTTTATGCTGGCCTGTTTTTGATGGCATACCAAATTTCATAAAAAATTTCAATCTTACAAATCAAGCTGAAATCTGAAAGGCATAAACCTATTAAAAAAAAAACAGAACCTGTAACAGTATTTTAAATGAATCAAAGCTCTAAACATGGAATCTTGTTTGCATGAAAAACTGTTTTCAAACTTCTGTTTTACAAAATGATAAAAGGGTTGTCAGACTTCAGTGGACAGTTACAGGTTTGTTTCTTTCCTCAAACATTACCCAATTCTGTAAAGTTAGGGAAATGCACAGCTGAAAGTGAGTAAAACTATTACCTTGTGTGCATCACGGAAACTCTTGATTTCTCTGTTAATTATCTCTTTTTTATCATCTTCCAGGCCCATGTCATCTAGGCCCTGGAAAACAAGCAGTTGTGGGATAAGACTTGCATACGGGTACATTTTATGTCGGTATTCTTCAATAAGATAATTATCAAATATTTGAAAGAGTCTACAGATTTAACAGTACACTCCACTGTTCCAACAGGTAAATTAAATGAATACACTCAAATATATAAACTGGCATGTATGCAAAGGATAATTTAAATTCAATCTTATCACAAAAACTATGTGACCATGTCAGACGAAGGACACTACAAATGTTTGGCATACGTAGATTGCCCACAATGCTGCAGCATGCTTTCTGTGATGGTCAGAGCATGACTCCTGGCATTTTAATAATGTTCCCATATATGGAATACAATATTTAGTTCTGAGCACTTCTGTTATAGCTCTACATGTAAGTCAGTTATTTATGTATTTTTTATAATTTTATCAGGAAAATTTCAGTATTACTGGACCACAGTGGTCCACAGGGCAATCCAGTGTTAGATTTCAAGAACACTTGACCTATTTGGTGAAAGGCTAGTGGTCAGAGTTATGCCAGTCTAGACCATACCGTCACAATGTCACCACAATGACCACTTATAACTGACATAATCCCTGTAACTTCAAGGACTACTCACGGCATCTTTTATCAAATCTTCCTTTTTCTTCTCCCTTGGTTTGTTTTCTTTTGGTTCTGCTGGAAATGAGGAAGGCAATCACATGAAACATTTCTGGACAAATTTGTATCCCGTATATCTCAGCTGCACTTCATCAAAGCAATTTTAATTCTAACTTGTATCACATGGAGATAATAGGTTTAGCGAAGGGGGTGTCTTGCCATCTTTGAAACATCCCACTTGAAGAAATTCTGTTCAAGGAGAAATATGGAAAAAAAGGGAAACTGAAAGTGATTTAAAAATTTGGCTAAAACTTGCAGCCTTTAAATCATACTTTCCACCTGCATATCTGACCTTGAGGAGGAACTTTGTTGAGCTCGTGAGAGTACTCCCTCATGATGGCATCTAGGCCGGCCTTAGCCACTCGGTCTTCACGCTGTGAGAACTCGTCCAGGTCAGCTGAGAGTGGAGGTGGGGGCTCCTCCTCACCCTCCTCCATGTCTGGCCGCTTTGGCTTGTCACCATTCTCCTTCTTGCTCTTCTTGGCACGATAGTCATCTAACAACGTTTTTGTTTTCGCGTCTACTTTAACCTTAGAACATACAGCAATCCTGAGTTATGCATGATAATCTACACAACAGTCAAGTCTGCCTATGAGGAACAGAAATCATTTAAGCAACAGTTGTCTGAATATGCTCCAATTGCTACGCCTGCAATTTTTTTTTTTTCAGTCATGATTAAAGTTCTTCTATATGTCTTCAATTGCCATAGTTTATTATACTTGATAACACAATTATCTCTCTGTATGCCTAGGTGAATTAAATCAAGTTCAAACACAATCAATATGTTTTGACAACAAAACATGTATGCTTGAAATAAAGAAAAACATAACAAAATAAACTTACAACTAGTTTCTTGTCAGCTATGGCCCACTCATTTAACAGGCGAATACACCTCAGGGTAGCCTCTGGGTCTTCATACTCACAAAACCCAAATGCTGTAACCAGAAACATAAGCTGTACATTATAACATGTTTGACCTTGAGTGTGTGCAAAAATGTCAACTGTAATCTTTGCCTCACCAGCAATTCATGTGTAAGTAATTGTAGAATTTGTCTTGATCTGGTACTATTGATGTACAGGCATTTCGGGACAAGTTTTGAATCAACAATTACAACTTAATAGTCTCAATTATACCAATTTCTCACCTTGTAATTTTCCTGAAGCACCTTGAACTCTTTTCCAACTCAAAACATTTCCACACCTCTGGAATACAAAGAGGCTGTTAGCAAACTTGACAATTGCATCTCTTCCACAATACACCTGGTAGAAGAGTTCTTTTTTTTTTGTTACCAGTAGAAAACTCCACAGAAACTCTCACAGAAGTGAGAACATGTTTAATACAATACTGCAAGAAAGTTATAATAAAAAGACACCATCAAAATCACTGTAGATTTTCATTAAATATATATTCAGTTCATATGAATACAGAGAAAACTGAACAGATGCTTTTGAGCTAAAAAAAGCTTACATTTGAATTTAACACAAGCTCTACTTTGGTGTAATTTTCATGAAAGCTCTGAAGCCTGCAGAATGGAACTCTGGGAATAAGGACGAATCAACTCAATCAAGCCTTACACGGAGGGAACACAGTGATTTAGTTCATAAGATTAGTTTATTAGTACATAAGCCTGCTGTGTGTGAATTGTGTGAGGTGTACACTGACCTGCAGCATGGTCCTGATCATGGCATCTGGGGCTCTCTCACTGATGTTGCCCACAAACACTGTGGTTACTGGAGGCTTCTCCTCAGAGTCATCCTGTACAACACATCAGCACAATCCCTGGGTTTATCACCCATGCCAACTATGGTTTGAGTTCATTTATCCGATTGATATTTTACCTGCTTAAGATTGAACTCAATAAAGAGCAGGTAAGATTATGAAGGAAACCGGACTGAAAGCCCAGCATTACACCCATAGAGCTGTTGAGCTACAACTACAAAACACTAAAGCAGCTACATGTCCACATGCAAATGGCTTTCTTTAACAGGGCATAAGATGCTAAGGCAGAGGCACTGAACATGCCAGTAATGCACTTAATGAGAGTGCACAGCTTCTTTGAGCTTGATTTAAGCTTTTCATTTGAACAAATTTGGATTGGTGGAGGAGGGAGAGGGATGTGGGGAGGTACAGTCTACTGTTCAAACCTGTTCAAAGTTAACATATATAAATATATCCAGGACCATATCCAGAAAAAAAATGTGTGATTGTGCATAAATACATTTTATAAAGATGCAACTCCAAACAATGCTCTCCCTGAGTGTTTTAGGTCTGTGAATTAAAACACTTTGCACAAAAACTGAACTTTTTATCAATAAATAATCACAACTTAGTTAAATTACTTGTTAGTTTTAACACAGTTTGATTAGTTTGGGCATTCAACAATTTGAGAGCTGAAATGCTTTCCAGAATTAAAATTTCTTTAAATGTGGTTGAGATATCTTGTATGTATGATGACGCCTTACCTTTATCTCCTGCGGAATCAGCTTCTTGGAGGGCTTTACTGTGTTCAAGGGTTGGTTGGGGCCTGATGGCACTACAGTCATCGGCTGGGGCATCATCTGTCAAAGGACACACACACATAGTGACACAAAAAAATGACATCAGGTTGCTAATAAAATATCTTCTTTCATTTTCCTTACTCTTTGTTTCATAGTACCTTTTCATGTTTCCTTTAACACAAATATATTTCTCTATGTAACAATCAATACCAAACATATTCATAAAAACAAATATTCTCATTAAAAAGAAAGAAGAGAGAGTGAGAGCCATCAAAAGCTGACACATCCTTCTTGCCCAAGCAAAATGGAATGACAGAGGCTTGTTTAGGCATGTTTAAAAGAAAAACAAAGATGGATGGATGGATGAAAACAGGCACTATGATAGCGTTTTGTAACTTGTAGAAACTTACAGGTCCAGCTGGCATCATCCCCATTCCCATTGGCATCATACCTGTAAACATCAGATACAAATATATATATAAAAGTAAATTTTATGTACAGAGATTCCTAACTCACTAGACATAGTTGTGAGATCAAAACAAAGCCTGTCTGAGATAATAATTCACATGGCTGAAGTCAGTACCCATAGTGACAGGTTCCACCTACCCATTGGAGCAAAAGCATAACCTTGGGGCATCATCCCTGGACCCATTGGCGGCATCCCCATCGGGGGTCTGGGTGGGAAGGACATTGTTCCCAGCACTATCTGATTTCTACTGGTTACCGCCACACATCAACTACAAAGGAAGCAAACTAGAGTCATGAATCAGCAAAGATAAGAGATAAGAGCAAATGTGAATGGATTTTTAAGTCTGTGTACATTCAGGTTTGAATCTATAATGAAACTGGTGAATGCAGTCAATGTAGTTTTGTCTCCAAAATCGAACTGAAAATAGGCATAAAATAGCACTGAAAGTTGCTCTTTCATATGCAAAAAGGTTGAGGAATTAGGGTATGTTGAAGTCAGAAAGAACTGAGGACTTGCATTTGGCAAGCGGGAAAGCATGTTGTTAAATTGTCAGTTTGCCAAAAAAGGTGGGGGGTAGGGTGGGTATCAGTGGCATCCGTTCCATTCTATATTTCATGGACAAGTAAACTGCTGCTGCGCGAAATGGACATAAACATTTTAGCTTTCAGAATTGCCGTGCTTTAGGTGTATTTGGGACAAATCTAACGCGTGTGCATTGGAACTGAACGAGGAGGTAGCTCTTTGTACGCATTGTACCGGGATCATTATAACCACATAGTTCTCGCGCTAAGGGTGGCCAGCTGTCCCAGCGTATCAGTACATATAGGCCACGCTCAGTTCAACAAGTCGAATGATACACTATATGCCAACATTGTAACGTTAAACCACTTAACCCTAACGACCACATAGAACTTTCAAAGCACCAATAAAATGAACATAACTAAGCCGATATCCACCTCTGTCGCTAAAAGAGCATCGACTGGCTTCAGTGTGAGACATACTGTAATCAGTTTACCATATAAATCAAATTATTTGATCATCGTCTGTCACCTTCAGGGCTCCATTTAAACTATAACCATTCAAAAACCATAACCCAAATCTAAATAGCATGGGAATAAAGAAAAAATGAAACAAACTTTACTCGGATCTTCTGTCGTGTTTTAAAGTTGTGAAATGACCTGTACACTAACAGTCTCAAAAACAGACTGGTACAAAAATTAACATTCCATATTCAGCATGTTTCAAGATGTATGATATGGAAATAAATTGAGATGATGATGACTGTTCCAGTGAACAGATGACACTACCTAACATTAATCTCTAATATTTAATATATATATCTGATATATCACACACGTGATATATTTCCCATCCAGTTCTTCAACTTGTGATACATTTGGATGCTACACCCTACCGAACTGTTTTAAGTTCACGCTTGTTTAAATCTCTGTTTCAGTGTTTATGCGACAGGAATGTGAACTTTTCCATGGTATATAGTATGTGTGTGCGTGTTTATATTTTCAGGATATTTGGGTCAATATACTGAAAGTCAATCAAACAAGACAACTTAATGTGCCTTTTCGATTATGTGTTTATTTCACTAGTGGTTAACACCATGTTTATATTATTATTATTTCATTTTTATAACGATGGCCAAGTTTGGAGGTGGAGGAAAAGGGAGTGCTCGGAATAAAACACATACCACTGTAATGGAATAATAAGTAACATAATGCACACAAAGAATTCAGAAGCCTTAGTTGTATTCCAAAATATTGTTACTCCGTGTCATTTTTTAATAACTCTAAAATCAAGTCCAATATTTACATTAACCGATATGTGAATAAGCCAAACACTGGAGGCTATTCTGCTGCGCCGAAAGCTCAAAGCTGTGACGAAAGCCACCCTTAAACCAAGGTCTTACAGTAGGTCTACACATGATGTACTAGTACGGCCGGGCCTGTTGGATTGACACGAGGGCCTGTGAAGGAGGACAGCACACTGGGAAGTTGTAAGACTAGCGTGATATTTACTTGGGGAAAATGACGTCAGAATGCACGTGGAAATCAACACGTAAATATTACCCTACTCTTTAGAGCTCCCGCACAATAAAACCCGAGGAGAGGGTCGAAAGTCAGTGCTTGCATATAGGGATATGTTCATACATTTATATAGGTAAAGATTCCCCGATATAGCTATCAAGCTCTTGCCAGTCTTGCGACGTATAGCATACGACAACTGGCAGATTTCTGAAATCTCTGCTTTCAAGACAACTAAAAACACATGTAAATCATGGTATAAGGAATGAATGTGGTGCCTTGACTTATTTACAGCAACAAATGGGCTTGAAAATACTGAAGTATTTCGTTGTAATTTTAGAAACATTATTGAGGTCAAAGAACAGACCAGCTGAAGAGAGACGAACAACAACAACAGCTGGCGACCACTAGCACAAGCTAACCACATGGTCCGAGTCTCAAGTCATCTGATCACAGACGTCTGCAATACGATAGTATCTTTAGTATCAGTACGTTATTCATATATTCACAAACATACTTACGAATGGACTCTAGTGTACTTTTAACCGCAGAATCAAATAATTTCCGTGAATATAATGTTTCTGGCAACACGAACCGTCCCTTATTCCGTATGCAAATCGGGAAGTGGCGGACAATGAAAACGAGGCTCTTTAAAGGGAGGTAACTCTGGTTCATTTGCTCAAGGGTGGTTTTGCTGAAAGGGTGGTAATTTTGTGCATAAGTGATAAAAACTGGCCCAGCAGTGTGATATATTATATATTCCCATTAAGTACCCAGCTTTTATAAAGCTGACGTGTACATAATCTTAGTGATATTGTTGTTGTTATTATGATTAATTATCATTATTATATCGGGGACCGTCTTATACAATACAAGTTATCACCTGAAATGCTTGAGAGTTATCAATGTGTATCGATGTGTAGGTTAAGCATGGGATGTGGTGTTTTGCCTAACATGTTTTCAAAGTGCTGTGTAATAGTGAGCTATTTGTTGGATGTGTGTGTTACTGGGAAAATGTGGATGTTTTGGACGTTCTCTTTTCAGGTCTGAGCCATACGAATTTTCACAAAATATTGCTAGTTAATTTGATGACATGTAAGTTATTTTTTAAATGTGTTATGTCTTGTTCGACTGCATAAAGTAAAACAGATTTTCAAGGTTCAAATGCATGTTATACTTAAATTTGAAAAAAGTAGCTTGTGTTAAAATGCTAATGGTTTAAAATGTGGGTGAAAGTTTTTTTTTGATTACTTCAGGCTGTGTGGGTTAAAAAATATTCATGTATGGATTACCCTTCAAAGAGGCAGTTAATTGGTATTCAATACTACACGCAGAACACATTTTTTTGTCTTTTAGGTCAAAATTTCTGTTTTAACCCAGCAGGAATGCATTCCTGCAGCAACATGAATCTTCACTGTTAAAACTTATAAGCTGTTGCTGTGTTTCTTTCTTCACCTTGGTGATTATCAGTAGTTATCACTTATCATTTGTACTTTAACATCAAACTCTTCAATAATCTGCTTTTCCTGATATTTTCCAAATATAAGAATAAAGTCTTAAACACATGTGCAGGTTAATAAAACTTTGCTTATTATTTTGTATGGTGTATGGGTGTATTGTCAGTTTACAGTTACATTCAGACGTACTGTTATTTACTGTGATGTAGCCTATACCAATACAGACAAATCTATTCATGGGTTTAATTTATATTTGCAAAAATAAAATAAAATAAAATAAAAAAAGCCACTGATTCACAGCTTCAGATGTATAGAGAAGTTAAAATAACAATGAGACAAAGAGAAATTGAATGGATATTTTGTAATTCGCAAATAATTCCAATGGAGAGATATTACGTTATAAGACGAATACAATATGGTCTGTAATTAAACTATTCAAGAACTGAGAAAAACTTAAACATACATGTACATGTAGCTCTCCATACCTTCGCTAATGCTACAGTATGTAGAGCTATTGTATTTTTCTAGGCCTGTTTGCTAAGGGGCGTGTAACTTGCTACTGGTTAAGCGTTTACATAAACAGAATAAGACCCTAACTGAGCTAAAGTGATAAGAGGCCGTATTGCACCTGGTACGTGTGACCATCTGCCAATAAACTGTCGTCGTTGTGTCTTTTATTATGTTATATAAACGATATCTGCGATAAATTTACTCTTTTAATCTGATGTCGTAGAGCAAGCCTACCGGTACGGGTACTACAACGATTGTAACAGAGGACATTTTTGGGGCATAATTAACAGTTAATTTCCGGCCATATATTGTTCAACAAATCTATTCCCGACCAATGTATACGTCCATTAATTGCTGTGCAAATGACAGGCAATGACACCATTAATTGGATCACTATGACACTATCACTATATTAATTTCAGTGGTGATGGTTGTGGGGGGAGTGGGGGCGTGAAGCGCTCCGTGGCAGACTTGGTGGTTAACATGCACAAGGACAAACAAGCCTCTCACTAATGCGTTCAAGTCAAGCCGATGGTAGACGGTAGCTTCCTCTCTGGGAAACATACGTGACACCGTCTGCCAGCAACCTGTGCATGGATGCATTATCGTGCATTATCACCGTAATGCTGTTCGCCGTCATATGAGCGAAATATACGTGAGGGCGTTCTTGAGGATATTCTTTAGAACTATTAAGTAATCAAATAAATAAATAAATAAATAATTGCGGTTCCCTAATTTAATATCACAAAACACAGCCAAGGCCCTTAAATGATATACAGTATATATACTGGGACACATGTGTTCACCTGTGTATTTGTTTACTTAGGCCTATATCCATCTGGCAGTGTAGCCGTTGGTAGTTTTTGCCATATCTGATAGCGGTTAGGTTTGCGTATGTGACGCAAAGCTAGGTAGATAGGCCTATATACATGTTTTGGCTTACCTAGCAAAGGATTAAGATGTTGGAATTCAGCAGAAGCCCAAAACAAGCTAGGAAAATGGACCCGTTGCATATTTACATGCCAATAATTACTCTGGCCATTCCGCTGTCTTCAGCGATGGACATGACCGTCGTCGTACAATTAAGTGAAACATTAACTGATTCGGTGTTAATTATCAATGAGATAATTATCATCAATAAATCTAGATTTTGAGATTTCGTTATAAAGAAAACTATAGATACATGCAGGCAAACGTCTTGTGCGATAGAGGGTTCGCCGAAACAGAAAAGTATAGGGAATTACAGTAAAAATGACACGATAAGGGGAAAAAATTGAAAATGTTATCAACAGGTTTTGAACTTTATTTTTTTCTTTATATCTTTTATGCCGTGCGCATGAGATCTCCCTTGTATACGACACAGTTCTGCATTTTCTTTTCTTTGTCAGTTTTGCGCCGTGCACAAACGATATCATTGTGTAAGGGTACCCGGAAACAAGAGATCAGCAAGAGCTTATGACCCTTCCTACGCTCTGACGGCCATAAAATAAGGTGGGGCTTCTGTTTGTCCTATATCAGAGTACATGTATAACGTACATGCAAAGTTGAGATCTCCATACTTGGAATCAATACAGTTAGGCACGGTAATTTGAGGTATAATCTTTTGAAATCTTTAATATAACAGTCATCCACCTCAGTCGATCAAATTTACTCAATTATTCAACACATTTAATTGTGGCTGAAACAATAACCGAACGTAAGCCTATTTTTCAACAGTAATTTATTGTCAGATAACTGAGTATACATGCAGATGTAATAGGTGTCCGGTGACGTTATTTTACCACCTTAGCTGGTTAGCAAGCGTTTAGATATACAGATTGCCGCCTTAGCTCATTTTCCGCTTCAGTTCCTCAACTAAGTCCGTGATAACAACCCCTTCATAACTTTTGTTTGTTTCCGCTTCATTAGCGACTGAAGAATTATTTCCCGAATCCATTTCTTCGGGCTGTTCCTTGGACGGCTTTTTGGCAGCGTCAGCTACACTGGCCAAAGATGTTGTAGGCTCGGACTCGGATATAATCGGTGGCTTAACCTGTGCGAATCGGGACAGCCATGGATGTTCCCTGATTGACTTGAGTGTTGCTCTTTTAGAGGTTTGGGCTTCCAAAATAGCATGGATCAAATGTTTGGCTTCCTCTGAGACGCGGCGAGATTTAGAAAAACCCACTTTCCTTTCCTTTTGATCTTTAATCATTTTTTTCAAGTTGGAGTCATCGTATGGCATGGACGCACACAGCTGAAACAGGAGATAAATGCCCATATAGGTGTATACATTATCACCGAAAAGTTATATGCATGACAGGTAGAATGTGCAAGAGAGGGAATCTGGGTACGAACCATGACTGAATTAATCAAGTGTGAATAAATTATTATTATTTTCAAAGGGTTAAAGTATTGATTCTTATTGACAGATGTGACAGGCATGTCCAGATTATGCAAGGAACAAAGCTGAATTTTGGGTGTGACATTTATTCCGGCATGACCATGCAAGGATACAGGGTGTAACCCAGGTAACCTATCTCCATTGGTAGTCAATCAGCGTCGACTCTGTGTCCCTTTAAAAAAAGCATTATAGTTAACACTGTGAGACACAGATAAGGGGAGAGAATTCATGACTGTGGCGTCCTAGTTCATGTCATGCCGCCAGTAATTAATTTTTGTAAGGCTGGCAAAGCTTTGTCTACGGCAAATGAGCTTCTATTCAACTTATCGTCAAACAAGTAAATTTACAGCAGTCACACGTGCATGGACGGCACATTGTCAAAAAAGTACATGATGCAGTCAGCATTATAAAATATTAATGTAAATGAAGAAGTTATTTCCTTGATTGTTATTAAACGTCAAACTCAAGAATTTTTTGCTTATACAGGTATATATCTGTGGGCAATTTTAAGGGTGTAGGAAATAGGGGTAACTTAGTGCAAAATTTTTCACATGTGACGTGCAGACTTAGGTGGAAGACAGGTCTGTAAACTACAGATTTATTATCTCTTAAGGCGTAAGTGTAACGTACCATGATGTAGAGTACGATGCCCATGCTCCAGATGTCATGTAAGGGGATGTAATAAGCTATGCCCTGTAACACTTCCGGGGCTGCATAGGCGGCGCTGCCACAAAATGTCTTACTCAACTCTCCAGGCTTGAAGAAACGAGCAAAGCCGAAGTCGGAAACTTTGATGTTGTTCGTGCTATCCAGCAACAGGTTCTCACACTTTAGATCTCTGAATTAAAATACACGTAAATATATATAGTAAAACCAAAGAGAACGATTACTCTCTTTTATATATGGTCTTTCTGCATGTATAAGTAAACACACGGTGATCTACAGATGAACAGAATTATGACAAAGGCAAGTACGTGTATTTTACTTGTTTGAGTATACACAGTGCAACATTTTGAAATTTTAATGATTATATTATTCATTACTTGTTAATTTCTTTGATTGATGTCTAACACCATTTTAAAGAATTTATCACTTTCGTGTACATGTAGGCCATTGTAGACTACAGGAAGCCGGCTTGATTTATGGGTGAAAACCGCAGTGTTATATGGTGTTTATTAAGATAACTGTTATTCTACTAAATGCTGTCTTAAAACAGAAATGTTAAATTGACAACATTTTATACGAGTTAAAATGATATAACATGATAAGTGCTCTACACTGTAAGTGCAAACATTTTATTATATAAGACTGTGTAATGATTTTATGTATAATGTTAGATTACAGAAAAAACCCAAACATTTATAATGTCGTACAAAAACGTGTTAGTTTGACATAAGATAGTGTTGACAAAGTTTTAAGCTAACATTATAAATGCGTTCCTTTCTCCGCCACTGCCAAAATATTAGATTTACCATTATAAGATTAATCTATAACAATTCCGTTTTAAGGGCATATATACAATTATTCTGTCAGTATACATAAGTGTAACAAGTTGAACAAACTGTGGTATATGATTACAGACTGATGATTTACAACGCTCACCTGTGCACGATACTATTCGCGTGGAGGTACTCCACAGCCATTAACACCTGATTAAACATCTCCTGTGCCCGACCCTCAGGGATGGCCCCTCTCAGTTTGATGTACTCCAGAAGATCACCGTGACCTGCGTGCTCCATCACGATGTATACCTGTATCAATATGAAGTACATACACGGATGTTACAATGGTTACTGTCGTGACCTGTGTGCTCCATCACAATGTATACCTGTAAAAGTATGTAGTACTTACACGCATGTTACAACGGTTATTGTGCTCAATCGCGATTGTCGTGACATACCTGGATGTTAAACTGGTTATTGTCGTGACGTGTGTGCTCAATAACGATTGTCGTGACATACATGGATGTTATAACGATTATTATCCTGACGTGTTTGCTCAATCACGATTGTCGTGGCATACAGGGATGTTACAACGGTTATTGTCGTGACGTGGGTGCGCCATCACAGTGTATAAATGTGTAGTACATACGTGGATGTTATACTGGTTATTGTCGTGCCGTGTGTGCTCAATCACGATTATCGTGACATACATGGATGTTACACTGGTTATTGTCGTGACGTGTGTGCTCAATCACAAGTATCGTGACATCCATGGATGTTATACTGGTTATTGTTGTGACCTGTATGCTCCATTACGATGTATACCTGTGTAAATGTGTAATACATACACTGATCATATAACCTATAATGATTTTCGCCGAACTGCTAACATAAATTTTGAGCAATGCAAAATTTTGCACTAGTAAATACTTGTTCAGGCCATTGTTTTTTTTTTTTTTTTTTTTTTTTTGCAATGATTAACTAAGGCCTATTTACATATGTACAATAATCGCTTAAATATTATCGATCTGGGCTAAAGGTCTAATCATTTGTGCGTTCCAATTCAAACATATTGCCCCAAGATCATGTAGACTAAATAGATTAGTTTACATATCCCGCCCTGCAGAACAGACGCTCAGTTTATGGTGTACATATATCTTATCCATCTACATGTATATATTGTCACATACATTTGATTGATGAACGCTGTTCTTAGGAGTATCTCACTTACACGTATGTGATGGCAGCCAGCTTTATGGACGAAACCATACAGATTTTTTGGAGTAAACCAACGATATTTGCCAAGTAACAAACGAACTTCCCCACCTATTTCGCTCTACTCCATTCCTCCCCTCCGTATAGTGTATACGGCAAGTGATTTCCAGTTCACCTTAAACTGCTTTACAAAGGCTGTCGACCACTTACAGACCTATTAAGGTCTCAAAAAATCCCTGATTAAGGCTAGGATTGAACCAACACCTTGTATGTCTGACGAATCAAAGACCAACATCCTATAACCGCACTGGAATGATTTGTACCATATGGACGAGACAGTTGAGACCAGCTTACCTTCCCGTGAAACTCAGTTATTTCGTACAGATTGATCACATTTGGATGTCTTAAGCCCTTCATCACTTGGAGTTCCCGCGGAAGAAACTTTTCCCGAAAGTCTTTTGGCGCCCTCCGCCGATTGATTATTTTGATGGCCACTCGCTTTTGATCAGCCTCGTTGTAGGCACTTTTCACCTTGGCGTAGGAGCCTTCCCCTAGAGTCACACCCAGTACGTAACCCTTCTTGCGCAATTCGGCCTCCTCGTCAGACACGATGAACGCATCTCTGGGTGCTTTGATGGCTGTCATAGTTTACCCGGAGTTTAGGCGGCATGGCACATGTGTGTCATCCGAGAGGCCATGGCGCAGAGAAGATGGGAACGAAAGGCAGATCTAGTGGGGTGTTGGCTTAAAACAATGGCTGCTTGACGTCACGCTAGTCACCGATATGACAGTGCTGATTATGACGTCACTGCGTTATTGCGTCGATCATTAGCGATCTCCAAGTGATCAATATCATTTATTTGCTGATGTGCAATTTGTGCCAAACCTCAACTGATCAGATTATAGGCGGGAAGGAAAGATAAAATCATACTTCCCTCATATATAAATAACTGAAAAAAAAATTAACAAAACTTCGTGGCGACGTGATCTCGCGATGTCTGCAACCGCAATCATCTTCTCGTGGATGTCATTGTGACGTCAGCACTGAAACGTCGCGAAAAGACAGAAATGACGTTCGTCCTCTAATGCAGAACGGTATCCTACCAACGAGATATCAACAAAATGCTAAACTGCTTCAAAGGCCTTTTCAGGTTTGGACAAGCAGCAGCAATTTGTTGCTTCAGAGCAAATCTTTTGGTTTAAACGCCGAAACATAAGGAGAGACCGTGATGAACCAGCCCCCTCGAAAACGGCCACGGATTGAGATGGAAGAGGAAATTATTCTCTCGAATAACGACGATGCTCATCTACAAAGAGAACTCGATCTGCTCAAGACTGAGGTGGAATCAGTGAAAGCCCCGTTAGCTTCAAAATCAGAGGACGGTGTAGGAGTATTGTACGCTCCGACGTACAGGGCGGTTCTAGCGCAACATGGCTACTTGGCGAGACAGACTCTGGGGTCAGGCAGCTATTCCAAAGTTAAATTCGCGCAACAAATTGGTGGAAGACGAGAGAGAGTCGCGGTAAAAATTGTTGACCGACTGAAGGCTCCAAAGGATTTCCAACAACGCTTCCTACCACGTGAGCTTCACATCTGGCCTTTACTTAAGCACCAAAATATTGTTAACATGTACGAATATTTCACGGACAATCGGCGTGTGTACATGATACTGGAGTATGCCGAGAAGGGGGATGTACTCAGGTTCATACAGAAAAATGGCGCGTTGACGGAGGAGATGGCCAAACTGTGGGCTCAGCAGGTTTGTGACGCCATCAACTTTCTTCACGACCAGGACATTGCCCACAGAGATCTCAAACTGGAAAACTTACTGCTCGATTCCGGGTTCAACATCAAACTCTGCGATTTCGGTTTCGTCAAAGGCGATTGTGTGAATGATCTCAGTAAAACGTACTGCGGATCTAAGTCTTACGCTGCTCCGGAAATTCTGAAAGGTGAACCATATGATGCCAAAGAGGCGGACGTCTGGGCGCTAGGAGTGATCATCTATATCTTTGTGACCGGCAAAATGCCCTTTGATGAAAGTCGTGGTAACAAAGGTGTGCTAGAGGAACACAAGAAGCTGGACTTTCCTTGGCACCGACTGAAGCGGATATCAAAGGAATGTAAGGAACTGATCAATTTCATTTTTCAGTTTGATTTTCGAGAGCGACCGTGTGTTAAAGCTGTCAACGGCCATCACTGGTTTAAGACCAGGAACGTGCTGCTGACGGAATCACAACGAGGTCCTCAACGCCCTCCCCCAGCAGACGCGCTCGCTCGTGCTGACCCGGATGTAAATGATCCAGCCAGGGTTCATAGATAGCATAACCAGAACTCAAACTGCTTGCAGTTTATAGGACCTCACAGGAAAATAGAAACAATATCTAACGAAATGACACTGCATTTCATAAAATAGTATAATGCATGTAGTTGCCAAGGACTTTTTTATATGATTATTTTTTAGAGGAACATTTTAGCTTTATCGTTTGATACTACAAACTTAAAAGTAACTGCAATTTTATAACCTTTCTACATATTTAGCAAAAGATTTTTAAAAAGGTATTTATTATTTGTCACGTAACTGTTAAACATTTACAACAATGTTTGACAATAACCTTTTTACAACAAGTAATATAGATTGTGTTTTTATTCAATATTTGTGATTGTGATGATATGAAGTTAGAATGTATTTTGTGCAAATAAAAAGTATGGATTATTAATCACCCGTGTATGTATATAAGTATGTATGCTTTGGGTTTTACGTCGTACTTAACAACTTTTCAGTCAGACGATATTTACTTGTGTATTAAAATATACACCATTGGTTGTCTATTTGTTGTCTGCGTGACCCTGGAATGTATTCTGTTATTATAACACAATATTGCGTCATATTTAACACAATATCCTGTTAGCGTAATAGAATTTTTATGACGAATCAATAGATTATGTGTGTTCTATTTAACATAATAATCGCTGCAATAACAGAACACATTCTAGCATAGTTTTTTGAGAGTAGCCAGTTCAGATGCGATTTCGAAGGCCCACATTTTCATATAGGCTCTTCATCACATTCACTGAACCATTGTTGTATATACACCATATGGACATACGACTGGGTTTTTTTTTTTTGTTTGTTTGACTGGCGTTTGGCTTAGATTTCAACAATACGTCGGTTATGGCAAGGGTGTGACCTTGTAAAAGACTAGGCTCAGTGCCGACTCATTTCATTGCTGCCTGACTGGGCACCAGACACGACACCCCATATAGTTACACATGATTTATGCTGACTCTTGTAAGCCTGTTTAATCTAAGACAGCTTCTTGATCCTCGGCGTATTCCGCCAAGCAACGCAGCTCCAAGTTTGATTTAAAAGCCTTACCTATAGGTATGACTGGATTCGGGTTTGAACCCCAGACATATTGCCTATGAGGTAGTTTTTATTCTGATGGCTTGGCCCTGTGGCTGTTTCCTTGAAACCCCGTACGGTACAAAGATTTGCAGCGTATATACTGTGTATCTCCGTGCATGCATAAACTGACATCGCCGACGAAATTTCATTTGGCTTCTAATGAGTATGTATGGGCATGGCATCAAGATTCATGTATAAGATATCACAAAACGAGTATTATTGGCCTACTTCTCATAGAACCATGCTTTGTTCGTTCATTCATCTGCTTGTTAGCGTGGCGTTACATCATGAATGACTAAAGTTAAAGTGCAAACTAACCACTCGTACAATAGGTGCGATATTTGTTATACCATGCTATCGTTGCTGTTTTGCCTCAAGTACCATTGCCCCGAGCTCCTTGTTACCTCCCCTTGATAAAGCTAACAAAAGCTATTTACAGAATTCGTTTATTTTGCCATGCGTGTGTTTCACGCTTCGCTCAGTGTTATTTCGTTTGAACAACGGTACTGCTCATGATTTAAAGAGGGACTGAAACTTGAAAATTATTGGAAAACCTACTGTTTGCATGCTAAATGTTCGCAATAGGTTTTCTCCACGCTCATCTACAAGGGCGAGTATTCCGTGCTTTGTGTGTACAGTGTATATACTATTAGAGAGACAGATGTACTTAACAACCAAGAATTAAGGGAAGAGTCATAATAAACATTTGGCCATAACGACAAAAGAACAAGAAAAAAAATCATCGTTGATTAATTTCTGGACTGACCGTGGGGCCTTAGGAAAACTGAAGCTTAAAGTCATTTTTTACGCGACAAGAAGAAAATTGGGAAGCTTGTGTCGTACTTTTATATGTTAGGACTTATCCTAAACTGCATTTTAAGAAATGAAAACCAAGCATTTAATATGTCCTTCAAACTCAGCGATTATGTTGCTACATGGTACACAGCAAACTATATTATGGTACTACCGTGACCAATGAAGTCGTGGGTTCAAATCCAGCTCTGGACTCGTGCTTTTCCATGCATACTCAGAAAGACAGATGCTCTTGAAGACAGTAATTATGAAACTTGACCGCGACACAACTTTGAATAGACTTAATCTATCTCTTCTAAAAATCCAGTTCTCGCCGGATTGCCTGCGGCTTCACGTCAGGAAGGTTTCGTCAGGTATGTGTAGTTGTAGAGATAGTTTCAACTGGGACTCCCAAGTTTACTCCTCCCAAAAATATAGGTGTGATACAAGTGAAATGATCTTGAATACCGTGCAAAACTGGCGCAAAAGAAAAAAAAAACATATATACATGTATATAATTCTGCAGGTAAACTTAAATTTGTGCCGCAAACCATCTCTGTTTATAAAGAAGTCGCCACTCCACTCATGACCATCCATACAGACAACGAGAGGAAAGTATGCACATGTTAAATTCAACCAGTTTAGTGATCACCTTTCTGGGCATTTGGTTATGCGTGTGCACACTGAAATTTCATATGCATTATTAAAACATAATTATAACATGTAAGTAGAATTGATACCCCCAGTGTGGTTAGGGGAATATTATTATGCCATTCAGAGCAAAAAATATATTTAAATTAACGCGCAAAATATTGGATTGAATTCAGTCACATTTTTAGCCTAATTTTGCTTGTCAGTATGTATCATACCTGTACATCAGAGACCAATGAGTAACCAAAGTAATAAAATAAGAATTAAGTAGCGTGGTGATCAAACTTCTTCATAATTGTACCATAAAGGGCACATTGTACAGCTATGTCAGCTACATATGTTAAATTCAAGGGACCAGGCCCTGGGATCACAAAACAATCTTATAAACAGAAGTAAAAATTTCAATTATCAGACTTGGTACTTTCCTTTCCATTGTTTCAGCTGAAATTTGCATACCGATAACCCGGAATTTGCGCTGTCTAGCAATATTTTGACATTGTTATCTAAGAAATAAAAATTTAAAGGTGATTTGAAATTTTGACTTAAATCTAAAATCACTTGGTGATTCCGGGTCCAAAAATACACCGACATATTGTCTACATGTGCAAATAAACAGAGAGTAAAATTCTTGTAGAAATAAGGCAGAGTGTATCCCGGGCGTTATGGAAATCCATCTATGTATTTATATATGTTCAGTAACTATATCAAGGTCTTAAACCAGCGAAAGAAGTCGTCATGCTTTCACTTCCAAAAAGTACAAGGAGTTCTTTCGGCGTTTTTGTGATATTGGGATAGGCTGAAACATACTCAGTCTAAAGTAATTACTGGGCTACAACGTTACAAATAAACGCAGTCAGTAAGGGTGCCGTGGGTTGTTCCCCTTGTCACCTTCACAAACGAGAATAAGTATTAGAGTCGTTTTTCTTTATCCGCGTCAGATGTTTTTCCACGGTTATGTAGTTCCCGCTGTATACAAAATGTCCTTAGATTCACAGCAATGCAAAAGCGCAACTTGTCAACACTGTCGTAATGGAGAGGCAAACAAATGTGAACAAATAACCAACAAAAAATAAGCAAACAGTAAATAAAGTGACAAACAAAGGCTTAAAAGCTGTCAATAGATTCCGGACCATTCCTCAAACATTTAGCCAGAAACAGGGTCTTCGATGGAAGTGCGGTGTTTGTTCGGTAGGATCACGTGGGCCAACTGTCTTCCGCCTGATTGGGGGCCTCGAGTCCCGGGGAATCTTCACTCCGCTGAACGCCGCATCTTACCGCGACTTATCCGGCATACCGAAAAGGCTGCCCGGGGGATAAGACATTCCCTCACTCCAGAAACACGCATTTCACGTATCAGTGAGAATAAACTTGACAATGGAGTGTGACAACAAAGGGCTATCAACAGTTCTCTGTACACTGTCACCGTACATGTACCATGTAAGTGATCGAGCTCTCCGAACCTGCGAGAATAAAAAAAAAACTTTTACCACAACGGTTACATTTTCTCCAGGCAAATGTATAAACGCCTATACTGAAAAGGGTGAATACAAAACCATACACTGAGGAAAGATATCAGACACATTGATTTTGACCAGATATCGGAAGCACGTAATTACCGAGTAAAACGTCTATTATTATTTCTGGCTAGTAGTTCGGACGTTTTAGTCTATGAGTGTTGACCATTTGTCATCATTATCTGTCCACATACATGTACATAGAGGTTTTACTTATAAATTTATACTGAATGATTAGAGGGATTTTATATGTATTATATGTATATGTTTGGCATCGCGTTTATTATAGCTTAAGTGAAGCAATGGCATGGCTGAAGAGGTCTATTAATCAGAAATTCGGATGGGGGGACTGCTGAGCCTTGACTAAGGTGGGGGACCTAGGGTCAAACTCGGGTCGGGTCATACCAAAGGCCTGGTTTGGTGCTCAGCACTGTGAGGTGAGAGCGAGGGAAAAGCACTGGTGTCAGTATAATGTGTCTGGATGGAGTGTCATGTTTGGTCTCTTCGGCATGATGCTTCTATGGCGGCTGCACTTTGGCTGCATGGACTGCCACAAGAAGACACGGTCATATAACTGAAAAAAAAAGCTTAACGGAAATGGCCTCCATTATAATGGTCAAATTTAACGAACCTGGAAAAGAGAGAAAATTTTCTTTTTAAGTATATATTATCAGTATGACAAGTTGTTCCTTTTACTAGCCAACCGATAGATATAAATACTATTTCATAACAAGTTCTACTTCAGAGCAACAGGTTAAAAAAAGAGGTACCATTAACAGCAAACACAGCCTTGGTATTTCATGTATATCGGTAATGCAAAGCTTAGTGAGATCAGTGAAGGTACAGTGTATTTTGCAACTTTTTAAAGAATTTGCATAACTTGACTATAAATTGCAGCAATAATTGTAAGAGCAAAACACTTTAAATATAGATACTTTATGACAAATTTCTTAATAACAGACTAGTTCGTTGACATAATTTTCTTGGTTTGAACCTCCATATCATTGTATTTATTTATTTATTTATTTGATTGGTGTTTTACGCCGTACTCAAGAATATTTCACTTATACGACGGCGGCAAGCATTATGGTGGGAGGAAACCGGGCAGAGCCCGGGGGAAACCCACGACCATCCACAGGTTGCTGACAGACCTTCCCACGTACGGCCGGAGAGGCATGAGCTGGACTTGAACTCACAGCGACCACATTGGTGAGAGACTCTAGGGTCATTGCGCTGCGCTAGCGCCCTAACCCACTGAGCCACGGAGGCCCCCCATATCATTGTAACACCTATCACTAAAATTACCAGTGATGATATGACCCCAGTAAGTCCAAGGGTTGTTACACAATTTAACCTTTGGTGGTTTAAATTCGTAAAGGTCTGCATGCGGGCCACAAGCAAACACTGACTCTTTTATTGTGTTATAATTGATGTTATAATGCTGTATGCTTGAAAGTGCAGCGAGCAGGAGGCCGGTCGAACTTTGGCCGTTGGACAAACAAGGCATATCGACCTATAACAAATGTTAAACAAGGGCAATATGACACCCAATCACTGGCAAAATTTGATAAAAAGAGGTCAGGGTCACGCAAATTTAAAGCAAACGGATAAGCATAAAGAACTTCACCCTGTATGGCATCATTGGCTACAATGAAAATGATGAAATCGACGACTTCCACTTAAGAACAAATATAGATAAATATACACATGCATACAGAGACATTCCGGTAAATTAACTTTCTGAAACCTGTGCAGAGGTTGATCTTATCGAACGTCTTGTTCACATTCAAGAGGCATGCAAACACTGGCCAGTTGCGAGAGCGGTAGAAATAAACACATTGATCATGCAGTATGCCCTGATCTGGTTTGTAACCGAAGTGATATTGCGGCGCTGCATAACTGAACCTCATGTATACACCTAATATATTATTTTTAACAAGAGGAGAAATTATCACCCGAGTATTAGCTCTGGTGGAAACCTATCATGCATGCATGGGACAGCATGATGGACAAATGAATGAACATTGACTCGTGACCATATTTTAAAGGAGAAGAAAAAACATAAACATGATGTATAACCTGCAGGTGAAAGAATGAGAAAATTTGTTTTGTAAATATGGTCTTCAATATTTCTTTCGATTTTTCTTAAGGGAAAACGGCCATTTGAAACCGTGAGACGAAATGTGTTATAGGGCTATCCAAAGAGTTATTGCTCTGTATTTTGTATATATTTGTATATAAACTATGCTCCACAAACTACATCAGTCTCGTGTGGAATCAAGATGAGATAACTGGAGCAATGCATGCATGTCTCAGTTAGGTGTATCTATCGCGCACCTGTTAATCCTGTCTCATGTCAACCGTGTGCCACGCCTGATCACATTCAGGGGAATAACTTTACATAATAACAGCCCAACAACTGACTATGCTTATATTCTAGCCATGCGAAGTTTGATCTCTAGCTTCGATATTTAGTATGTATTTATCTAAAGAGCTAAATATATAAAGAGCTAAAATATCCGCATTTGTACAAATCTGTGTTATGTAGGCTTGTAGTTATCATATCCACAATTCCGGTCGAAAAGCAAGAGTTTTTCTTTTCTTCAGTTGCATTTTCGGACTGTCGGATTGTCTGATAAGAATATGGTCAGAAAGCGCTACCCTGCAGAACCCAGTGTTTCATATTTATTTTTAATTACTCGGTTAAAATTACATTCTATAGAAAAGATAAATAGAACCATGTTCCCCATGTAACATGTGGACAATTCACACAGTGTAATATTTAAACAAGTGCAACAGCTGCCCTTTCCTCAAAATACTTAGAGTTTCCCGAAATACATGTACTATTAAAAACATTACATTGGGATTATTATGACTCTGTTATGAAGGGTATGAATTTAAACATCGAGATGAGAAAGCGTACAGGTTTCCAGAGTTAAGCATAAAGCAAGGTTAATATAGTCTATGCAGCCAGGGGAATGTATTCCATTGGCAAACTGCGCAGAAAGCTACACTGTGGTGAAAGATTTGTTCCGCTCTGAATGTCTGGTGTTTGGGGGATATGTGATACCGGCCTCATACAGGACGAAACCCTTCTTAGAAAGCGGCCTTGGTTATTTGTCTTCTTATTAAATATCTTTCTATAGTAAAATATACCAAGCTACTGCCCACCTGTACGTGTGCGGATATGACCATGCTTGCATATGATTTCTACCATTCGCCACGGAACCTGATTAGATTGTTACACGTGCTCGGGCAATACACGCACGCATGACTGGTTTCCCTCACTAATTAAAGTGCATGTATTAATTGTGGTCGTGTCACGTTCTTAAATATATACATGTTAATTAGCACAGTATTACATACGACATAACCATATGCAAATTAAGTGAAATACATGTATCATTTCAATTGCCAAGCTAAGAATTGCCATTTATCTATTTACTTCATTGTTAAGTTAACACAAGCAGTGGGTGGGATGATGCATTCCTTGTCCGTGGCATGGTTTGAACTTGAAATTTTTGTGAATGTGATGGCTGGTGATAGACAAGCACCTCTACCCGCTGGATCACGTCCTGCTCACTTGACATTATGAAGTGTATTTAGTTTGTATAGACAGTACATTATGTAGTTACATTATGCAGGTGATATTTACATTTACATATACATATATCTTCTAACAGCGAGAAATATCAAATATTACATACATACGGTTTTGGGATTTATTTCGCATGGTCCAGTACACAGCATGTATATGCACAATTTACAACTATATAAAATGCAATATATATTTTTTTTACTTCAAAGTAAAATACAATCACCGACATGCGTGCATTTATGATAGGACAGACATACTTAATTGGCTAAACACCTGGGACTTCTTCGTATGTCGGCACTACATCCATACGTAATCCATACCGCCACACAAAGCAGAGATATGTTGATACATGCAGATGTGAACACACACCCAGGTCTTGTTTTTGACACAGTGGGGCTATTAATGTTAACTGCGCAATAGGCTATGTACGCAGTTCGGGTATACAAACCACAATTTTGTGGAGAGAGAGAGAGAGAGAGAGAGAGAGAGAGAGAGAGAGAGAGAGAGAGCACTCATTGAATAAGTTTGCATTAACTACATGTAATTACGCCTGGAAGGTATGATTGTCATTTCATATGTTCTCTATATAGACGGAATTTCAACATGTTGACTCCAGATTAAGAAGAATCGTATGACCACTGTATATGACAACACGAGAAATTTCTCTACGTGTTTAAGTGCATTTATTGGACATAAAGATTACTAATCATTATACCCTGGAATTATTATAAGATTCCAAATATCATTTGTATGTCACATTTCATGCAGCATGGTCCTCTTGTGAAAAAAAGAGTGTTAGCTACAAATTTGCCTGAATCGTGCATATATTATGAAAAAAGAAAAATTCCCACCATTTTCTTCGTTATTGTTTCGTATTATTTATGTCATTTTCCTGTATCTTTATATAGAAAAAGCCTTGCTATGCGTTATATACAATGCTGTAATGATTGAAGTGAGTGTAAGAACTTACCATCTCTCAGTGGTGTTTATACTGCCTAGAATGCGTATTTACCTTTGCTCCATATATGTTTTTGGATCGTGTTTATGTTAATGTACAAGGTAAACACTATAGTCACGCGCGGCACTGATAACAACAATGGCTTTTACAATTTGTTTTCTATCAGGACAGTTACATGTTTGTGACAAGTGGACGTATCATAAACACACACTCGCTGGACTATGTTATATAAATAGACATTGACCATGACCACGGCAGGTTATACGACAAGCCTAACTATAGAATCTGGAAAACATTCCTTGAAACCAAGGATACGTAAACATCCTTCTGCATGGCAATCAAACTGTGATTATTCCTGAAATATTAAACCCGCGTGATTCGTCTACCGGAAGCGCGTGGATAACAACAGTGGGTGGGAATTGGACACCTTGTGTGTCACGAGAAGGTAATAGGGTGTCCTGGTTATAAATGTAGACTTTACGACATTAAACAACGGACGTGTGCGGTGCATGGAAAATTTCCCTGAGTCTGGAGATACTGACACATTCACAGAAAATAGTACACCTTGCGCATTGATGATTTGCCGCAGTCTGAAGATAGTGACACATTCACAGAAAATAGTACACCTTGCGCATTGATGATTTATCTCAGTCTGAAGATAAAGACGCAATCACAGAAAATAGTACACCTTGCGCATTGATGATTTACCTCAGTCTGAAGATACTGACACATTCACAGAAAATAGTACACCTTGTGCATTGAGGGTTTTCCTCAGTCTGAAGATACTGACAGATTCACAGAAAATAGTATACCTTGTGCATTGGTGATTTACCTCAGTCTGAAGATACTGACGCAATCACAGAAAATAGTACACCTTGCGCATTAAGGATTTACCTCAGTCTGAAAATACTTTCACATTTACAGAAAATAGTACACCTTGTGCACTGAGGGTTTTCCTCAGTCTGAAGATACTGACAGATTCACAGAAAATAGTATACCTTGTGCATTGGTGATTTACCTCAGTCTGAAGATACTGACACATTCACAGAAAATAGTACACCTTGTGCATTAAGGATTTACCTCAGTGTGAAAATATTGACACATTCACAGAAAATAGTATACCTTGTCCATTGGTGATTTACCTCAGTGTGAAAATACTGACACATTCACAGAAAATAGTACACCTTGCGCATTGATGATTTATCTCAGTCTGAAGATACAGACGCAATCACAGAAAATAGTACACCTTGCGCATTAAGGATTTACCTCAGTCTGAAGATACTGACACATTCACAGAAAATAGTACACCTTGTGCATTAAGGATTTACCTCAGTCTGAAAATATTGACACATTCACAGAAAATAGTACACCTTGCGCATTGATGATTTATCTCAGTCTGAAGATAAAGACGCGATCACAGAAAATAGTACACCTTGCGCATTAAGGATTTACCTCAGTCTGAAAATACTGACACATTCACAGAAAATAGTACACCTTGTGCACTGAGGGTTTTCCTCAGTCTGAAGATACTGACACATTCACAGAAAATAGTACACCTTGCGCATTAAGGATTTACCTCAGTCTGAAAATACTGACACATTCACAGAAAATAGTACACCTTGTGCACTGAGGGTTTTCCTCAGTCTGAAGATACTAACACATTCACAGAAAATAGTACACCTTGTGCATTGATGATTTATCTCAGTCTGAAGATAAAGACGCAATCACAGAAAATAGTACACCTTGCGCATTGATGATTTACCTCAGTCTGTAGATACTGACAGATTCACAGAAAATAGTACACCTTGTGCATTGATGATTTACCTCAGTCTGAAGATACTGACGCAATCACAGAAAATAGTACACCTTGTGCACTGAGGGTTTTCCTCAGTCTGAAGATACTGACAGATTCACAGAAAATAGTACACCTTGCGCATTGATGATTTACCTCAGTCTGAAGATACTGACGCAATCACAGAAAATAGTACACCTTGCGCATTAAGGATTTACCTCAGTGTGAAAATACTGACACATTCACAGAAAATAGTACACCTTGTGCACTGAGGGTTTTCCTCAGTCTGTGGATATTGACGCATTCACAGAAAAAAGTACACCTTGTGCACTGAGGGTTTTCCTCAGTCTGAAGATACTGACAGATTCACAGAAAATAGTATACCTTGTGCATTGATGATTTACCTCAGTCTGTAGATACTGACGCAATCACAGAAAAAAAGTATACCTTGTCCATTGGTGATTTACCTCAGTGTGAAGATACTGACACATTCCCAGAAAATAGTACACCTATATCACCATTATATATACCACTACACAACACCATTATATGTACCACTACATAATGCCTGTATCACCATGATATGTACCACTACACAATGCCTATATCACCATCATATACCACCAATATATGTATCACTATATACCACTATTTATTTACTGCTACTCGATGCCCATGCCACCATATGCACCGCTGCTCAATACCTATGCCCCCATAGCTACTCCGCCTCACCGCATTACATATGAAACAGAAAAGCCAGTGATTCCAGTGTTTTGCGGCACATAAATTTACTCGCATGTGGGGACGTAAAATGATAACATTAGCGATAAATTGTTGTATGACTGAATTTGAATTATATACGATACCATTTCCATTGAGAAATGAAAGTGAATGGAATGTCGATGCTAAGCGCATGAAATGACATTGGAATAAAGAATGCTATAGTTATCTGTGAGCACACATAACAGTTGATGTTTACACATTCCTTACATACTGCATGTCCACCTAGCATACAGCTATACACACATATGCTATGCATTCCGGGACGAACAAATGAGCGACGAATGGGACTAGAGGGTTAATGCGTATGGACATACATGTACGGTACATAGTTTGTTATTTGGGGTGTGGGGTGTGACTTTGATGACGGATGTAAAGCTAAATGTTAATTTACAAAATTGAACGACTGACGGATTTTTGTAGATTTGACTATATGCATAGGCTGCTAACTGTATGATAGTTATTTATACAGATTTAACGGCTTTTCATCGCAACGGCAGACACATATTTTAAGTTTTATACATTTATGCACCTGTAACATTCCTAGCTCCTTTCCGGAATCATTCATTAGCTGTTGACTTCTTCGCTTCAAATTTTTAGATTTTCTTAGTTCCTTGTTGGTTTATATTTGTGATTACTGACCTTGAACGCCTGTTATTTGTGATGATTTGCATACGAATGTCTGTTATGACGTTTCCATTTGAATGCTATTTAGGTGATCCGATGATGTTTTGGAAAACCTTTCATCTTATCATCTCATCATCTTAACGTATATTACTGTTTTTGTTGTCAGTTAGTCGATGTGACCCACATTACAGCCACAGAGTGCATAAACACTCTAATTTCGCTTATGGAGACTGTTAAATCTTGTCACAAGTACTCATCCTATTTTGTCATATTACGTATGCACACTCCAGAGTAGAACATAAGTACTGGCTCATATTCCAACGATCGAGGTCTTGACAAAGATCGTTACATCTTTTGCCGGACCGCCAATGCCAATTTACGTCATGGAATTAAGCTTCTTTTAAAAGTGAAGTCATTATTGTGAAATTGTGATACTAATTGTTCTATGCAAGTCACTTGTCCCGCATGATTTGATCATTCGCGTATATAACTAAGGGAAGGGCCAAATCTGCGATTTATACCTTGAGAGAAAAGTTTGGGTCAACTGACTCAAATATCTAAGTTATACAAACTGAACTTATTCAACTCACAAAACTGAGTCATGTGACCAAGTAAATCAGCCCAGTCATGAAACTCATCTGGATATATTGTTGACTCACTTGGTTCGTCGGAAAAGTCACAGGAGTCTTTCGTGGCTGACCTGATCTGGGCATATGATACAATTTTCTGAGTTGAATTATAGCTCAACTGTATGTAACTCAAAATTGTGTATTTTTTAGTTAGTTGACGAAAAACTTTTCTCTTAGTGTATACTGGAACAAATCTCTGCAAGGCCGTTGGGACATATGAAACTGCCATATCTTATGACCAGAGTTATATGGTGTACACAGTAACTAGAGTGAACACTTCTCAACAATGCCGCCATTTCAAATGGTACTGTTTTATATTACCAAAGCTATATTATATATACAATAGAAGAACAACTACAATGAAATGCTGCCAAGGACAGTATCTACTAGGCACAGGATGATGAGTGTCACGTCTGCAGTTTTAATGTTTCCCGAACTTATGGTGTATGTAAACAGTTCAGGTTATAGGTCTGCTCACAGGTGTCAAGCTACGTGCTCTTCAGCTTAGTTATTCCTTTCCAGTCTGACAGGTTGTTGTCAAACGCACGTTATTGAGAGAAAGAACTGGATGGGCCGAGTGTGTTTGTCTTATCACTACTACTAATGTCTGTACAATATATACTGTGTGATCATAACATTATACACCGAAAATCTATATAACAGCTCTTCAAGTTACAGTTTACTTTTGAAACTCTTCATACCCGTAAAAGCTGTAATCTACTGATGAAATTCATTCAACCTTTATGGAATGGACGACAAGGGAAAGCTACCATACCTGTCAAAATCATAGTCTAATTAAATGGTAAAACTCATTCCGCTTGCTTAAATTATTGTCTTAACGCCAAGCGAGGAATTGATAACTTCCTCTTTTTTAAGGTTTGGTAGGAATCGACCCAGGATTGACCATGGATCGACCATGGATCTCCCGCACACGAAGCGGACGCTCTACTAACTGTGCTATCGGAACCAGTCCGGTAAAAATAATGAAACTGATTCAAATTATATCACATAGGGTAATAATTATACCATATGGTAAAAGTGATCAAAGTTATTCAAGTTATAGCATACGGTAAAAGTGATCAAATTTATTTAAGTTATAACATACATGTATGGTAAATGCAATCAAAGTCATTCAAGTTATAACATACGGTAAAAGTGATTAAACTTGTTCAACTTTTAGTCTATGGTTAACATCACTGCACTATTTCAAGTGATTGAGAGTCAATCCACTTAATCTGGCAGCATGGACTCGCACTGCCACACAGAAGACAGTATATGTGCACACGCATAAGTGACTCCTCGTCGTCATCGTATGTTTGCATACGTAGTCGTTTTAAGTACGACTTAAAATCCAAAGCATACATTCATGCATACATTCCACTTAATCAAGTTAACGCATACACTGAAAGTCATGGCCATTGTCTACGTTTGGAAAACCATTCATCTATCTAAAATATGAAATAACCCAACAAGGCTGGTTAAGTAATTGGGACTCTTTATAGCAATCTTACTGAAGTTTGGCTGGACGTTGCGTAATATAACAGTACTGAGTTCATGATGCAGCTAAACTGAGCCTCGTGAGCACAAGGTGTGACGTCATACCGAAGTTACTCGGCCTATTATACATGAGAGTATTTCGGACTTTGGTCGTGGTGTTCCGCGACGGTCATAGATCACGGCTTAATCTTGACTCAGTATCAGCTTTACAGAGATATGTTTACAAACCTAGTCCCATGGAGGTCACTCACTTCAGTTTAACTCCTTGTACGTATGAATCCGTATGTAAGCTTGAGGTCATGCTGGCCTGGCTGTACATGCCAGCAGATTTAAAATAAAGCCACAGCAATTAAGTTGCATTCCTGTTGAAATGTACATAATGTAATATGAGTTTAAGTAATAATTATGTGTGCTAAAAGTAAATGTGATCTGAACAGGCGTTTCTAAACTTATTTCTAGAACCTTCCCCTGCAGTAAAAAAAACAAAACAGAAAAAAAAAAAACAACCAAACAAAAAAACAGGTCAACCCAAGCTTCGTGGCCACAGATGTAAAGAATACATAAATATGAATGAGAATAAAACCGTCATGGTTATTCTATATATGGGTATAAAGGGCGTGGCTATGATCATCACTTCGGGACGGCTAACTTTACAATAATCACTGCTAAGAGAGCGTATTTCAATACACACAGCTCCAGATGATTATAGCTGTGTCGGGTTATATTAATTTGCATTATGTTTAAGACGATATTATGGTTGTTTACCTTGGTAAACAACAAAACCAGAAATAAGAGCATACGTCAATCGATCGGTGACGTCAACACTAGAGGCCATATGTAGCGACCACGTGACCCAGCTATTCCGGAACGGTGAGGTAATGTTTCTAAATATAGACCATTACGCTATAACCGGCCGATGACTCAGACTGTATATTATAAGCCCGTAGAGGTATTTTCCCTCCACAAGTTACAAACCAGTGAGTCATCGCAACTTGGAGCAGGAGATTCTCCGGAAGCCAGCGACTTCTGGCCACACTTCTACTACGATTTTCTTCCCGAGAACTAAATATTATAACTGGCAAGCACAGTTTTTCTTTGTGGTCAGCGATGTACAACAGAAATCCCTCGGACAGTACCTCAGAGGACTCACAATCTCAGGCCGGGATAGCCAGCGAGTCTAAATACGTCGCCGATATCTTGTCGTCCATGGCAAACGGGGAGCCAGCGGCTCCTACGGTAAGTTAGACTGTCTAATGTGTATTTGTGAGGGAGAGTTATTAAAGTGGAATGGAGTTTTACATGTTGTGAAGGGCTGTGGGAATTTCTCCTATCCAAAGCGTTGAGCTCCATGACCAAACAATGGAGGTTATGGCTTGACCTAGCCATGGGAGGCTCTAGAGTATGGTTCAGTCGGTGTGTCCCTGGTTCAGTTCTGTATATTCACTGACGAAACTTTCATCTGACACCCCACCCTCACCCCCCAGCCCACTGTTTCATTAGGTTGTCTAATGACACATTTTAATTAAGATAAAAAACAATTCATAAATCAAGCTGGAACTGACGCCTTTCGACTGAATTGGGGGAGGGTATGGAGGGGTGGAGGTGTCGGTTGACCCGCTTTGACACAAGATCAGCGCAAACCATGTTATATGGAATGTGCTAGCGTACGGGCGCAATGCAGGTATACAAGTGCAATAAAGGTGATATGATTGTGTCTGGATAGATACCCTCTGATAAATCAATCAGTCAGTCAATCAGTCGATGAGGCTGAGAATATTCCTAGGTATGTATTTGCCTTTCAATTGATCCCGAGTTCACATGACGTAATCAATCACTTTTGCGAATCTGTTGGTATAAGCTCACATTTCGGTGAAAAATCCGTTTCACGTCAGAAAATTGATTTGGCCCACTACACTTTCTTGTAGGAAGTTTAAATTTGGCGACAGTTAAGTTCAGCCCCTATCACGTCACATCCCTGTCATACTACCACGGCTCTCAAGACAGCAAGACCCGGTCGCATTCCCCGGCACTGTGCGGGCATCAACTACCCTTTTAGCACTGCCATACGTCTTTAATAAAAGGTCGAATTTAAAATTTGCCTTTCGATCATTTCACTGCATTGGACTTTTGGGCTGCTGAAGTGTTTCACCCTCTCTGTGTATGTCTGGTGCATAGTTTTTGTCGTCCCGGTTCGCAAATTGATTTTCCTGCCGATAAGTTTTTCTTGACTTTGAACTTGAACGACTGTATGTCTGCCCATGACAATTCCTCAGGTAACCCTAAATCGAACCCATGGAAACTCAAATAACATTCTCCGTGTCAAAATTTCACCCCTTGTCGAGGAACAGCAACTTTTTGTCCATTCAACATTTCATTCAAATATAGTTGTGTTTGGTGTTCAATTATTTATTGTTACCCTTTACGTGCTAGACAGCCTTTCTTAGGGCCTGTCGATGCCGATGCTTGCAACGTGACCCTAGTCCAAACGTATCGATCCGCCTGGAAAAACGCTGCTGTCTCCATCTCCCGTGTGAGAGAGACCGTGGCCGACGCGGGATCTCTCCTCAACTTATACGACCCCTCGTGTTCTCTACCCCAAGAGATCGAGAAATAGAAATTGGCCTGTTAAACACATACATGTAAATCAGCTGTATGCTGGCCAACCAGTCACCGGAGCGGAAACACACTGTGCTTCGCAGAGAAAAAAAAAACAGTGTCAGTAGGCCAGTGTTATATAGTATGAGTAATAGGTGGTGGTTGAGCCATTCACAGTGTGTCAGTTGACAGCACCGCACTGCAGACCGTTACTTTCTCTGAAGTTTAGCAATCACCCCCTGCGGACAGTTATATTGCACCTTCCACTCCCCGCGGACTTACCTGGTGCCTTACTGTGGATATACTTGTCCTCAACTTAGTCAGTGAGCTGCTGTCCCCCGAGGCTACGTGGCATTACCCGTAACCATGCTTCAGTACCACATGCCTGATTACATGAACATGCATTATTTCCATCCACAGTACACCTTACCGGCGTACGCCAGTGGAGTGACCACAGGAACCACGCCCACACTCACACCTACCACGCTGGCTAACATCGAACAGACGTTCATCGAGCTCCAGTCCGTGCCCGTGAACTCCGGGGGACATGACCCTCTCACCCAGAGCGGCTTCGTCCCGCCCATCGTGGATCCGATCTCGGGCTCGGACCAGACCCCAGGTGGCACACCGGACCACTATGACTACAGTGATAGTGACCAAGAGTGGATGGGTCCAGCCACTAAGACCTCTCGACAGGGCTCAGGCAAGGCTGTTGTTACCGGTACCTCTTATCCCTCAGCCAGGGGAAGGAAATCCCGGCGTCTGGATGATGATCTCGAGTTCTCCTCAAACGTAAGACACCATCTGTTCTTGTAGAATATCGTATGTGGTGGCCATCATTTAAATCGTAAATTATAGATAAACAGAATCAAACTTTTGTAAGAGAATATCTGAAATTGGAGGATGGGTAATAGAATGCAGCCAAAGTTGAAGAACTTAACTGCTTAAATCAAGATTTCACTAAGTCGTGGCTTTCTTTAAGCTTAACTTCCGATTTGTGTGATAAGTGTACACAGGCTTAAGCAGGAGTCGCCTTCTTATCAAAAGAACGCGTAGTAATGAAAAGACGCATAGCAAAATTCCCCTTTTATAAGATGAAATAAAATAATATCAAATCTAGCAAGAAAATATCTATTTGGAAAATGTAGCAAAACACATCATAGCGAAATGGCTTTACATATGGATTTATTTTTATTTCGCTTTGGGAACATACTGTAAATATTTACTGTTGTGGCATACATTAAGCTTAACGTCTATCTATGGATAAGCGGTAATTTCTATGTTCTTGAATATGAAGAGACAATTATAGTGATGAGAGTTTTACGAAACGTTTAGTGGGTGATAATCCCATCCGACATACCGAAATGTTCGAAGTATAATGATGAGAGGCTCGCATATAGTTACGAAATGAGGTTACACTTTCGCAGTACTTCTGTCAATAAACTGCTCTAATATTACGTCTCACATATATATAGTGTTTATAATCCCTGTAACTCACATGCCCGTGTGTCTTCGGTTGGGGGTCGGGAAATCCCGGTGTGTCGACAGCTTCGCCCCTGAGCGAAATCACCTGAATCCCACGGCCTCAGCTCGACCACTCTAATTAGACCTCGGACAATGAACCTCTTATAGCGATACGCTGAAGCTTTGTGCTGAAATATATACCCTCGGGGTATTCTGCTTGTAAAATTACTGCGGAAACTCAACGGAAAGGCTTTTAATACATGAAGGTGGTTGATAAATGCTAGTTCCTGGTCTGAGCGACACAAGCGGAAAACCGTCACTGAAAGCTGTGGGCAGGGGGAGTTCTTAAAGCGCGGACAACTACGACAGCCAGTCATTCACTGTTATACACTGGTGGCGCTCCCCTGTTTTCCACGATCTACCCGCTGTCCGATCCTCTAAATTTTTTCACCTGTGAAGTATACTGTATTGAGACGGGACACTCATTTAGCAAGTTATTGGCTGAGTCGTGGTGTCTGGTTCATCAGGATGAACTCCGCGGGCTACCCCATGGCTTGGTCTCACGAGACTGAACACTACCAGGCCCCACAGGACTTGAGTTACCGGGCGAACAACAGTCATCACTTTCCCTACCACCCACAGCAAACCCCTCATCCATTTTACATGCCGGAGGTCTACCCTCGAATCCGATTGAATACATCGCGACATGTGAGTTACAGACAGCTTGTAGGTTGTACGATATATACAGGGTTAATATTGTGAGCTGTTACCGACAGATGTTTACTACACAGGCTGTTATTGTTGGAAATACTATGTTAGTTTGTTCAAGTTTCACTGTTAATGTTTTACTATGTTTATACATATATGTTCGTGTTCATATTTGCAATTAATGTATTTCTTTGTTTTTGTGTACCACAGGCTTCTCCCGAAGAAATCGAGAGGAGGAGAGTTCGGCGAGAGAGGAACAAAGTGGCTGCCGCCAAATGCCGCCAGAGGAGAGTAGATCATACAAACCGATTGATAACGGTAAGCACCTATCCTGCTTGGTTATTACGTTTTATCAGAATGTGCCAAGGCCTAATGACTAATTTGACCTGTTTATCTCCCACGCACGCCTAAACCATCTCACCATTGTTCACACCCACTGCTCCTATCTGATTTCAACAACAACAATGTTTGTTGTGCTCATGGCTTTGCGTCACTCTGAACCCTGAATTCTCTTTATCCTTTTAGGAGACGGACAAACTTGAAGACGAAAGATCTTCATTGGAATCTGAGATACAAACTCTTCAGAAGCAAAAGGATCAGCTAGAGTTCATTCTCCAGGCTCACAAGCCGTTATGTAAGGCCGATGGTATCATGGAAAAATCCCGAATAAAGCCAGAGTTCCATTCTGCTTGTGGGGCGGAAACTGACCATAGCAGCAACGGTGCAGCCGCATTTCCAAACGGCATCACCACCATCAAACAGGAATTACCTGATTACGTGGATGAGTACGGTAGTCAGTGTGGGATGAAGCCTGACCATCACTCTCTCCACCCCTGTTCCCGACCCAGCACTCTGCCTCTCCAGGCCAAACCAGCGCCAGCCAGATCTCTAGCCCAGGTCACACTGTCATCTGCTACAGGAATCTCCATCACCACGCCATCTAGCGGATTCTTTAGCTTTGATGGGTTTGACGGGCACAGTGGTTTGACGCCTATCGGGGGTCCATCTTGCGCTAGTCAGATCCATAGGAACTCGGCAGACAATAGCCCTGACGGCGTCACTTCACCAACTCTCATCTCATTGTGATACTGATGCTGCTGCGGAGGAGGCATTTTATATTTCAAACTTTTGAGACAATTTAAAAAAAACATTGTTCATCTGAACATGGCTGTTTTGTAATTTTGTTCATGTGACGATGGAAAAACTGCTGAATCATGCAGTATCCCCAGCAGTATCTGGTTATGGTCATGCAGCAAAGAAAAAAAGACTAAGTGGACTTTTTATTGTCTGATAATGCCAGTAGCCGATGCAGAGCCATTAGAAAGCATCGCGGTGTTTAAAATGTTAGATTTTGTTTCTCAGTATTTTGTGAAGACAGTCGGGCTTTGTTGCTCTTTGGTTATGGATCTAGAAAGTCCCGTGCCGGTCACGTGGTCGAGATTCAGAAGTTATGAATATGTTTCAATAGTTTATATATTTTATATTTGGGCATATGTGCTGTACAAATGCTTTTTTGTTTGTTAACTTCTACAAATATAATTTTCTGCTCCACTTTTCTGTTATTAAAGTTTCGATATTTGTTAAAAGTTAGTGGTCAAAGGTAATTATTTTGTGTCGTTTTTTTAGTGCTGAATTTGGAAAAGCTTGTTTTGCTCAAAAGCAATTGTTTACTCTTGTATTTATAATTTCGAGGCGTGTTCTAAGCGGATTTGAGCAAGTCTATGGCCCTGTAGGTTCAAATTTAGCCGTCAAATCTTGTCTTCTCTCGTCTTTATGATGGAATGTGGGATATGGCGTAGTTTCAGCACGATTGTTTCGACCAGCACCGTGTTAGTGACGGTCTTCCATACCGAGGAAACCTCCCGCGCTCACGTTTTGTACATTTGGCAGAGAAGGCTCGGTTTTATGAGAATAATTGCACTAGCAAACAATGGAGTGTGTTGGGAATGCCAGTAAGCTCTGGTGGTTCCAAACACAGCGATGTGAAGCCTGCCGATACAGCTTGTTCCCATGTGACGAGAATCCTCTCTCTTTCTAAGCCCGGATTCGGCCTCTAAAGCCACTAGCAGAGATACTGTTTGATTTCAACCGGTTAATAACGCCGCGGAGTTTTCCAAGTTCTGATAAGCCTTAAGACCGAGATCTTATTGAGATATTTACATAGTGTGTCTACTATGCAAAGAACCAAGTCAGCTATATGCTATCCTCAGTGTTAAATATCCATCAACTTATGCATATGATCTTTACCATTTTTTTGTACCAAGGCTGTTTGAATGTAATTTTGATGATACTATTTCTGGGTATTTTTGACGAGTTGGTTGCCTGAACGTGCCATAACCGCTCGTATATACGTGCGTTGAGCCGGTGACGTCTATCTATGTATACATTCACTATGTCTCCAACGGTACACCGAAGACGGCAGTTTTTTTAAACTTTACATTTTGGATCTACATATTACAGATGCCAGGTGCTACGAAATATTTATATTGTATTTATATATAAGTCTTCCCTTTACGTCGTACGTACTACATTTGGCTGGAATGGTATGTCTTATGAGATTGTCATGCTCGCTGAAACAGTTTGTTTTTATATACATGTAATTGTGGGCTTATAGACAGTAGACTAAGGTACTTTCGTGTGCTAACTGGCTGTATATATGATGGCGACAAACTGTTATTGCTGCGTCGTGCTATTAAAGGCTGCATGTCAATCTGCGTTCCTGTTCATGCAAATCTGTGTTCTGCAAAATGCATTCTAAATATTGATCATTAAGATCATTAAGTGTATATTTCGCTATCAAAATCCATTTCACGTTTGTCACGTCATTTCCATAGTCGTACACATTTCGTGTGTATATGCATGGTAATATATAAGTAATAAAACATTTGAAACTTACTGGTTTGTCCAGACTGTTCATTCAATTGACGACTGACGGACTGATTTACCGATCCATCTTCAGTGAAATGTTCCTCACAACGGTGTTTTGGTTCTATTAAAGTGAATGAAAGTCGGAGTATATTGTGCACCAGTCAACGCAAGCACCCGTAGACATAAACATGGCAATGTTTAATGTAAGAAAGATAGTACCATGTTGGGAGAGGTCTTCACACAGTGCTGAAATAGATAAACGTTTTTCCTACAGAGGTATACATTAACTCATTGTGCGACTGACTGAATGAATGAATGCTGAGGGTTTAACGTCGTACTTAACAATCTGTCAGCCACATGACGACGAGGAGTCATTAGGTGTATGTATATATACTGTGTCACCTTGTTTCAGGGCGAGTCCATGCCGCCAAAGTTATGCGACTGAACACCTGCGTTTGTTAACCAGGTTCAGTATTTGATGGATTATAAATGGCGTGTTTAGCTAAGAGGTGCATTACACCGGATTAGTCGTTTGGTGTACTGAGCTACATGTAGGGCATTTTCATGAAACTTTATTCAAAAACTTTTATCCGTGAGTGTACCCTAAGTTTAAGTACTTTGTAGAGGAAAATATCCTTTCTAAGTTTAATTTGCGAAAGTGCATGGGCCCCCTTTCCCATCTGTTAATCGTGACGTACAGTTTGGGTTAAGCCTACGATGAATAGATTTATCAGAATGAACTGTTCTCCAGTTCTGGCCCACGGTTAGTCCGTTGGCCAGAACAGTCCTATCTAACTATATTGTCATTTTCTTCGAACATATTTATTACACGGTGTACTCCTATATAAATACAACCTGGAACCCAACTTGCCCGCTGGATACATTTCATTTCTGAGTAATACCCTGTTGTGAATGGAAATCTTTTTAGTGTGTCAGGTATATATGAGAAATGTTATTGCAACATAGAGGAGCTTGTAGGTAAAAATATTCATATCTATACAATTCTGATCTTGATTTTGCCTCACCCTAAAAGCACAAATTTTGTACAATTGATTTGAATTTACCTCAAGCTAGAAGCACAAATTTTGTGAAGCATTGACACATACAGCAGTGTGTGTGCACGTGTTATATGTTATTTTTGCCAAAATATACTGTATACCACTTTGTACAGAGTGGGTTTTTTTTACCTCTGTTTTCTTCTTAATAATGTCATATTATTCATTCGTTGATTGGTTGATTCACTCATGTTTGGTGTGTTTATACATTGCACAATTATTTGAAAGCCAGTTTCATACTAGGCTTTTTATCTTTTTATTAATTGTCACGCGGACATTTATTTTTGTCAGCCTGAAATATATACACAACTTCTTCCTGGTTGAAACAGTTTAACATGTCACAATCTTCAGAGCTGCGTATTTCCGGTTTGCGTAGGTTGTTCCTGTTTGTCTATGTAAATATCAGTCGGATCCAAACTGGTCGCATTCTGTATACTATTGGTACATTGGTACTGATACATTTGATGCAGCCAGTGGTGTTATCTGTGATGAAGAATAAAGCACATATATATTATATCACTGAATATTAATAATTATTCAACATGTATCCTTCCAATGTGTGTATATAAGTCATATGTGTTATAATTTGGTCACCGTTGTCAAATGAGTTATTAACCAACTGGATTGCAAATGGCATTATCATGAGGCCTTATCACTTGAATTCTTCCGTTTTAGAGGTCTACCATGTGATTATTACGTAACACTCACCACGTGGTGGGAAGCTAACACGTGGTAGTGGAGAGGTGGGGGGAGGGGGTGCATTTTGTGTTATATTTTCGTAAATATAGGAAAATCAAAATATATGGTACATTTATCCATATTGTTATTTATCCATATAAATAAAAACATTAGGGAATTGCAGTTATACAGCGATATTATTTATGCATGATTAAATGCTCAACTCGTTGGTAAAGATTGAAGACAATACGACCTTGCAATAGCCAAAGCACATAATAGAGGTGTTTGTGCTGGTTGCGTTTTGTATTTTGTGACCGTTGCACTCATAACGTACATAACGGCAAACACTCAGCTTCACAAAAACAATACCTGACATGGGATATAGATTAGAACAGGCCCCAGTGGTCTTACGTAACTCATGCACCTTAGGGTCAGAGCTATAAAAGTCTTGATAGGAGTGCGGGGAAAAGCTCTGAAACGACAGTGAAAAGTGTAACGTGAGATAATATGCATAATTGTTTTACACTGCATCTATCGGCTGATGTGTACATACAGCACGCGTATCTAACAGATGTATAGGGGTCATCCGTGAATGAGGTGCTTATAGCGTGCCAGCGCGGCACAATGACCCTGGAGCCTGTCACCAATGTGGTCGTTATGATTTCAAGTCCAGCTCATGCTGGCTTCCTCTTCGGTACGTGGGAAGGTGAAACATTCTTGAGTTCGGCGTGAAATACCAATCAAATAAATAACAACCGTGCAGGTACGTGGTCACTTGTAATGTGTCCTATAGATTAAGGCTATAGCTACTCAATAACTGTCGGAATTCAAAAAGTGAATATCTCTGGTATTACGCTGAGGGGTGGGAAGACAGGTGCATGGAGTGGAGACATGGCAATTCCTACAGAAAGGCAAATTTCCGCACGCCACGGTCCATACGAGTTCAACAACCAGTGGATAGCAAATTAGTTAAAACTGATCTACCTCAGTTTGAACTTCTAAAAATATGAACTTCCTTAATGTAGGTTTAGACTAAAAAAAAGCTACGTGATGGGATCCACGTAGCCTATAGCTATGGAATTTTATCGCGTATTTCAGGGGGGAGGTGAGGCTTGGGTTGAGGTTGGGACGGGCGGCGGGGTCCCCTTGTTCTGCTATGTTCTTTTCACTCATATAATTATGTTCACCGTTGTAAAATTTATTCATTTACTGACTTCCGTGTTACACTACATGACGGTCAGTTTTATGGGAGGAGGTAACGTGTGCCCGTGGAGAAAACCACCGACCTTTGGTAAGTTGCTGACGAATTTTCCCACGTGTGACTTGCACGTCAGATTGTTGGAAGACAAATGACCTTCAGTGAACGTTACATTACACAAGCGGCCATACCAACCTGCCGTTATAAAAGTGAAATATTCTGAAGAACAGTGTTAACAACCAATCAAATAAACAATGAAATAAATAACGAAAATAATATATAAATAGTTTATTCCGACAGTGTAAAACCAACCGGCAGCCATTTGGCTGAAATGACAGGTGTTATCTGATGCTATTTGATCAATGTGTAGTATCTCAACCGCACATACATTTCAATATATTGCATTCAATTTATATACATTTCCCACCATATTGATGTCTGTGAACAAAAAGCTATGTATAAGCAACGCTTACATATGATCACATTTCGTGTCACCCTTAAAGGCTTATAGACCTGAAGATTTACACAGCTATTGATAACAAACCTAACGTTTTACAAAACCCAAATATTTGAAGAGCAATAATGGTCTACAGACGTAATTAATAGTTTATATATTTACTGGTAACAATGGTATGAAGGCATTAATGGTTTATAGACTCGGTTGTGTAAAGAAGTAATGAGATTTACTCGTAATGTTTTGTATAGACTGAGCTATTGCAGCACACTGACCAGTGAGGCGCAGTCCTTTCCGGTCGTACGTGGGAAGGTCTGTCAGCGGATGGTCATGGGATTCCCCCAGGCTGTATCCGGTTTCCTTCCACCATAATGATGGCCGCCGTTGTAAAAGTAAAATATTTTTGAGTAAGGCTTAAAACACCAATCGAATAAATACATTTATGTAGACTAGTGGCTTACATAACAAACGGTTTGTGCAATAAAAAGAGCTGAATATATAAGAAGGACAATTATAGTATCTTTTGATTATCTCCAATTCCTCATATGACATTTATTTCATCTGCATACAAGAAAGAACATACAAAATCCTCTGAATGAAGTAAATGCAATCTCCTTCAAATAAAAGAAAGAATCACAGGCCAGTTTTTCTCTGGCTACTTTTAGCTTCCTTATTTAATGGTGGACTTGCTGGAAAAAAGCTCGGCAAACATTTCTTTACTATGATGGACATGCCTGGCTAAACTGTCACAAGAAGATCCAACTGCTTACGGTTAGGATAGTTTGTACCTAAGGCAAAATCATCTGAATCATTGGTATAGAGTATATAGTACAATGTACATGTACAATTTCCACTGTACTCAAAACCAATGTGACAAAAAGCGTATTCTTAATTGTAACATTATATTAAACAGGCTAATACTAGTGAGGAAGAGTTTCAGCTTTTGGTCCTTAGACCCATATATGGTGTCTATATTCAACATATGCACCACTATAGCATGAACGGGCAATTAGCTGTAAGCTGACAATGATACATTATACGTCACTCTCCTATATAACAGCTGGGAAGCCAGGGTGTTTAGGTGATTGATACGTGATGTGTTGTACTTTCTAAATAGAACCCGGATTTAGTTCGTGCACAGTTAGAATATTACAAGCACAAATCAAACAATAGTGTGTTATGTGTTATACAATCTGTCACCAAAAGGTTCAGGCTTCCTTCAAACAATGAAGCAGTATATGCTAGCTGACCTCAGCTGCAAGGTTTCTTCGCAGTTTGATATAAGACACAAGTATGAGATAACACACGTTTGTTTCAATTATATAATGGAATTTTCATTTATTACGCTGGTGGTAACTTTTATGGGTGGGAGAAACGGACCTGTAGTGCGTAGTAAACGCATTTTTGATTTTTCTATCAATTTGAACTCGTATTAATTCCCCACTTCTGTACACTTATGTGTCCAGTCATGATTTTACATGTGGCAGGCAGAAAACTCTTGCAGATCATAGATCAAAGCTTTGCTGTCAAGCATTTTAGCTCTTCAGCCAAATTTTCCGCAAATGCCCAGCATTTTGCTTCTATATTAGTGTAATGTAGCTATACGCAAGAACCTACAATGGCTAAAAGAGAGGTCGTACAACTATTTAACAAACTATAATATTTTAAAGATTCAGTGTACGCTTATGAAGCCAGTATTTCTTCATGGTTTAAACTTGTACATCGAGGGGGTTAAGAGTAAATTTACGAGAGACATGCACATGCTGGTGGAGTTACACGTACACTGTGACAAGGTGTCGAATCGATCGTGGACTACAGAGCGTGAGTACAGAATCAAACCAATAGCTTGATTCCCTCATGTACGCGATAAAGCAAAACCACCACTGATGGGTTAAACACAAAATACAGCCAACTGTATCGATAGGTAAGACCAGCATATGTAGTGCACGAAGTATAGAAATGGCTTTTGAACAGATATTTTTTGCCGATTAACCTAGTTTGATAATGTATAAATGTATATAAGTATACATTCCTTATAGTGTGACAGCAGATGTATAGAGAATTGCAGTCTGATGAGCAGTATCATGGTAGAGTGAACGACATGACGGAGAAGTTACAACCCCGGCTACTTAGCAGGTACAGCACACATGGGTTCTGATTTACATACATGTACGAAACTGTGGTCGACGGAAACCGTTAGGTCGATTTGAGGAGAAGTGTAAAAGTAGATGTATGAGTCAGGATGAGTCATAACGCTGACCTAGCCCCGGTTACACGTATAACCTACATACTTACCACACAGTTTACATATGCCCTGCAGGCTACAGGCTTCTCTCGCTGTGTGTGTGGTGTATGCTTACGCAGACACCGTGTTACCTAAAGCTAACCACCTCCGCTAAAGAAAATCAGGCATGTGCGAACCGGCTGTTTGAAGCATATGTATAATGCATGTAACAAAATAATGTTACGCTCGAAACTTACGTTTAGCAATAAAGCATGTTCACAACTTCACATATACAAAGTGCCTTGAAAGTTGACTACCAATGGAAGGAAAAGTTGAAATGAATACACATAACATAATGTGGTAAGTTGGCTATGCAAAGTTATACCCTCACCCTCAACAAACGTAGTTATCCCATTTACACATCATAATCAAATATACTCATGTATTATATGAAGGTTCAAATACCTATACGTTTGATACAAAACAGACATAAACATCAAACACTTCACAAATAAGTGTACACAGACCTGATTCGTGTGCCAGCTATAACACTGTCGTTGCTATTCTGGTTTTCCCCTCTATTCTGTACGTCTTAATTATATGTAAAGACTGTTAAGGCGACGATGGCTATGCTTGTATAACTTTGTATTAATATTCTTCATCTCCTCCAAGATGCTATATACCCATACATACTTCATCTCCTCCAAGATGTTAAATAACATAGTTAATGACGTACAGCACAGAGAGTAAAACCAGAGCAGCGACGACAACGCGATAGATGGCAAATGGTCACACGTAACCGGTGAAATACAACCTTTTATCTATTTACCCCAGTTAGCGTTTTATTTTAACTGTTCATGCAAATGCTTATAAAATAGCATATTATACGCCCCCTAGCACCATGGATGGCTTGAGCAGAATATGGTAAACATATATGCAATGATGTTAATTACAATATATTGTCTCTACTCCAGAATTACTCAAAATGTGCTGTGCCGTCATTCACATTTAACATATAGTCACATTATAACAATATAAAGAGACCAGGCCTCGGGGAGGCCTACATACTCTGTCTCCTCAACAATGTTATATACCAGTACCAATACATACTTTCCCTCCGGCGGGGGTGGGTGGTGGGGGTGAGGGGGTGAGGGGGGGGGGGGCGGGGGATCGAAGGGCTCCATGGCCAAGTAGTTGGCGCCCAAATGCAGCGCAATAAGCCAGTAGCCCCCACCAATGTGGTCCGATTTACTCTCCTGCCGTACGCGGGAAGGTCTTTCAGCAACCTGCGGTTAGTCGTGGGTTCCTCCCATCACAAAACATCAATGAAAACTTCATCTCCGCAAACATACTATATACCCATACATACTTCATCTCTTCAAAGATGTCATATACCCACACGTACTTCATCTCTTCAAAGATGTTGTATACCCATACATACTTCATCTCCGCAAACATACTATATACCCATACATACTTCATCTCTTCAAAGATGTTATATACCCATACGTACTTCATCTCTTCAAAGATGTCATATACCCACACGTACTTCATGTCTTCAAAATGTTATATACCCTTACATACTTCATCTCCGCAAACATACTATATACCCATACATACTTCATCTCTTCAAAGATGTGATATACCCATACGTACTTCATCTCTTCAAAGATGTCATATACCCACACCTACTTCATCTCTTTAAAGATGTTATATACAGATACATGCTGCATCTCTTCAAAGATGTCATATACCCATACATACTTCATCTCTTCAAAGATGTCATATACCCACACGTACTTCATCTCTTCAAAGATGTCATATACCCATACGTACTTCATCTCTTCAAAGATGTCATATACCCACACCTACTTCATCTCTTTAAAGATGTTATATACAGATACATGCTGCATCTCTTCAAAGATGTCATATACCCATACATACTTCATCTCTTCAAAGATGTCATATACCCACACCTACTTCATCTCTTCAAAGATGTCATATACCCACACGTACTTCATCTCTTCAAAGATGTCATATACCCACACGTACTTCATCTCTTCAAAGATGTCATATACCCACACGTACTTCATCTCTTCAAAGATGTCATATACCCACACGTACTTCATCTCTTCAAAGATGTCATATACCCATACATACCTCATCTCTTCAAAGATGTCATATACCCATACGCACTTCATCTCCTCCAAGATGTCATATACCCATACATACTTCATCTCCTCCAAGATGTCATATACCCATACATACTTCATCTTTCCAAAGATGTTATATACCCTAACATACTTCATCTCTTCAAAGATGTTATATACTCATACAGGCGTCTCCGTGGCTCAGTCGGTTAAAGCGCTAGCGCAGCGTAATGACCCAGGTCTCTCACCAACGCGGTCGTTGTGAGTTCAAGTCCAGCTCATGCTGGCTTCTTCTCCGCCCGTATGTGAGAAGGTCTGCCAGCAACTTGCCCGGTTTCCACCCACCAATCAAATAAATAAGTAAATAAATAAAATAAATATACCCATACATACTTCATCCCTGCAAAGATGTCATATACCCACACGTACTTCATCTCTTCAAAGACTTCATATACCCATACATATTTCATCTCCTCCAAGATGTCATATATCCACACACATTCCATATCGACTAGAAAACAATATCCTAATATCTGACACATCCATTGTTACAGATTACTACTGTATAGTGCCAAAGAAATACGAATAACATTAGTTCGCATTTTGTAATCTGTTGTATACTACACCACTAATCCACATTTTCTCATTGTGTAAATTGTACCGCTGAGACGGATTACGTTATGGCCAAAACGAATAGCTGGAATTCATATGTTTCTGGATTGTCCGCTTAAATTAAGCCTGAGCGAATACTATTATACATTAACACTAGTATGTAATATGTAACTTCATACCATAATGATCTGCAAGAACAAAAACCAAATGTTTTACAGTAATGTAATATTAATAAAGTGAAGTGTCTTGAATAGTTGAATCACCGCGTTTCCCAAAGTAATCTGTTAATATACGACAACATGAGGAGTAAAACCAGACCAGCGACGACAGTAAAATATAGCTGATGTATTGTCGCGCGTAGCGGGAAAAATCTGACCTCTTCTCAATTTACCTCAGTCATGGTTTTAGTCCAACTGTTCCTGTAAATACGTTATAGCAGCAATCTGGCACCTTAGCTTAAGCGGAATTAGGTTGAAAAACATGCAGTCCTCTTATTATTTATTAGACGTCACTGGTCTAGAATTGTTCAAAAGGCTGATTACCCACAACATTCAAAAATAATCTCATGAAAAATATGTAAAGGGATTTGGTCTAATCTCAAACACAGTCAGTTTTCAGTGATACAAGAAATATAATTGATACTGTAGGCGTGACATCTTATTACAATTTTAATCTCGTAATCCATGAATAACTTCCGGGAAGATTTCAAATTTAGGTATCTCAGTTGCGTTTCGATTGCAACTGTTCAAAATACTAGTATGTTGAAGTGAAAAAACATGGATGCTTATACTGCCTTGGCCGCAGGGATTAGAGGGTATAGTTACAACTATATAGAATAGATAGCCATAGATCTTAATTGAACGCTCTGTCCATATTTACCAACCAGTGTTATTATCATCATAAAATTTAAGTAACTTAAGAGTGAGTTTGATTGAGTATCCTGGACACTCTTTTTTAAATTAGAAAAACTTGTTACGTATAGATTGAGTGACATCACCACATTTCATGCACACTATCTAGCACAAGGTGAGATATGTATACGCCAAAACTCCTACCTGACCGAAAGTTTTTAATATCTAAAACAGTATATACATATCAGATGTTTCTAGTGTTGATAGAACCGATTAATTGGTTGGTTTGAACGCGTGGTCATATAATTGAATACAGTTAACGTAACTGCCAACGATTCTTCGAGTCTTTGCCTCTTCTCAGAATTTCATATTTGCGCGGAACTGCTTAAACTGAGGCCATGCAGAACGAGACTGACTGTATAATTGTGAAGGATCCGTGACTCAGGTAGATTATTGCTATTCAAAGTGAAGTAATAACCCTTACCTGGAATCCCGCAGTTCTAAATATAACAAATTTCACAGGCTTCGGTCTATATTAAGCCAAAGATTTTATACACCTGAGGAATTTCCACACGAAAGCAGTCTATTTTAGTTCCTGTTTGTTGTAGCCGTGATATACTAGTCAAAGAGGGGGGGGGGGGGGTAGAGGGTCAGGAGCACAGTCACTGGGTGACTTTTGTTGGACAGCTTTATACAATGTCGAGCGTGAGACATGTATACATGGTAACACTAACGCTCGCCGTGTATTTACACACGTTCCTAACGTGAAGCATTAATTCCACATTTGAAGTACAAACACGCAGACAGTATACATTTCAGCGCGGTTCTATATAAGAGAGGGGCCTCCGTGGCTCAGTCGGTTAGCGCGCTAGCGCAGCGTAATGACCCAGGAGCCTCTCACCAATGCGGTCGCTGTGAGTTCAAGTCCAGCTCATGCTGGCTTCCTCTCCGGCCGTAAGTGGGAAGGTCTGCCAGCAACCTGCGGATGGTCGTGGGTTTCCCCCGGGCTGTGCCCGGTTTCCACCCACCATAATGCTGGCCGCCGTCGTATAAGTGAAATATTCTTGAGTACGGCGTAAAACACCAATCAAAAAAAAAAAAAAAAAAAAAAAAATAGAGACTTACAGCATAGAAAACAAAACCAGACAAAGCAGCGACGACAGATGGTCACACGTAACCGTTGAAATATGGATTGTCCATTTACCACGTTTTCTGTTTCATATGCATACTTACATAGTAACAAGTTACTTAAGAAGCATATAAGTAAAACGAAATATTCAGTGATGTTAATTGTAATACTGGTATATCACTGCTCTAGAATTACTCTGAGACTAGAACACAGTCTAACTAATATATAGAGAAAAGAGCGAACATAAGCTAAATTATCATGCTCCAAACATGACAAGAATAGATAATAAAAACACAAAGCAGTGATTAAGTTCAACTTGAAAAAAATTAACGATAGATAACATGAGGATATAAAGCGGAATTTCCTCGGAGTAACGGGACAAGTTCCCCGCGTGATCTGCTACAAAACTGACCGTGTTTGACACACGGCTCATGGAAGGTTTATAAAGTCCTTGTGCATTAAACTGCACAAGTGTGCAGTTACTGAACACCAGGAAAACGGGTCTTCGTACAGATCCGGGCGGACCGTCAGAAGTCAACTGGCTCGTAAGCAACATCTAGGTGTATAGGCTTGGGTTCACTTGAACTGTACGTTGAATATACGTCTTAAAAAAAATGAAAACAAACATGAACAATTGCCGAAGTAAAACGAACTACTCACTGATAATCTCGTCAATTCCACGAAAACACTCTAAAGGAACACATTTTCAATTACATTTACGAGAAAATATAGACCTAAGCAAACCCATGCAAACTTAGCTAACTTTTTTATCTGCATAGTCTTCTTATAAGAAGTTTCAACATATAATGTGTAAAATTATACACCCGCAAGTGGATGCACTAGCACCACTATACAATCCGGTGCTGTGTCTACCACTACATAGTGTTGTTATTGATTCAGTTATAGGAGATGTCCATCTGGATATTCATGCAATCGCGTGCACACTTGCAAGTGGTCTTTTCTTATCGTATACATAAACAGTTAAAACCACAGAATGATAATATTTATTGTTTGTTCATAAAGCAAACATACCTCGACCAAGTTTTAGTTTTGGGATGGATTTATTTGAAGGTTTTAAACCTTCTCCTCAGTTAGGGATTGAAGCAGGGCTGTGATGCTCCGCTCCATCACTGGGAATCAATGTCGCATTAACTTTCAAACATAAGCTTATTTCATGTAATCAAGGTTAATGTTTGAGCTTCAGTGCTGAAACTGGTTTGTCCACATACAAACGCTACGTTTGTTATAATATTTGTATTCTGAAGTGAAATATTAAGAAGTTTATATTTAATTATTTTGTTTCATAGTGTTGACAACGATCTTACGAATGTTTCGATAATATATATTACATAACAGTATACACAATTACACAGAGACATTGGTAAACCTCCTAATGTAAGAGGACAACGGAGCTGGCAAGCAATGCTCTGAAGTACCCATTACATCATTCTGGCAAAGTTCCTTGCTGGTAAGTATTCGTCGAAGGGATGCTGGCATCTATATATAGTTCATAAGAGCAATCACTCATCTGTACACTGTCCCTGTAGTGTGTGAAAGACAATACTCTGTTGTCAGTGAAACGCTACATGTTCACGAAATCAGATTCAAAGATATAATAATTTATTAGTGCCAAACTGTAACTAATTGTAACAGAAAAAGGAGACATGTTGGAAAAGGAAACTAACAACAAAGAGTTTGGATTCGCACATGGCCCAAGTCAATTAAAATATGAGGGATAAAGTCTTTTGACGAATCTTTTGATATGCTACGTACTTTATATGTTAAGTACATATGTTAGCCTATATACCAAGAAAACACATGTGTCCAATTAAAGTGAGTTTATAATTATACTACGTCTAGCATACCTAGTTACTTGATTGTAAGAGGACAAGGGCACTTATATATCGGATAAGCGGTCGACGACACATGCATACATATACATGTTTGTCATCACCAACAAAACTGACCGCAATCGTGGAAGAACATTCTTCAGTACAACGTTCAACGACAGCGAAAGAAACAAAAGAATATATATATAGGATAAGATTGGAGGAGTGGATGGGTTAGGTGGTTCGACTGTGGCCTAACGTCAGGGGGTTTGTTAGGTAGTGCCTGGCTATGTGCGGTTGCTTTCTTCCTGCTCATGTCAACGTGTGATAGATGTGATATTTGTGAAATTGTCTACAATATGGAATATAGCGTATGTGAACTAAAGAAATAACCTGCAGTTCATAATTACAGTTACAAATGGAGTTGGTACAGCGCATTTCAAGAATATGTATATGAACACGTGACCACGGTTAGAGCATTACGGGTATTTTATCCAGCAATACGCTGATGCAGATATAACTGTAAACGGCAGGTGTTTTGGTCACCTGAGGGTACATAAACCTGAACTGTATCACAACTGATCGACACGCCATTATGTAACAGCACATAAAGAAGAAAAAGAGGAAGAAGAATCCAGCAATACGCTGATGCAGATATAACTGTAAACGACAGGTGTTTTGGTCACCTGAGGGTACATAAACCTGAACTGTATCACAACTGATCGACACGCCATTATGTAACAGCACATAAAGAAGAAAAAGAGGAAGAAGAATCCAGCAATACGCTGATGCAGATATAACTGTAAACGACAGGTGGTTTGGTCACCTGAGGGTACATAAACCTGATCTGTATCACAACTGATCGACACGCCATTATGTAACAGCACATAAAAAAGAAGAAGAAGAAAAAAACAAACAAACAAACAAACAAAAAACGCTGCTCTATATGTATAATGCCTAGAGCCGTCAGGCCATATATTTTACCTGAGGCAATCTACTTGTTATCGAACAGGAAATCTGAATGTGAAATAACAAAGACAAAACCATGTCATTTATGTCTGCCTCGGGAGAGTCTCATGGAGAGCGAGCACACATGATTATATGCCACATGCTGGGCACATATCTGAAAGATCAAGCGCAAGTACACGTGCACAGCTAAGTGTTGGGTACACAATATGCATCGTGTGGAACGTAACATTACACTCTTCCATGGCTTCATTTTGCTATACTGCATATTTATGCAAATGCAAGCGCATGTGCAATAGTAAAATCTAAGCTTCAAAGTCCAACATTCGTATACCACTCTTAAACCTTGACGGGTCGTTCCAAGTTGCTAGTCGAAAGATCCATATCCAAAGCAATCTAAACACAGTTCCCGTACAAAACGTAATAAACAATGATACAAATAGCAAACAAAGCTGGTAACATGTACGAGGAAAGCAGTCATCAGTTTGCACTGATGTTGGAGGACAGTCGCTGTTGCTTGATAGGCTATCCCGAAATCAAATTTCATGAATAATTTCCACACCTAATACACCTTGATTGCATCATGTTGATTTAATAAACATGAGTGCTTATACACTCCCAAGTAACGGTTTAAGCGGATACGGCTTGTATACAGGTTGTCAGAAGTCATGCAGTCTGCAGTCAAATCCTGACTGTGCATAATGATGTACTGATGAAATAATATGAAAGACTACTTAACTGCATCGAGAGTAAAACCAGGGAAACCAGTCATGTTGCATCTGTCACATCGAGTAATCTCCCTTGTTTATAGTGTTTTTTTCTGTGCGGATCGTTCCATCTTAGCTTTTACCTCGACAATGCCACGTGATTTCTGATTGATATATACCTTGTGTACTCCCACAGGCATTTGAGGAACTTCAAATCCAAACCGGGCAACCCAGCCCTAGTTTTCTTAACGACTGACTTGTGGAAATAACCCAAACACTTTTCTGGGGTATATACTGCCACACAGGGAAGACGTGGACATCACGGTCACCTTATACAGTCAAATAGTAGTCAGTTTTTGCTCTTAGCACACTTGTTTACTGGTAATGTTGTGTAAGCAATACAGGATGCTGCAAGCGTTTAACTGATGGTAACATTTGACCTTTTGAAAATAGAAACAATCTGGAGCGGCCTGATGTAGAACTCAGTACCGACGGGCGACGCAGACGAAGATTTGCAACATGTACTAGTAATGTTTTCTCCATGAATGATATAAGTGAGATAAAATGGAGATCATTTCAATAACTTAGAACATAATATACATATCTATTTAATCGGAAGGCCAATTTCCAAAAAGACGTTTAATTTAAAAATAAACCACCCAACAACATTGTGTACAGAGAAGCTATCAGCAATTTTCAATGATAATGGAGTCGCGAGGAATGTTCTAGGCAAAATTAGTATTTACATCGGGTACGGCGCTAGTATATAAGTTGTCGATAGTTAAAATATGTATATCTTAGTTGCGCTTTGATTGCAACTGTTCATATATCCAACATGGCCATCTAATTCAACATGATGAGTACTCTGCCCCTAACGCCGGGTTAGAGGAATTAGACACATCAGACAGTTGTGAAGCCGGAGATTTCAGATATCCTCTGCGCTCATTGTAAAACATAAGAAACTTAGAGTAAAGGCGATTGATAGAATAACCTTGACACACCAGCTTTTTTCAATAGTAACGCAACAGTGACGTTCATTGAAACCGTCATATAACACACAGGATCAAACAAATTTGGCAAGGCGAGATACACGTATGTACACATCTTATGCATGACCCTTCAATATATTGCTATACAAGCAGGGCTAATTCCCACTGTCAAAATAGAAACTATACCTCTTGTCCTAAAGTCTGCGAGACAGGAAACCGTTTAGTCTTTTTGTACAAATACAGGTCCAGATAAGATGTATCATCTGGAGGGTAAGTTGTTTCCTTTTCAACATCTTTCACAGATTTTTTGCTACATATGAATTGTCATATTCATACCGGAACAAGTATAGGTCAGCCAAAGAGGGGCACAATTTGTAACCATCGGAATACCTACACATTATATGTCAGTTATTGCCCGTTATTCACTAAAACACCGGCCTGAATAAATTTTGTGTTGGGGCAGATGTAAGGTCCGTGCAAGGTAGTAATCTGGTCGGTGTATGGCTGATGTTGGGAAACATTAGGCTACACTCATTCCATTAAACAGGCAATTCCGGAGATTTTTGGAAAACATGAAATTATGTTTTTTGTATTTATCAACAATATCTGAAATTATTGCTTTTCAGTGCATATCAGACTCGTTCGAGTACTGCATGTATCTATAATGTTAAGATGTTTGGAAAGTTTGAAATAGTTATAATGCGACCCGCTTTATAAATTTTATAAACTTTAGTAACGGTTTTGAGCGGTAACACGTGCACAGGCGAGACTGATATTTTATGAAAGGTATATTTGGGAGCTATTTTAAAATAATAGAAGAAAAATCGATTGGATTTGCACTGATCGAGGTTTCATCAAGGTTTCGGTGAGAGCCTCCGCCTCGAAGTCAGGAGAACTACGAAGTAGCGCGGGGTGGGTTATATCAGGGGGGATAATATCAAGGATTGAGAGGTTAGAACAAGGAAACAAGGACTGGTAGGCCTGGTAGCAGAGTAATGTGACTGAGTGGGTTGTCTGATGTCTTTGGCATGATTCTTCACAGACGGCAGCAGTTTGGCAACGTCACAGATTCTGCTAGAAAACGCAGAATGTGTAAAAACATCTAATGACTACTTGTTGTCATATAACTGGAAAATTCGTAAGTATGACGTAAAATCCCAAGCATACATGTCCTCGAAAAAAGTTACCGTGCATTTTGCAAGTTTGCATAATTTTAACAAACGTTTGAATGAATAAGATTATACAAGTACATCCTCTACATTAATATTCGTTATAGGTGACCTCGGAATGTGCTGATTTGCCATGTTTGTCATAGAATAGTCACACTTCAGCCATAGCAAACGTTTACCCATTCAGTCTTTAAGCCATTACGTCATGCCAAGACTGACTTTAAACGAACGTAAGCAGGCGGTTGGTATGTTTGCCTCAAGATTAACGTAACAGGAGGTCGTGAATCTATGCGTCATTACAAACATTCGTGGACCAGCCGTCAACCAATGAGGACGTTCCAGGTCAAAATCGCACCAGAGATTCTGGACGCTCTGTCCATATTTACTTACAAGAGAATAATACTCACTGTAAAACTTGGAGTGAAGGCGTTTGATGGAATAACCGTGACACACTAGTTTTTGCAGCGATAACTTGTGACGTTAATTGTGATCGGCACACAACACGCAGGATCTAAGAAATGGTACAAGGCGAGAAATGTACACGCCATAGGTAGAACCCATCGATATATTGTTGTCCAAGTAAGGATAATTTATAATGTCAAATTTGGAACTATCCCTCTATGAGGCGGATGCATCGTCACAGAAACACCATAGCAGCGCTCGCCCGACGCCAGAAAATTCTTCTAGTCGTCCACGGGTAACGACGCCTGTGCAAGATCGGTAGATTCGCGTGACATCTCAGGAGCAGACGTCAAACAGCCGTAGGAACCGCTCGAACCATTCCAGATCATCGTTGCATAAACCCCACCAACCGTAAGAAATCTTCTGCGGGAAATTGGATCTCACGGATGTCGTCCTGCGATATATCCGTTGCTGACACCTCAGAATAGTCAAGTAAGGTTGCAGTGGTGCTGACAGCACACTGGTGTCGATTAGTCTTTACGGACGAATCACGTTCTCACCGTTCCCATTCAGATGGGCGCCAACGCGTGTATTGTCATCGTGGTTAGCGTTACTTTGATGCCTGCATGTGCTGTCGAGAGAAACTTTCACGCAATGGCTAGAATCTATGCGTCAAAACAGACATTCGTATATCAGCCGTCAAGCAAGATGGACTTCCAAGGTCAGTAATTGCAAGGCCAATTCCCAAACGACGATTAATACAAACTCCCAACCAAGAGCTAAGAAAGTATGGAAAGTACGAAAATAGGACGAAATCATTCGAAGAGAAGTAGCCACAAGTTTTTTTAGTGATGTTGGAAAGAGGCAAGGTATGTTCTTACAAGTTGGCAAGTTGGCAACTTAGTGATATCAGTATGCAAATCGTGTACCATGCTAGAATGCTTTGACTGCAACTATTCATATGTCTAACGTGGCGATATGTATTTAATTCAACGCGATAAATGTACCGCAATTCCTTGCTCGTTTGGTGACTTAAATGAGACGGAGGTGCACAGAAACCATCGACGCTCCTGGTGGACGTACCTATTAGGTCTACTGAGCTTGCCAGCTTTCATTTTGACACTTCCTCCATCAATGACCTTGAAAACACGTTAGCGACGTGACTCGAATGACCATTTTTAGTCTGCTCATTGGCAATGGGTTGTTCTTCGACCATGAATAGAAAAAAGACAGTATGTATTCGAAAATGGAAGAACAATAAATTTATATCTATGCACAATTGCTTGGTTGCGTGAGTATATATTTACCACCTGAGTGACGATACGTAGTTTTGAAAAGCTAGAAAGAGTTGCCTCCCCTGAAACACCTACATTTGACATATGTGTGTGATGCACATGCATGCGTACGAGGCTAGAAGGCATGTAAGCACCGCAATGAATAAAATCGACACATGGCATATGCGAACAGTTGAAATGAACGCGAAACTGGAGTACATATTTTGATTGTCGACAGCTTATATAATAGTATGGCACGCGATTTGGATACTGAAATAAATTTATAAGCCTAGAACATATATTCTTTACGTCATTGGAAAGTGTTGACTGTCTCGATTTGCTTCTTCTTACTTTACATACTTTATTATTTCTTTATTGGTTTTTCTTTAACATTGCGACCTAGAATTTACATTATAGTGGACGGCTGATAAACAAACTTCTGTTTCGACGCCTAGATGTAAAAAAATTACTTTTGGGGGTCACTCTGTTTTACATGGAGATACACTGTTTCTCACTTGAAAACGGTAAATCAAACTATTTAAGCAAACAAGGGCTTGAGTGTACAGCTGAAGTATAGCAAGAGGTCAACCCTGGCTATGTAAACCAAGATGTTCTTTGATAGACACAGCAAACCTTTGTTCAGTCTAGCTTCACTTTCGAACCATGCCTATTTATGAAGTAATATTGATTAAATAGGTATTTTTAATTTTTTAAAAAGAGTTTATAATAGATATTTCCTCTTCTTCATATTCCAACTCATTGCACGGCCATGTGCAGTCTAATTTATGGCATAATTTAGTAGATACTGTGTTAAGGTTTAATATAGGAGGAGACGTTAGGATTCGGCAGGCCATAACCGACATTAAAAATACACATCAGTAAAGATGGGGATAATATCGAGCTTAGGCAAGAAGAATCTGACCTTTGAGGAGAGTTATTTCTGAGTTATATCTAACTTTAGAAGACTACAGCACGGAAAGTATAACGAGGCCAGTGACGATAGAGTGAGAGCAAGGATAACTTAAATGACAGGTTACTTGTATGTGATTCAGTTGCGCTCAAAAGTTAAGTACGTAGATATGGAAGAGAGGTTATACACACATGTGAGGGATATCTAAAGAAAGGCTGAAGAAATAACTAGATGGAGAAAAAGAGTCTGGCGATCACGGCCACGCCATACGAATGATTCATATTGGCTGGACACATGTATACGCAGCCGCAATATCCACTCTCAGTTCCAGTCTGTCACCTACATGTGCATGTACATACGTTTTTCTGTCGTGTGTTTGGCATTAAAATATGAGTAAATCATGGCATAAACACAATATCCAAACAGATTTTATAGGACGCTGTACATTTACATCGGTTACCTGTACCCTGATTGCTCAGTACTCTGTGCAAGTACAAGTAACCTCGCTGACGTTACAGTCTAACGGGCCTACCTCTGAAGAATAGACTGTGATGAATTCTGAGATCATGCGTTCGAATTCAGCTCGTGCTGGCTCACTTGGTTAGACGCAATGACTTCTCCTGGACGATTCTGTACGGTTATCCTCACCAACTGGTAAACTTGTCCTCCATGATTTAATTGAAATACTCTGGAAAGAATGTGAAGTACCAATCTTATGAATAAATGTACGCAAGACAGTTTAAGAAAATTGTGTAACCAGCATAGAATGAAAATGTAACTATATCATTCCACATATGCTCATCATGCAGTTATATTGGCTCTTTTTTATATGTACAACTAAGTACATACAACACCAGAGTAAAACCAGCGTAGCAAATCCGTCCTTAGCCTAAGATAGGCTTTTATTTCAATTGCCCATGTGAATGCTTATATAATAGCAACTTATGCATGCTCTTGCATCACGATGTAGGCAGAATTAGGTAAAATTAGGCGCTGCGAGAGAACCGGTAAGACCTCGGGGAAAAACAGGAAATTAAATCACCTATAATATAGCTAAAGTTGTGATAGTTGGCAAATAGCTACACGTAACCGGCGAAACCGCGTGCTTCTTGTCAGTTTAGACCATTTAGGGTTTTCATGTTAATGCTTAAATATTATAATGCTCTATATAGTTTGTTTCTTCTAAATGTTGCCTATGTAGTATTCGCTACAAAAACTGCCCTTTTTCAATGACACGTAACACGAAGATCGATGTGTTAGACATCCATATTGTTGCACATAAAATGCAGTTGGAATACTTTTACAAACTGATAATGTTAAACTCAAAGGAGTTTTCATTTCCTCGGGTGACATCATAATTATTCAAAACCAAATGGCATGCTGGACAATGGGCGTGGGGAGATATTTGTTTTACAATAGCTGCACGCCAAGCGGTTAGATCACGCAGACAACACTGTATTATAGCATCAGAAGTCCATCACCAAGAAGTAGGGATGTTGTATAGTTCTAGAATGAATCAATGAATGAATGACTATGGCTTAACGCCACATCGGCAATCTTCCAGCCATTTCGTGGCGACATACTTCTGGATAATGGACTTCTGATAACCCATATGACACACGTAACTGCCATGAGATCATATAGCTACAAGAGATGAAATGACTTTTGTTCAATAAGGTTACGCCGCACAAAACGTGGAAAGGAATTTCATGTATTGCATAGTCAGAAACAGGGTTAAGGTAAAGTCGATCATAGTTTAGATAACTGATGTCCTCCGTCAAAACATAGTGGACTCCGCCCATTTGTCCAGCATGCCCTCGTTTTTAATAATTATGAGGCAATAAGTCCTTTGAGTCAAAAGCAAGCTTATGGTAGTTAAACATTATGAATTAAAATAAAGTTGGCATAAAGTAACTGCATTTTCCTTGCAACGCCCAACATACATGTACAAGTATCAGTTTGTAGTTCTTCTGGTGTCACTCACTAAAGGCAATTTTAAGAGTGAGTATGAATGATAATACTGGGAGTATTATGCCCAATGTCAATTACCGATCTCTGGGAAGTTACTGATGAACTTTCCCACATGTGCCTTACAGATGATAAACACACAACATTGATTTATTTGTTTATTTGATGTTTTACGCCGTACTCAAGAATATTTCACTTATGCAACGGTGGCGACCAGCATTATAGTAGGAGGCAAACGGCGGAAACCCGGTCACGACCACGTACCAGAAAGGAAGCAAGCATGAGCTTGACTTGAACTCACAGCGACCGCATTGGTGAGAGGCTCCTGGGTCATAACGCTGCGCTAGCGCTCTAACCATCTGAACAACAGAGGCTCCCACAACATTGATGGTCTCCCACGAATGCTATAGACTGTATCTGTAAACGACAACAAGAGCGTCGTTGACGTTGACGTTAATGTCAACAAGACCCCGCGTCACAGAGTGAGCGCTGGGGAATCTTTAGTCGCATAGCATTATACTGCATAGACCTATAACAGTGTATATTTTGATGCATAATACATTTGTTTGTTTGTTCGTTTGATTGGTGTTTTACAACGTACTCAAGAATATTTCACTTATACGTAGGCGGCCAGTATTATCGTGGGAGGAAAGCGGGCAGAGCCCGGATGAAACCCTCCACCATCCGCAGGTGCCGACAGATATACCCATGTACGGCCGGAGAGGAAGCCTGCGTGAGCTGGACTTGAACTCTCAGCGACTGCATCGGTGGAAGGCTCCTGGTTCATTGCGCCGTGCTGGCGTGCGAGTAACCCAGAACAGCCAGATTTTCAGTGTCCACGGCTGTTCTCACTAATCCATGCATCCCCGCGTCAACAGTTAACAACAAAGCGCGGGACCATGGTACTCTGTTATTACCAAATATGGTGTTGTACCAAACGTTTCAGACGAGTATGTTAGCGGTGTGTAAAATCCTTTATATATACACTTTACATATACATCCCATAATATCGATTACCTGTAAAAGCTCTCAAGAGATATAGTGTACAGCAATACCGAATTATAACATCAGGTTTATGCCCGATTGTATTCATTAAAGGTACATGTCGTCTGTGTGCTATCTTATATATGTTATTAAATAGCACGATAACGCCCGACAAAAAAATCTAAGGAGTATACACGAAACAGACGTGTAACATTACCATATATGGTCATTATCAACATTACTGGTCACGTGGGTAAAAATGCTCGTATTTATTGTATAGTCGTCTGCGATGTGCTCAGAATTTTATGAACCGAGCTGAATTCCGGATCCTTGTAAGCAATATATGGGCCTATTTCGTAAGTATACTCACTTTGACAAAAAAGCAATCTTTTTCTGCCAAGGTAGAAGAATGTATGTGCATTTCTAAATCTATTATTTTTTTATCAGAATAATTTTACTACAGAATTGCGTTTGGTGTAATTTAAAAAATTCTTTAACAATATAACCGTTACAGATTAACCTCACTTAAATGTGAGTCTGTATATGTAAGACCTGAAGCATCCACTTCTTAAATGTACAGAAAAAAACTGTAAACAGGTTTTGAAATGTCGGTTATCTCCCCTCAACCATACAGACAGCACTGGTCCACAAGGCATAGGCCTATTGAACAGTTTTTTTAGTAGGCCACTTTGCGGTCCTCTGTTGAAGCCCATTAGTGCCACACTGAAAAAAAATCGTAAAAATAATGTTGTAATTACGATAAAAAATCTCGCGACGCTATAATGGGTTCCGTACCGATTGGTGTCGAGAGCTCACAAAATCAACCTGTCTCCAATGGACAACGTCACACTACCTAAATAATTCGTATATGCTGGGTCTAGAAAGGATAAAAAAAAATCGGCCTACTTTTATGACAATCCCTCATGTTATAGGTTGTGCATGGTGCAACGTCACTGAATACGTCTTCCTTGTCACTGTGTTAGTAACTGCCTGTCATCTCACATCGATCTGCAGATGTCACGAGTTCGAATACAGCTCTCGCGGGAAGGCCGGTGGTATACTCAGAGCTTTCTGGTTTCTTTCACCCCAAAAAACTTATTGTCGTCATGTAAGAGAAAATTTCTTGTATACAGCTTTTAAACACCGATCAAATAAATAATAATAATAATAAGAAGAAGAATAAGGATAATAAAGCAGTCTGGATAAAATGCGTACGTAGTCACACTTTGCAGAGCCTGTATGTATAGACTGGTCTTGATAGGGACATATATATGTATGTCAAGGTCTCTTGGAAGCATGATCGATTTGCATAGCAAGAGCGGCTGACATTGTTGGCTTTGCGGATGGGTGTTTGTCGAATTCCTGGAGGCATATTCTCGAGTGTACATGGGTATATATCACCGCGCATGTATATGTAACGTCTCTGTAAGTGGCGGAATCCTGGAAAGGCAAATCGTGAGCCAGCGTACACATGATTTGTATCCTGGACACGTCGTCGCTGTTGCGTACAACAGGGCTATCGCGAGGATGTGTATGTAGCGTATTCGCGGGAACTTAATCTCGGGAGTACTTGTGACGGGTTGTGTATATTGCGGACTCCTGGGGACTGCATCTCTGATGTACATGTAACGGGCCTATATATATAGCGGACTCCCGGGGACTGCATGTCGGGCGTAAATGTAACGGGTCCGTGTATATAGCGGACTCCTGGCGACTTCATCTCGGGAGTACTTGTGACGGGTTTGTGTATATAGCGGACTCCTGGGCACTGCATATCGGGCGTACATGTAACGGGTCTGTTTACACAGCGGACTTCTGGCGCTGCATCTCGTGAGTGCTTGTGACGGGTTTGTGTTTATAGCGGACTCCTTGCGGCTGCATCTCGGGAGTACTTTTGACGGGTTTGTGTATATAGCGGACTCCTTGCGACTGCATCTCGGGAGTACTTTTGACGGGTTTGTGTTTATAGCAGATTGCATCTCGGGTGTACATATGACCGTTCTATAGTCTAGGGACTGTTTCCTCAAAGCTATGCCCGGTTTCCTCTCACCACAATGCTGACCGCCCTCGTAAAAGTGGAATATTCTTGAGTATGGCGTTAAACACCAATCAAATAAATCAAATAAATCAAATAAATGGATAAATAGAACTATCCCAGGCTAAGTTGATTGAAACTTATGTGGTAACAAGAGTTTTAGTGATGTATAACCATTATAGTTACGTTCTTAGTCCAAGATGACTCCGTAACGATGTGTAGGGAAATCTTATAGCTCAAATCTGAATAGCATTTTGACGAAATGTTTTCCATTATAGTAAATATCCAAGGGACACATGTACACCAAACATCAATACCTGTAATTTAATTATATAGGAGCCTGTCATTCATGGAGATATAAAGAAATAATTAGGATCGTATTTGTACGGGCCGTATAGGCCAGGTGACCTGTATAATGTTCGTTTGTGCTAAAGGCGCACAGACGGCGCAATATTGGTAGCATGTACCATGCAGACGGATTGATATCTATGGGAAATCCCCTCTCTGTATGCGTGTTCACTGGTCACGCCTTTTAATAAACCGTCATTCTTGTCTGAAGTCGTCAAGATTCAACAGTAAAATATTTCACCTATTGTCAATCACACGGCGTAATCTTTCTCACACCGTGACCCAGTATGAATTTACAACGCAGATGTAGATACGTCATAATGTCGGAGTGTGCCTGTGTCCGCAGGTTTTGTATGTCACTGGTGTATAGTATACAATTACAAGTGCATGTATAGACAGCGGGAGTTACACGTAGATGTATCTATATACTAGAGTAGGCTAATTGTTTCTTAGGCTGTCATCCGGGTTACTACAGATGAAAAATTACCCTATACGTGATACAGATTTAATCTATTCTTGAACAGTGAAAAATCCACCTTTAAAAACTACAACAACATATGAGTAATGCGACTGACCCAGATGCGTTATGCTGCTTACAGACTGTCATATATAGCTTTAAAATAATAACTTGTCTCCTGGCTGTGATACCTACAAACGCGTCCGAGAACGCAGTGCAGTATAAAAGATTCAAATACAATGGAATAGATAAGCGTAATTCACAGTCGATTTTCTGCATATCCATGCATTCCAACAAGAGGAAGCCTCGATAATGATTCAGAAAATCAGATAAACTACATCACAGTCATGGAAGTTTTATTTTTCTTTACTTAATTTTTACTTTTCCTTGCCGGTCATGTATTTGAAAATGATTTGTGACCAAATAGGCTTTTTATTCATCAGTTTATAAAATTAAGGCACGTAGTACAAAATTTATTTGTCTACTCATTATTCGCAAACTAGGCGCTGGAAAAAAAGCCTCTTTTCACTAACGTTGTAATGTAGCCAGCATCTGAGGATTGTGATGATTTTAGCTTACTAGAATCTTTATGTTGAATTAATTGAATATATGTGTTATATTTAACAGAATAATATGTTGCAAGAGCAGAATACATTCTAAAGTAGATAACAGGAACCAAAGTCAAGACGAAATTCCTGTCCTAGGCTAGGGATACCGTTATAACTTCATGTAGGCCTGAACAGCTATATCTTCATATAATGAAGCATTTTTTTAGGATACAATCTGTATCATATTTCCGTATAAGCTTTCGCTGGATCCTACAGTACAAATGGATCCGGGTTGTTTCTTTGTTTGCTGAATTTGTGTGAGAGGTGTGTCCCCTTGTATAGTCAGTCCTAATGCTGGCATAACGCTTACTCGCCGAAACGCCGTCCAGACACGGCACCACACACACGTCACGTGTTCTCCGGACGGTCCATTTCCCTGATTCAAACTTGACATATTCTCTGCGTGGAAGAAGTCAGGGGTGATATAGATAGAACACACGCGCACTCTTCTTTAGGCTTTTGCTATTACTCCAGCTTTACTGTGATTTTTGCAAACTTCAGATCTACCCGTTAGTATTATCTATAGTAATACACATAATTATTTATCGTTTGTTTCATTTTTATTTTTAAGGGTGTGAGAGAAGGTTATATCTATATGGGTGGGGGGTTAAGTGTGGTTTTCTGGGACAAAGATGTACGTTGAATCAATTCATCACAACGGAAGTGTCGTAATGTTCTATTCCCTTTTGGAATCTTTGGTGAATAGTAGTCCTACTATTAGCTTATAAATCAGTTAGGCATATCAATTGATAAACTTGTACATATGTGTTAATTCGGTCTCTCTTCGAGTACCAATATCATAAGATGCACAGTAGTCCAGTGTGTCACTACGAGCAGTCCCGACCCCTGGGCAACCTTTAATCTACAGGTGGCTGTATTGCACACCTGTAGAGTTACCTGTATGACTAAGGCTGATCAAATCAGTGATGACTCACCCCTGAGTCCCTAGCCGTGGTACCGAGAAGCTACCGCAGACTTGGCCACAGCATAAGCTTGTAGCTCCATTAGCACCATCCACTAACCTACAACTCTATCGCCTAACAGTGCGAGCCAGAAATCAATAACTCTCGGTTTTGTAGGCCGAACCTGAATGATTTGTTTTGTCAATGGTTCCGAACACTTGCCTAGCTACTGTGCAGTATAAATACATCGTTTGAAAAGGGAAGCCCAGAAGCCTCGGTTTCATGGCGGTGGCGCTTGACGGGTCACGTGGTGTCTAAATATAGCAACACAGCATAGCGGTTTATATACAAGACGACAACCCCGAGCTGGCTTCATAGCGCGACCAGAGCTAGGCAGCATCGGACTGGACCTGAGTGAAGGCCTCCACCGACACGTCTACCTAGAGTATTTGTCAAGAACCAAACATCTATTCACCTGATCACCACTAACCATTTCTTCAAAGCACAGTCATTTTGAAACAACAGGTAAGGCATGTGTAACGCGCTCTGGCGCGGGGGAACCCTGTTGACGGGGAGACCCGCTATAAATAGATCTTCCCACCGCAACATGTATAATGGCATCAAGACCTGCACGTCACGTTGATTATTAACTGCAGTAACGAGCTCTTTCCCAGTATTTTTATTAAATCACGTGCTCGGTTGAGCGGTGATATGTTGGCATTTTCCTATGTAATTCACACTAGTTAATATGAATTTATTTTTTCCATCGCGTTTTTCATATGACGTATTGAACCGCATCTTGCGTACATTATAATTTCTTAGTGGGGCATGAGGCGAGATCGTTCTTTCAATGCTTTCCAGTTGTGCTTAAATAAATTTTCTTTTTCAAAATATCTCTTGTGAAAACGTGCTAAATATATTGTAAGCATGCGTTCAGCAATGTGTTTGCTGCTTTTATATCCGGGTTAAACAGATGGCGGTGTATCCCTGCATGCATTATTTTTCAGAGACATGTTCTAGAAATAAATTTTTTGCGGACATATATATACGAGTCCACTCAATGCAGTATTTGTACCTCTGATATATACGTCGTGGGTGTGCATTCATGTGTGCTTAGAGATTTGATGAGTCTATGTAATAATTGGTGAGTGAAAAAAAAAATGAAAAAAAAAAAAATGATCAGATTGCCGTGCAGTGACATGCATATATTTATGAACCACGGGTATTTACTAACATCTATCATTTCATCTTTAATCATCGTCAAATATTTACAAAATGTTGGTGGGATAACACGAATTAACTGCAAATTCCGAAACATGGTAATTAAATATGTTGATGTTTATATAAACACGTGCGTTTGTGCGTATATATGTATATATGTATGTATGTTAATATACGTTATATTCGAAATGGTGAAACTGTTCAGAACAATATATCAACCAATCCAAACTGGATCTAAGTAAAAGAAATGTAAGCACTAAAATAGAGCCATTGGAACATGTGGCATTATTACAAGTTAAGGGTTAAAGCTAAAGAAGAGAAAAAAAAAACAGAGAGGAAAAAAACAACACCCCCCCCCCAAAAAAAACAACAAAAAAAAAAAAAAAAAAAAAAAAAAACAGCAAAAAAATAAATAAATAAGCAAACAAACAGTACAAAACAAACAAACAAGCAATCAAAATAAACCCTATGAAATACACACTGGAATGATGAAAATGTACTTTACCTTGTCGGAGATTCTGCTTCAAAGCAAATCTGACAAGCTGAAAGTACAGACCTCCAGAGCGAGAATTAAGGCCTCGGTAAATAATACATATATGCCATATGTTTCATCATTGGAAATGATGAGTTAACTTGTACAGGAGGACTCAAGCCCTGAGCTAGTCACACTACATGCATTCATTTTACCCACAGTCATTCTTGTCACCCATACAAAAGCTTCCCAGTACTTCACATAGACATCTCCACACTTCCTCTTGTAGCTCAGAATTGAAAAAGACTACATGTATGTTAACCCATGCACCTTGCAAAACAAAGACATGGCGGTTGGTGAAAAACTGTAAGGTAGGTCGCGCAACTTTTACCGAATATATCTGGGCGGCGAGAGGGCCTGAATGTTCTTGCATAAAGCTTAAGGTATCGAGCATTTAAACTCCGATCGATTTTAAACCATGACAAGTGCTATCCAAGTGCTCTTCATTCTCACGGGCTTACAAGTTGACAGCGTACTGTGTTTGTAGGTAAATGTGCAACTATACATCATTGTGAGCTACTGGTTTTGATTCTATACATGTGCTATTCGATTCGTTTGATTGTACATGTCTTAAATCGTCACAGGCATGGACGGAGAGGATTGTACATCTACATTACACTCAAAACACTTAAAACCGAAGTGGTGCATTCAACACTTAAGGCACTGGAGGACTTATACAGCTGGTACAAAAAAACCCTTACAACTGTTATATGCAGTGCACTTACAACTGCTGCTGAGAAGATTTTGAAAGTGTGATCACTCCCACGTCTTATACTAGGTGTCAAATGCATGCATTTTAGTTTTAAGCGTATACAAGCTGCTGAAGAATAGTAATTTTGACTGAATAACCGACTTCCATATGGACCCGGTTGTACGTGTTGCTTGAATAAAGGAACAACAGTGTCTTCCTGATAGTTGGAAATCGTAGTGTTTTTTGTTATTATGAGGTCCTATTTACTTTAAAAGATGCCTTTTGTACCTGCTGCCAACTGACAAACTGAAATATTATCTCTTGTCTGGCTTGGTACAAAATATACAACAAAATAAATAAATAAATAGAAAGATAAAACAGGCCAACAATATATTCACCGAAGTCCGCTGTAAAGTAGTCCTACCCCCCCCCCCCCCTCCACCAATTCCTTAGCCCAATAAAATGTACCACTTCTTCTCTCTTAAACTTTGCTTTGACCAGGTCACTGTTTATAGGTCTTGTTTTGTATGATGCAAGTACAAACAACGGCGATAAGCGGATACGTCCGTTTATACCCGAGTGAGTGAGTGCTTGGGGTTTAACCAGCTTATCCCTGGGTCAATCACAAATGACTGAGGTGTTTAATGATGCATGAAAATATTAGGTGACAATAAAATTACTGAATAGTTTTGGATGAATAGAAATATTACTCATCTGGCTTTTGTGGGGCGTTACCTGTATATCTGGTATACATTGTAAATTTATCTCGCTGACTGATACGTAAGTAGCGACATGGCACGTGGCCGGCGAGAGGGAACCGAATTTGTGTATGTGTGCAGGGGGAGAACAGTGGGGGGGGGGGGGTGGGCGTATGACACCGGTGACTCAAAAGGTCACTGAAGAACGACCCCAAACTTCTGTCCTTGACAAGTGAGACTAGGGTGATGTCATCCACGCGGTCTTAACACGGGAACGAACTACTTCTTTATGCACAGAGTTCGGAATTAGTATTCAGTTAAAAGATACATGTATCAAAACTTCCGAACTTTTACATCTGTACAGAGACAATAGATTGAAACACAACGCTGCAAATGAGTTTGAGAAATCTTTACAAAATGATCGATATAAAAAAAAATGTGAAAAGAAAAGAAGGTATTTTCGTGCATGGTGAAATTTAAAGATGGTTATTTTCGATAGATTTGGGTAATTGACGAAAGTTTGAAAATATGTTAGAGCCCAGCACATCACATTAACATTCACATCACAAGCAAAGAAGTGAGAGCGTGATCTATCTTTGGTGTTACGGGGTGAACCCTTGGTCATTGCACCGAGTTCAGGAAAGAAGTTCCAAGGTGAAACTGTGGCCAGCTGAACAGACATGAAGTGCACTCAAACAAGTTAAATACACACACACATTGCTTTGAGAGACACGTCAGCCTTTACGGGGCATTATGATGTCACAAACGCGCACGTGATGGGGGATTCCCCTGCTCGACCGGCCTCGCTTTAACCTGGATTGATTGATGGTTCACATGCAGGGCATACATAGAGAATAAACGCTATTATGTGAATGTGCGTCTGATGTTTCTGAGCATCACGTGCGGTGCGTATCAAGGGCCACACCTCTAACGAAGATTCACGCGGCCGAAACTGGATATCAACAAATACCAATAAAACAGACTGAATAAAGCGTGATGATCAGTGGGTTAAGTTTCTTGTATACGATCGAGTCGAATAGGTGACAAAAAAAAGTCTATATATTCACCTACTGTTGTCACAAATTACCAAAAAGTTGTTATTTTAATGAACATCAAAGTGTCCTGTCGGAGAGTAAAAACAAATAAACTGAATTTGCCTCCATCACATCAGAACTGGCTGACTGACCATATGTCATATACATGTAGATATCGTCACTGAACAATTTTGTCCGTTCATGTATGAACTAGATAGACGTGGGTATGCTCTTATATACAGTTTTAGTTGGGTTTTGTCTAAAGCATGGTTAAATTATTGAATGAACAGGTTTGCTGTTTACAAACATTCATATATGTCTATTCAGGTCATCATATGACTTGGGTGCGTGGTCTAGTGTATCTGATTGGAGCCAGGCCTTGATTTTCTGTAACTCCGGCGGCATTCATATATAAACCAGCATAATTTCCTGATGTTTGATATTTTGCCAAAGGCCAACTGATTTACGCTAAAGGCTTCACCTGACCCGGCTAATATGTATACAGTAGTATAATGTATGCTGGAATCCGTGAAATACCGGGAATCAGAGCTACTCGGTGCGCAGGTGCACGGCGCTCGGCTGAGGGTCGATACAGAATCATGTGCCTCTTAGTCATCACTAATCTGCTAGGCCAGCGTCAAAGCAAATACAAACACAGCGAACATGTACATCTAAACACAACGCCTCGGGCGCACTCTTAAGACATTGAAGGGTATTTCGCGTTATACTGTTTGTTTGTTCCCGTTTATTTCTGTTGTTTTCTTGTTTCTTTTTCGATGTATTCGAAAACAAAATAGTGCAGTCATCAGTGAAAGCAGGTTAGCGCATCCCTAGATACAAGTTATCTCCCTTCCCACTGGGCGTGTCCATACAGACGATGGGGAATTCCCTGTGGCCTCGTTTTCGTTTAACCTTCCAGCGTGGTTTCACCGTCGTGGTGTAATCCGCTTCATTCATTCCCCAGACGTCAAAGCCTGACCGCGATCTGATTGACGGGATCTCTCTGACTTTTTCACAATATAGTCACACAACGACCACATACTAGGTAAGCACTACACATCTCTGTCTGTATGAAGCAGCGAAAAGAAGCCAACTTGACGAGAATGGAGTGTGCAGTAGTCAACCGGCTGGCTACATTCCATTATGACAAAGCGATGTACGTTTGCTGTACGTTCTTATTGGGCTGTCGGATACCTTTAATGAATTGCTATGTTTCTGAAGCTTTGTGTCTTTTTTTTGTTATTTACGTGAACACTGGAATTATTAGCGTAATTACAAACATGTTGATACTTAGCGGGGCATTACTGCACGCTATCAGTTAGGGCTATCTACTTGTATCTATGGGCCTATTACGTATTATTTGATGAGAATGGATCATGGTTACTTGTAGACTCGCCTGACGTACTGTACACATATCTAATGAAATCTTTGAAAGTCTTATTTTATTGCATGTAGGTCAATTTTCGATATGTATACAATTATGTATATAGGGCTATTATTCATAATAATAAGTACATGTATGTAAAATATCCTCTTTGAATTAGATGTATCGTTCCATGTAAGCCACTGTTAGTTGAACTTAATTAAGGATTTTAAATAATCATGACTAAAATTATGATATGGAGTATAGGTGTATATTTACATGTATATATGTGTAGGTTAATATGTAAAGATCTATGTGTTAAAGTCCTCCCCTGTCGTGCGTGTTAAGGTCTGCAGCAACCTGCGGATGGTCGTGGGTTCACCCCGGGCTCTGCCCGGTTTCCTGCTAACATAATGCTGACCGCCGTTGTATGAGTGAAATATTCTTGTGTACGGCGTAAAACACTAATGAAATAAATAAAGTAAATATGTGTTAAAGACCTGTAAATAACCGTTAAAAAGGATAATTCTATAGTTCTATATCTGCTATACGCAAGCCGAGTTTATAGAAGACCTGTAGTATGTATTTTATGCCGCGGCCCTAGATCGGCACCCAATGCTCCTTCGCTTTCCAGACGTAGGCTTCAAGTACACGCCAGCCTTGAGTCTATGCTTGAGTACACGGCTGTATGCTTGCTCAGGGATTGCCTGCCTGTCGATTTGTTTGTATACACACGGAGACTCCCAGATTTCGTCATCGTTCCGCGCAAGCAGTTGCGGCCAGCTACGACGTCATTTGCCAGCTCGCTCCGGGAGATTATTATAGACCGGCCAACTGGCAGGCACGAGCTGCCCCAGGCTGTGGTATGTCCCCGCTAGGTGACTCAGCGTCAGCCGGCTACCGTGATGTGTGGCGCGATAAAAGGTGCTCGTTTACAGGCGAATAGTAACAGAGTAGAAAATCTTGAACCAGGTTACCGCAGATCAAAACAACCGTGACAATGTGCCCTGTAGTATGAATAAGTCTATGATACGCCAAATCACATGGTTTGCCAGGTCACCAGACTTCTCATGACACACGTAGACTGAAATAATCTTAGTAAACAGTGTGTGACCGATATGTAGACATCACCATGCTATAGTTAACTTTACTTATATGACTAATACACGTCAGGTTTTAAGCTTTTGTCTTTCTTAATTCCCATAGCAAGTCACGTGATGCTAGACTACTGTTTTGTAAGCGATAGGGCAGGTTAAAAAAAATAAGAAAAAAAAAAAGAAAAGAAGAAGACAGAGTAGCCGGTTGTTAGCACATTATGTCGTAATAGTTATCTTTGTGTGTGTTTTTGTTTTTGAGGAGCACTCAAGGTTATAAGATTATTTTAATAACATGTCCATGACTGCTCAGAATAACTATACTACTGCTGTAATTTTTCACTCTTTTCGTATGTTTGCAAGGTGTTTATTTAAGCATATTCTGAAGGTATTTTTCTGTGATGACTGATAAAATTATACTTTTTTGTGAAGCCCTGAAACTGGCCTATAAAGCCAATGCAGTTAGACAAAAATCAAATTAAAAATGTGGGTAAATTGGGAATATTTCTTATTCTGTATTAATGTGTATACAGCTGATAGATTTGCCATATTCATCAAAAACTTTTATTTGGGCTGAGGCTGTTTTATAAACAATAATTATACTTTTTTTTTATATACATCTATGGTTACTAGGTAAGATTAATTTGTGTTTTCCTGTTGAGGAAATATGCTAGAATAAGTATTGTTTTGAAAAATGAATCTACCATTATCGAAGATTCCAGTTTCATACCTGAGAAATCCCATGATGTGACTCCAACGCCTTTTGGCGTTGCCTAGTATAGCGTAGAGTGCCATGTATAAGACAACAATGGCCCTATAAATGTATATCGTTTTATTATAACATATGACAGTTCCTTGGAGATCGTGTGCATGCCAAAATGGCATGTTATGTAAAGGTCGCTATGTGAGTGAAACTCTGGATGTCACATGTGCGAAAGTTGTCACTTTCATTCCAAAGACAGGGGGTTTTCTTCTGGCACTTGGATTTCTCCGTATCTCTGCAATATTAAATTCAGTGCGAGCTTGATTATATTATCTTCACTAACCAACACAAATCTATGTGTTTCAGCCCACCATGGTGATGACGCCAACCCTTGAGCTTTCTGATGACAGCTGTAGCTTTGCAGGACTCTCCACGGCTAGCCTCACGTCCCCGGCTTCTTCAAGCACCCGCAACACGGAGAGTCCATTGTTCTTCAGCGATGAGGAGATGATCAAGCAGCTGGACTTTTCCACAATTATGACGCCTATAATAAAGGACACGCTAAAGGAGACAATCTGGAAACGTCTGGAGGAAACCGGCAAGCCAGTACCGGAAGTGGAGCTAAGGCCCTCATGTACAGAAACGGTAAGACGATGACAATCTTCACGGTATGCTAGAAATTCAAATTAAAGTTTTCTGAAGCGTTTATTTTTAAATTTGATTAAATTGGACAAATTTCAAGGTTCATGTCAATAATGTAGTGCAGTGTTTGTTGCTGTTATCCGTTTTTCATAGCAGAGATAGTGTCTGTTATTTAGATGGGATCTGTTAAAAAAATGTCCCAGACACAGGACACCACGCAACTCAGTTGTAATTTGATTATCTAGAAGGGCATGCGAGCTTCAGCGAGGGCAACTTAGATAAATCAGCCAGAGTCAACCCTGGCAATCTTTGGCAAAGGTGGGATATGTTTTATCCTGAATTCACTGATTATTTAACAGTTAACAAAAGAGGAGGAGGACAAAAGACAAATCCGCCGGTTGAGGAACAAGTTAGCTGCACAGAAGTGTAGGAACCGGAAGCGCGAACGAGGTGACATGCTGGAACAGGTCAGTCATAATGACATCTTAACTTACTACTGAGTACAGTTTTTTCTTACAAACACCTAACTCGTGACCTACATTGTTCAACCATTATTGTATAACACTAGTAGGGAAGGTCGCACATCTTTAGTTGATCATCAGTGTTTTCGGATAAACGAGGTAAAAGTAAGTTCTTGATCAAAGAGGTCGTAGTGCTACGTTTACGTAATTACCATGACGACGTAATACCTATACCATGGATACCATGGAAGTTAATAGCACATATAGAACTATGAAATATATCCTACGTGCGCTTTGTGAAACGGACCCTAGAGATTTTTGAGGTGCCTAACAAAGATCAGTGGTTTACTCCAGGCACTCTACGGTATTTCCACACATAAAGCTGACCACCGTAAAATCAAGTAAATAAACAGTAGTCCAGATAGTCTGATTTACCTGATTAATGTGAAAGTGTCTGGAATTCCTTGTTGACAGCAAGCTGAACAATTGGAGGCTCGCCGGGATAGTTATCAGGAGGAGATAGAGCGGCTCAAGAGGGAGCAAGAAGTTCTACAGGACATGCTCGATGCGCATGCGCCATTCTGTAAGAAGCATCGACCATGCGCACACAACACCATTCAGTGTTTGAACAATGACCATACGTACACGCTGATGGACTGCACTGACCACTCTTCGGCCGTTCCGTCTTTGTCAGACGTGGAGGGTGAGTGAAGACTAACCATGCAGCACAGAAAGGGACGCAAATTCTTGAAGTTGACCTCTTCACAGATTGGATCATTCAGACAGTTACGGGCTATCTGTCATGACGCCATAGCCGGCCTCGTTTTGATCATGATTTGCTCAGAATGTATAACCAAGGAGATTGCTCAAACTTACTCCTATACTGGAGACTTTTTACAAGTCACTGAATACGAGGAATTTGATCAATATACCATCAGAGAACTGGTAAAAGTAAAAACGACGACAGCCGACCGATATTCGATGTTTTAGTGATGAAGAAATTTTTGCTCTTCTTTTAAAGAATGTGATCGGTATATGGTTTGTAAAATAATAAGGCATTTACAACCAACTTTTGGACAGATGTTTCATGGTTGTTATCGATGAGTCACTTTATGACGTACTTACATGTACATTTACTTAATATGCGATTATTGAGGAACTGAAGATTGTTGTTAAAAGAACATCTTAGTGTATTTGTCAACCATTGCTTATTGGAATGTGACTTAGTTTATAGACACCAATAGGGTTTAGAGAGAGTAACCTTTCCATGACCCCTGCACGCATACGATGCTGACCATACATCCGTTAAAGTATTTGAGGTATGATTGAAAATCGTATTGCATTTGGCTGAAACAATGGCCCTATATATGTATATACAAACATATACATTTGGTAAATAAAACCTCATCACCTAGATGGATGGATTCAGCAAGGAAAGGACATTATTGGTTTTCGGTGTAGGCTGAATGCTTAATCATGCATTTTTACAGGCGAACAAATTGGCTCATTCCTCTACGATATATACATAGTGTAACCGAAAACGTACATACAAAACCTATATGTATTTTGAACTATATGAGTGTTTGACCTTGATTGTTGTTTATTCAGATACTGTTTATTGTTAATGTTTGTGTGAATTTTGAGTTGCCAAAGTGCGATGTGGCATGTAAGTTATGTATTAGTTAGAGTCTATCATCCTGTCTGAATGTGAATTGATCTGAACTCATATTTCCAACTTAATAAATTTTGTTATGTTTTAAGAGCTTTGTGTCTGGTGTTCCATTTTTCACTCGTAGGTGCTAAGGATTCCATCGATGCATTGACGTGATCTTTCAGACTATATACAGTTGCATTAATTACTATCAAGTTAAAAAGGTCCTATACGCATGTTTTATCGCTGACTGGAGAGACGAAGGTAAATATTTTAAAGTAGGTTTTTTTGATGATTTCCCTTTCACCAGCATCTGTTCTATTTGTTTATTTGATTGTTGCTTATACTCTTATATAAGAATTTTTTCCTCATATGATTCTTAGGGTTCGTTATATGTGTTAAGAATTAATCGGGCTACTGAAGAGCTCTCTCATCACATATTATACTTCCAGGTCTGCACGCTATATACTGGTGCATGCAGGCCAATTGGTCTTCAAAGAAAGCATATAGGACACGCAAAAGGACACTCGACGGAGATCGACCGTTTGTTGGCACCGAAATCCCGTATAATACTGAGCCAAACTAATAAGCCAGATGGCGGTTTCGAACCCACACCATTACGCATGAGCAGAACATAAGGACATATGCCTGTATATCCCATTAAGCGTATGCTACAACAGTGCATGTTTTATACTGCAGCAACCCAGTTGTAGTTTTTCTATGCGTATGTTCTACATTTTTGACTTAAAAACTTGATTTAAGAGAAACAGGACCAATGTAATCAGGCTTTGTGTTGGCTCATTACTGTACAACAGGCGCAGTATTTTTTGTACAGACTATAACATTTCAGTATCACTGTCAGAAGATTACTTATACCGGAGGTCATTAATTTACCGCGGGCACTCCATTTTCTCGACCCAGTCCTGACCATGGTCGTATAAATGGAATTTTCCAGTCTCTTTAATAACATATCTTTATCTTTCATAGAATGACCATAGGCGACGTCATTACAGAACCCGTGTATATTTAGCGGCTATATTGTGCCTTAAATCCAGTGGCGATGAATGAAGCGTGACAGAATTGGGTATTGCATCGCTCCATGCACTAGTGTTTGCATCAGCATTTCCTTCACTCACATAGTTTCTGTTACCGTTTCGTGTATCGAAGAAAAAATTCTATAATCGAAAACAGAAAGCGTAAGAAGAACCCAAAAGTAACGCTCTGGCTAGAGACAGGCAAATAAGAATGGCGGAACGTGACCAACTCTTATATAGTACCGAAAATATTTATTTATTTATTTGATTGGCATTTTACGCCGTACTCATAATATTTCACTTATACGACGTCGGCCAGCATTATGGTGGGAGGACACTGGGCAGGCCCAGGGGAAACCCACGGTCATCCGCAGGTTGTTGCGAGACCTTCCCACGTACAGCCGGAGAGGAAGCCAGCTTGAGCTGGGCGTTAACTCACAGCGACCGCATTAGAGAGAGACTCCTGGGTCATTACGCTGCGCTAACGCGCTAACCAACTGAGCCACAGAGCCCCCCCACCCCCGTATAAAGCTATACGTTGTTTCAATCAGTTACAAAATAGTTTCGTCTACATGATTACTAAAATGGTAGTAGTCAAACGATGGAAAATACAATAAAAATCATACTCATGACATACTCAAAAAGTTAATATAATTGTACAACAACATCCAGTTGCTGAAATGTTACAGACCATACTCATTATCTTTTCCAGTGTTTGATAAAGTGCTGCCGCATGTGATGAGTCAATTGTTCTGAAAGTGACGAAAACAAATAAAGGAAACACCAAAACAAAAATGAAAACAAAACAAAAGAAACACCAACAAATAAAATTACCTCATTACATGTGGTTGTAAAACTTTCGGAATTTGTCGAATGTTTATTATTCCTGATGACTCCATTGGTTGTGGAAATAACGACAAAATAACAAGAGCATAAACATGAAAACAACAGCAACATCACAAAAAGACACCATAACACCATTATTAACACCATGTTAAGTAGTTGTGAAATTACATATTAACCTCTCGAGTGTGGTGAAGGGTTGCTATATGTGATGTGTCAACTGGTTAAAGAGCTACAGGAACAAAATCAAAGCGGGGGAGGGGCTTTAATGAAGATCATAACCATTCGACGTGACTGTCCTAATCTATGGGCTTTGGGTGTCTTCTAAAATCCATTCTTACACACAAACCTAGGCAAGAATATGTTATAAAACATTCTTTTTGGAACCTAAATATACAGCAGAGAATCAGCTTATATTTCCCAGATCCTAATTGAATAAGGCTGTAAAATATCTGAAAAGATATAACTAGTCTCTTTATGTCAGAAGACAGATCGACTCAGATATACTCATTGAGAAAATAGCTATATGTTGTAAGGCGAATTTTAGATAACGTTTGGCAATAAAATATGTTTTCAGATCTTTTTTAGACAGAAACTATCTCTATCGATTTTGTAAAAAAAAACAAAAACAAAACAAACACTCTACTGTGAACTTATACATCTGAAAATAATAATACGTCAAAATTTTACACGTAAAAGGAAACAACTGTGGATATGTGTCACGTGACTCGTCAGCCACTGACTTGCATTTTCGCCGTTTCGTCACGACTAAAATGGGAAACCTTTAAATTTCACTGCATTACGCAGCTACACTTCATAAAGGGCCATTACAGTTCGCATATACACATGTATTCGTGAAACACTACATCTATGACCAAGTCCTATATGGATGGAAGAGATATGATTCGTGTTTAATTATTCCTTCCGCGAAACTTATTGGATATATACCAAAGGAGTTAGAGGAATTTGTATACACGGTGAAGGTCAGTACATGGCATATAAGGTTTTACGAAATCACACCCACATCTCAGATAGGTGTGGAATTCTATGGACTACTCAACACATATTTAAATCAGCTGTTCAAAGGAGAAGCCCACAATTAAAGGTAATTAGTTTTCTAACATTTTGGTATCCTGTACGCGAAATACTGGTTAATTTGAGGAAATAACAAACTGAGCTGGACAGGGCAGTTTACAGTAGTCAGTGTTGCAAGGCTGCTTAGCAACCCACACATGCGCGCATTCGCTCCATGCAAGTATTTTGTACAACGTTTAGCACACCACACCAGTGGTCAATTCTGATATTTACTTATAGCTTATAGGTCTGTTGAGTTCAGAACTGATTAATGTAAACATGTTCGATGCGTCGTTACCATGGTGTCGTAAAATACCTGAATTATGTGCTACCATTAATGTTGTAAAGAAGGAATCCCACTAAAGAGCTTCTAAAATCATTTTACTTTGACAAGCCTTTTTCACGACCTTAAATATCTCGGCAAAATGTATATATATATATATATATATATATATATATATATATATATATATATATATATATATATATATATCTATATATATATATATATATATATATCTATATATATATATATATATATACTTAACGACATTAACTGTGGGATTTATGAAAAATGTGCCTTCAATAAGCTAATATTCAAATATTTCATTTCTTTACATTCAGCGGAGACAGGTAATGAAGGTATGTAAATATCTATGTATATCTGCATGGGTGGTTAGTGTACATGACCTATACACCTACAAGGCAGCGAGACGATTTATCTCGGTCAATTTATCTTAGTCATTGTTTTATCCTAATTTGACAATATACATGTATTACCTATTGGGTGAACTGTTTACCTATATTATGTCAACGTTTTACCATACTCCTTGCGGAGCATGAGTCACTCTCCACCTTTCACTTAACATCACTGCCACCAATAGCAAATTGTGTACAGAAATATTGAACAACGCCGAGGTCACTGGAGTCACGGTGATGCGGCGGTAGGTGATGTCAGAAGGCACAAACAATCCGTCTCAAACTTTGTCTCTAATAATACTTTACACACATGAATTTTCTTTATCTATAGTATGTACAACATAATTCTAACTGAAACCTAAAACAAACTTATTGATGAATGCTGATTAAGTAGTTCCGCGGGAGGAGACAAGTGATGAGGCTAAGCGTAAACAAGCTTACGTGAGCACTCACAGGCTCCAAAGGTCAAGCTTGTCCATTGGTGGCATTTATGTAAAGCGAAAGGCGGAGAACGACACGATGTAAGGAGTATGGTGTTTTATTGGTAAGGGCAATCCGTGTCATACACATGTATATACCCAGTATGATGAATCATTCATTGTATACAGAGCCAAAAAAGAAATGAGTAAACTAATTTTCCTCAAAACAATGGCATAACTTATCGGCCTATTATTCCGAGTAGGGCTTACAATAGATTATTGCATACCGTTAATCATATTACGTTAACAACACAAAAATTGTATGGTTTGCCTGCATTGTACGCTGTTAAAGGTGAGTGCAATCATTTTATTTGACCATTCCGTCATTCCGGAAGTAGCACTTTCGTCGTGGAAGTGTCCGTTATATGACTCGTACCTTTACATGGCGTTTATATGAACCTGAACATGTTTCACGTGACTTGCAGAAAATTAAGACTAGAGAAAAAAAAAATATTAAACGGATTCAGGTTTATCTTGAAACGGACAACAAAATTTACTAACCTATAGACAGCCTCGTTATAGAAAGTTCTTACTCAACTATTTGAGTTATGTCGTCACGTTTATAAATGCTAAAAACCAGCTATATACGAACTACGCAATTTTGGACACGGTCCATATAGTGTCTCCAATAATACAAACCACAGTGCTTTGGAGACTATATGGTAAAAGATCACATGTTCGAGAGATGACAGGTTGTCACATGAGCCACAAAAGAAATCTTAAAAAAAAAGCCACACTCAAGCTTTCAATTCCTCAAGGCCAATTGATGACCACTTGGTTCTCAAGTTGGTTTTGTCATCGTACACAGGTAAGCAACCAGTTTTAATGTCATATACATTCCTATTATATTCATTTAATTTGTACAGGTAGGTAATTTCAGTTAGTTTTCTGTATACTTGCTTTAGATTGCTGCTACTTTCACTGGTCTTTTAACATCTAAAGCATGTACTTTTAGTCACTTTTAGAGGTTTCGCCATTGTTGATGTAGTTCAAAACTGTGGTTGCTCTTGATACGAATGAAATGCAAGTGCATCTCAGTCGTGAGTTCAAATCACTTCTATAATTCACGCTTCTCGTTAATTTATGTTAAAAATGACTTACATCCACAATGATAGTATGGTAACGTGTCATGTAAGGTGCAACTCAACTGAGATTAAGTCCACAGATATTTGGATGATAGAAAAGTGATTGTTTTCGCGACGTCTTCAGAACAGATTCCATAATGATATTACTGTATAACCAGAAGTTAAATCAGATTTTTCATTCTGTCAGTCTTTCCCACTGTTTCAACAGCTGAGCCTTTAAAAATTTGTCCGCTTAAACAATTCATACACGCAGTACACCATTTCGGTAGCTTTATATATATGATCACATTCAACAAGAAATTAGATTTGATCGTGCACATTAGCTAATTGTGTGTAACAGAAAGTATAGAATATAGGCCTACATCAGTTATCCATATACTTGGTAAGGAATGTACATCAGTCAGTAGGTACAACAGTTAAATAGGTAAACATCGTCGACAGGAGTGACTACATAATGCTTATTAAGAGTAGTATTTATGACTCAAAGTCTTTAATATTTAATGTATATTGCAGTATCGCCTAAGAAATATACACGTCGTGTTTCAGTCATTCAACCTATTGCACCAGATTTTGTATAGCTCTATCTTATGAAGATGCCTTGCCCAAATATGAACTATTTCAATTTAAATTCTATCACGATGGCATCAGCATTTTATCGACCCCTAGAAAAAAACCTAATTCTTGAACCCACATACATTCTTGAACATTTTTCCAGGATTGTTTCATGTGCATCGTGCCATATATCTTACGGTATTGCACAACATCTTGCTGTGTCTTTCTGGGCTCCAGAGTAGTCTCCCCTTACCGTCCCAGTTTCAAAGTGACCTCCTTGTATATGAGGCTTGCGTCAGCCTGCTAGCTCCAGAATGTTCGGCCGTGTCTATGCCGTATCTGCGTACGTGATTCCTAACCGAGCAACAGTTTCGTCCGACCAGCTGATCGGACCAGCTGAGCAATTACACGTCATTTCAGACCTACATCAGCAGCATTGATCTGAGGACCCCTGGATATAGGCTTGTGTTACTCGAACAGGCTGATGTAACCCATAAAAATAGGCCGGTGCAGTAAATGTGGCAGTATATTGCACTATATAAATCAAGTGTTATTCGCACAACACGAAAACAAGATGATTGAAACCGTTACATCTTTGTTTAGCGGTTTAATATTGTAATACATGTTGGGAAAGTTGCTAGACGAGAAGAATAAAGTTGATGATTGTGATATTGCTTGTACATAATGCTATATATGTAGGCCTACATGACTTTTCGAAAATGGTGGCAAAAAGTCCGATCAGTAGCAATGGAAAGATGGCGATGTTATATGTTTAAGATATGTTATTTGGGGGAATATAATTAATATTGCACCACATGTATGGTATGTGCAACGATCTTTCGATGTACAGGTTAAATACGGTGCGACCGTTGAACTTTGACGTACATGTAGCCGAAACATGATGTCATGGATATGAGAATGTACATACGTAATCTTTTAGTAGGGCTTACCACTGATGACGGTGAAACTAATATGTGTTAAACTTAGCTTCGTTAGAGCCAGCAAATATGAAGTTCAGCTTGAAGGACATCTGATTCGATTTGTTTTTGAAAATATATCCGAGCCAAAATGATGAAGTACATTGTATTCATGTAACATTATTATATATATGGAGGCTTTAAGTTCTGACCATTCTCCTCGCAGTGTCTTTTTACCAGTAGATACACATCACTAAGCAGGATAAATTTATGCATGACGCAAGACCCACGAGAATAAACCCACTCTATTTATAGCTCAAGCGAGCGTGGTTATAGTCAGCTGTGGATATTGACCTTCTCACTTACTCATGCAACCGGCGACTGAAAGGTTCTACCACCGTCTCTTTCTTCGTTACCCAGTCTTAGAAAGAAAACAGTTGGATCTAGTTGAAGGGTTTGACAGCATACTGCTTTAAACTAGTTTGGTGTTTACCCGAGAGTGGATATAACTAGTGTTCGGATAAAGTTCGTAGGACTTACGTCTTCGGTGCCTGTTAAGCTATATAGGCCTCTATATATTTCAGGGTGTTGTGTAAGTTGCCGTATTTCACCACATCGGATCGTTCAGACTGAAGAGTGAAATATGGTTCGTATTGTAGGCTCTCACCATTTTGCCAACTCTGGTCAAATTGTACCAGTGATGTACCCACACCTAAAGAAACACCGCAGAGACCTACGGTTACCTGTCACCCAGCTGGGGTCACGTGGACACTTACTGTCCTGTCAACGGCCAGATGACAATTACGACGATACCGGTGAAAGTTGTAACATTCCAAACCTGGCAATCCTGAGTCCTAGGGTCATTGACCTCCGCGCTGCGGAGACGGCTGTACAGGCGCTGAGAGTCAAGCCCTCAACGTCAGGAGCTGAGAGGTTAGGACCAGGGGTGGAAGAGGAAGATGTGGAGATGTATGAGGAGACGGACTACCCAGACCACCACACCCACAGTGACAATGAGGGAATTCGACGGAATTCGACGGAGGATTTAGAGCGGAGATTGACGTGTGACGGGACAGAAAGTGACGCCACAGAGACGCAGCAGGTAAGCTTATATCTTTAGGCTTTAAAAATCCTTTAGATATGAACAATATTATAATCAGTTGTGTGAATAACCGCTAAAGTATAAGTGATGTTTTTGTTAAGCTGCCACCCAGCTGTGGAAACAACGGTGTTATTTATTTGATTGGTGTTTTGTGCCGTACTCAAGGATATTTCACTAATGCGACAGCGGACAGTATTATAGTGGGAGGAAACCGGGAAGAGCCCTGGGGAAACCACGGTCGAGATGACAGCATGTACGTGTTAAATACGCGATACTTTCACGTACCAATCCTCAGCTTGGCAAGTTAGCAATACGGTTAACGAATTGTAGCCTAACTGGCGTAATAAACCAGAAATTATCAAAGTAATGTAATTAAGGTTTGCAGCTTCAGATTAAAAACAGTTGTCGATGGCTGAAAATAATGCTGCACAATATATATAAGACATTGACCTTGCTTATGCCATATAATTACGTGCATGCCGGTTAGCACTGACGGTGGCTGTCTATTGGCTCACGTCTATAGTGGGTGCCAACCACTTGGCCATAGCCGGCCAGCATGGGCTGTGTGGATACCAGTTAAGCTTACTTCACGTGAGAGTCACGCATATATCGTAATCCATATGTGGGTGGGGTTAAAGTGCAACCGCTCTGTTGTAATAGACCTACATTGACCTATAATAGACTTACATTGATCGTGTAAGTAGACTGTGAACATTTTTTGTGTATCCAGTGCTATTTGTAGGTGACGAAGCAGTATCATATACAATTGTGTATGCACAATACTTTTCATTTACTCTGTTGATTAAATGACTGTCAGTATACGACAGCTGACGTGGTTGTGATCTGTCACATATAGTGGGTGGATTTTAAAACTTTAGCAACGTAACACTGCATGTGATCTAGGAGACTGTCATTGGTAACAAATACCGCTTCTTCAGTCTGGAAGGCTGTTCGAGGCCAGCTCTCGTTATTTCAACTGCAACTGGATTTGTTAGGTTTACGCGAGAAGAAATTGGGAAGTCTGAACTAGATTCTGTGGTTCTCTACACCCATGCACAAAAGTTACTGTATAATCCCTCGATAATTAAGGTGGAAATTCCAAATATATGTATATTAAGTAATTGTATCATGTGATATTCTATTGTAGACGACGAATGATGACCGCCTTGCACGAAAAGCTCGAAGACGACAGAGAAATAAATTGTCCGCCAAGGCGTACAGAGACAGGAAACGTTCCAAAGCCCAAGAACAAGAACAGGTGGGCTATTTCGTCCCCATGTCGAATGCTCTCGATCAGTATATATATATATATATATACATATATATATATATATATATATATATATATATATATATATATATATATATATATATATATATATATATATATAACTCTATGTACATAACTGTACCATCGACATATGTTTCCAGCTAAATTTAAATAAAAATCACCTTCTGTAAGTCAAGCCACACTGCCCTTTCAAACCACTCTGTTTTGTGGGAAGTGTCCGACTTCACAAAATGGAGTAAATGAATCTAGACTTAGTCAGAATGAATTGTTCAAGAAGACGACTAACAATTGACCACTGAGGTACAGTGTTCAAATCCAGCTCAAGTCAAGGGATTTGTAGAGCACGTGGGGAGGTGCAGTGTTTCCTCCAGGCTCTTTCCTCTTCATCCATAAATGTTATGTAATCTTACGGAATTTTAATGTTCTTGAGATGGCTGATAACAACCAATCAAGTACAGAATACAGAAACGTAAATAATATAAAATAAATCAGGAATGAATTTGCATTCAGTTGTCTTTTTAAAGGCTCAGTTATTTGAAACAAAAACTGGCGCACTCAACTGAAGATTCAACTTGTTAAAGGTATATGTAGAGGATTTCCATAAGTACATGTAAATGGTAACATTCCAGTACTATTTTGGAGCAGATTAGCCAGGGGATAAACACATTTCTATCTTCGTATCGGTTTATAGTATATAGGCTTAAAAATAATCGTAGATACTATAGTTAACTGCTAGGTTACACAAGGCTGACATTTGGCATTTCTCCATACATTTTGTTGTTTACACCGTCAAAATGTTATGCGTGCTAATTAGCAGGTGATACATTCCTTTCGTCTGATATTGAGTTTGAAGCGCATAAACAATGACGTCATCCGAAGGTATCCCAGAGTGCCACGCGCCACTGCTTCGTATATAATATACACTATACGTATTGTGGTACTCCAATAATAAACGATAATACAAATACCCAGAGATTAAGCCAGACATGACTAATGTCATCTGTAGGACGAATTACTCACTGAAGACACTCGGTGTGTTACACGTGGAAATGTCGCGGTGTTCAATCCAGTACAGTTGAATCATTTGGTTTTATCTCAAAGAAACGGGTCAAGTGCTTACACGTAGCCCACATTTATAACTTATATCTTTTTATTTGTGATGAGTCATCTGTTTGTGAAGTCGTTACCATCACGTGTGTGTGTGTTTTCAATGAAGGTGTTGTTTACGTTGTATGTTCAGCTATTGAGAAAATACGGAACCGTCTGCACAGAGTCAATTAATTCCAGCGTGGCGCACATTGAATGCACATTGCTATCGTCTATGAGTCGCTGTTGAATGGACGGCCATGGCGCACGCAGACTGGTTTGTGAACGTCATTTCCTCACTCAGTGAATCTAACAACATTCTGTTTTTGTTTTCAGGCCTTGACAAACTTAGAGGCTGAGCGAGCCTGTCTGCTTGAAAGCGTGAGGAAATTACAGGAGGAGAAAAGCAGATTCTTACAGTACCTCAAATCAGAGATGAACATTGACATCACGAAAACAGAAACCGATGACGTCAGTATGAACATGGCTGAATCTTGACGTTGATGAATATGTGCTATTTTGTACCAACGAATCAAGCAAATACGTCTCGCAAAGGACAAGTCAAGTGCTATAAGTGTAGTTGGATGATCTTATTTTATCTCTTGACAAACCAGCTTGCTTAATTTGAACGTAAAACTTATGAAAACCAAAGAGCAGTGTTTTGACTGACATGAGTGTAACGACCTTATTCTTGAACATAGATGTAAAAGTGTACATGTACATGTGCAATCAAGGCAGCAGGGATTATTGTGATGTTATGTGAAACGTGTTTTGACGTGTGTAATAGATCGAGAGGAATGTTCAAGGAAACTTGTGTTTGCAGATTGTGATTATATGATTAAACAAAATATAGAGATTACATAGCAGGAATTATATATATGATGAATAATGACACCGTGATACTGTGTCTTATATTTTTCAATTATCGTGTGATTTTACTCATAGATATGTGATTATGCCACATTACAGAGAAACATAAGTCATATATCATTTGATTTAGATATGTTGTATTGTGATAAATGGTTATACCTCTCTGCACTCGGTTGTGTTAAACTGTTGAAATGCAACATTTCAGTAGAGATATTTTTGCCAGTATAGGCCTATGTCTTCGATATTTTGAAATATTTAAGTATTATAACTGCATTTCATTCATATCAGCGTCAATGTTATTCTGCCGACATCTTACTATGAACGCTGTGCACGTAATGCAAGTAAATGATTTTGACTCAAAGTGACCTTGACAAAGTTGCTCTGTGTAATATAAAATGTTTTGATAAAGTTAGTATGAACCTTATGACAGTTTATATATAATATTTACATGTATTTATTTGTATGTCATTTCATATGTTCATAAGAATAGAATCTTATTTACAAAATGCACGCTTCTATTGCCTTTGTTTTTATGTTGTGTTCAATCTTTTCTTTCTTTTTAATATTAGATCCTCACCAACCAATCGCCATGATGCCTGTGTGGTGAATACCGCGGCATTGTAAAACAGCAGTTGAATCTTCATTGGAAAATACCTTAAGATTTATTAATTGTTGAGTAATACCACATTAAATAATTTTTACTGACATGTGTACTATGGCGATCAGATTTGTCGGTTACGAAAATCTGGTTATGGGGGTGGTTGGTGGGGGGGATTGAAACCACCGACCTTCAGCATGAACTAACGAACTTTCTTGTGTGACATGCAGTAGGAAGACAAACGAACGTAACACTGCCGAGCGCTTTTTAGTCGCTAAGGCAACTATATGAACATCTGGTAAGAGCGTTGGAATCTAGAAGACTGTTTGATCGTTGAAAGAAGTTACTGACGAACTAAGGAGTATGGTATAGCTGAATGCTTACAGGACAGGACTTGAATATGAATATATGAGTATACACACGGAGCGAAGTGGTTAATCCGAGCAGCTTGGACGGGACCTGACGAATATGAAAATGGCGAGTCATATTAAAATGGGACTAGATAGAATGAGGACATCAGCTTTGCTGTATGCAACGTCACCTCTACCGGTGCGTAAAAAACCTTACATATACATGGACGCCAAATCCTGTACGTGATATGAACAACTTGCTAGTTTGGCAAACATACATCTGGATGCCACCGTTCTGCTGCCGTGACATGTTTTGTGTTTCATTAATCGCATCGGATTGAATTCTGTTTACTAACGCTCAAGAGCGTGTATGGGTGACGGCGGCTGGGGTTCTACATGAGGGGCAGAGGAGGGAAACGGATGACCCGCACAAAATTAGCACTCCATTAGGTTGCATGGGTGAAACTACCTGTGACCCTTTTCCGCGGTTAGCTTGCAGTCTTAGGTTTAAACAAGGGTTGAATTAATCCGTAAGATTAGAGTTGACAATATTGTTAAAGGCTTTTATTTGAGTTGCCTGAGGTAACTTACGATATAAGGTTAGGGTTAATGTTGCATTATGTTTGGGTTAAAGTTATGGTGTTGGATTTGGGCCAGGTAGAGTCAGAGTAAGGGTAATCGAAGGTAATGTTTGGTTGGGATTTTGGGCAATAAAGTTAGGGCTAAATTAGGTAGAGTTCGGGTAAGATTAGGTAAGTGTAATATTACATTTGGGAAATAAAGCTAGGGTTAGCGTTACGGTAGAATTTGGGTAAGATTAGATGAGGGAAATAAAATTATATTTGTTATAGGGTAATGTCAGGGTCAAAGCTAAGTTTGGGAAAATATTAGGCAAGGGCAATATTTGATTTGGGCAATAAAGTCAGGGGTAAATCGTTGAAAAGGTAGGGTTTGGGTAAGATTGGGCAAGGGCAATATTTAGATTTGGACAATAAAGGTAGGTTTATGTTAGGATTTGGGTGCATGGCGTTCGGGAATGGCGAGGTAATGGCCTTGTTAGAAACAACAGTACAGTTAGGGTTATGTCATTGTTTGGGTCTAGAGATCGGGTGGGATTAGGGTAGGACTAAAGCTAAGAAAAAGTCAGGGGTATGTTAGCACTGGAGTTAGAGTAAGGGTAAGATCTGGGCAAAAAGGGTACGATTATGTTAGAGTTTTGGTCTAAAGATAGGATAAGGTTAGGGTAAGACTATAGTTGGGATAAAGTTAGAGATAGGGTATAGTTTGGATCGAGAGATAAGATAGGGTCAGGGTAGGACTAGTTGGGATTAAGTTGGGTTATGTTAGGGTAGATTATAGGGTGAGGATAGGTAAAGATAATACCCGATTCAAAATTAGGATTTGATTCTAGAGATAGGATAGGGTTAGGGTAAGACTACAGTTGGGATAAAGTTATGGTTAAGGTAGGATTAGGGTAGTGTTAGGGTTGAGTTTGGGTAAAGTTTTGTGACTCGGATAATTTTGGTGGGAGTTTGTTTTTAATAATTATGAGGTTATTCGTGCCAATGACATTTGTTCTAGAAAACATCATGAATTAAAAAAATTAAATTGTGTTTTACACCGTACTCAAGAATATTTCACTTATACGACGGCGGCCAGCATTGTGGTGGGAGGAAACCGGGCAGAGCCCAGGGGAAACCCACGACCATCCGCAGGTTGCTGACAGACACACCCACGTAAGGCCGGAGAGAAAGCCAGCATGAGCTGGACAGCAATCGCATGGGTGAGAGGTTCCTTGCTCATTACGCTGCGCTAGCGCACTAGCTGACTGAGCCATGGAGGCCCCTTAGAAAAACGTAGGCTACACGCCTAAGGAAACAGATTATAGAAACAAGTTGGAATTTCTATAAAAGGTAAGGTATTTTCCCGAAATCCACTCAAATCCAATCTTTAAAATTGCTAAACCGCCGTATAAGTGAAACATTCTTGAGTAAGGCGTAAAACACCAATCAAATAAATAAATTAAAAAAACCTACAACCTTGGTATACTTTCTTTCTCCCAGGTGTAAGAGAAGGTGTCAGTATATCGTATGTATGTATATACTTGAGGTTTAGCGTCGTACTTAACAGTTTTGCAGTCCTATGATGACGAGGAGTCATTAGGAGGGTATACAGGGCGAGTCCATGTCATCAAAGTGCTGCCGCCACTGGAATATCATGCCGAAGATACCAGGCATGACACTCCACCCAATATCATTTTCCTGAGACCGAGCCAGCAATTCCTGTTTTCTTTTTGCTCTGACCTCCCAGTGCTAAACGCCAAGCGAGGCAGCAGCTAGTACCATTTTTTAAGTCTTTAGTAAAACCCGACTGGGTGAGGTGTTGCATTTGTCGACAAAGACACAGCGTTACAGTGATGCAGCGCTGTAACTATATCAACATTGCATGGCTGTTTCAAGGAGACCAGTAGACGCTAGACCTGAAGGAAGCAAAGGAACGTGAGAACCGAACCGTTTCCATATACGTGATTGGACAGCTAATGTATTTATTTATTTGATTAGTGTTTTACACCGTATTCAAGAATGTTTCAAAATGAGGATGGACTCTGTCCGGTTTCCTCCCATGCACTATAATGCTGGCCGCTGCCTTATAAGTGAAATAATCTTGAGTACAGCGTAAGACACTAATCAAATAAATAAATCAAGAAAGTCGCTTACCCGTCGACGGCCAGCATTATATGCTGAGAAGATAGCTAATGAGTGTGCTGATCACATCGTTCATTTCCCTACAGGGCAAGATTTTGGAGAGAACTGGTATTGAACTGATTGTTTTGAAGTCATTGTTAATGTAAACAGATATATATATATAGTTGCAAAAAACAATGCTACTGTTTTTCTTCAAGTGAGTACAGTATATATGCATGAGTTTACATCCGAAAATATAACCATGCACGTATAAACTAGCCTATATAACGCACATTAAATTTTCGTATACAAGTTTCTAACAGTGTGTCGACATGATGTTCAAGAGAAAACTGCATGTTTTTAAGTTAATTCAATCTGCAGCACCAGTATTCGGGGTACCGAAAAGGCCCGCGTAGTCTCTAAGACATATTACATCAGCCACGCGCGTAGGAACAATTATGGGAACACGATCGTGTTCTGGAAAAATCGACCATGAACAGAATCTGATGTAATGATCTGGGTCATTGCTACTACAGACTAAAGCATTAAACCTGCTGTGAGCATGCGAGTAACGAGAATTGTGACTATCATCTGATCATTTGATCTGACGTCGATAGCGAGGTGTAGGCTATATACAGACTCAACAAGCTTTACTGAGGTACTTATATTATCGTATTCATTTATTTGTTTATTTAAATAAAGGTCTAGTAGATATTAATGAACGATTGTTGTGATCTGAATTTGTGTGAAAAAAAATCCCGTACAATGCGCATGTATCTATAAGAAGGACACCCTTAACTGTGAAAGCAAAATGTTACAGTACAGTATATACATGAAAATGTCTGTTTTGTAGTTCAGTAATATAACTCTGGGTCACGCAAGTTTGGATACGGGATGTGCTTGTAAATAAACACTATACCGGTCCTTGGTAAGGAGCGTGCGTGTACATTCAAAGATAATAGTAATTTATTGTCGTCGATGACTTACTTCTGTAAATCTTATAGATGCAGGAAATTCTCCGTAAATGATGTTACTTTTATAGTTTCTGTTGCTCGATCTGTGGATATATTTACGGATTAAAAGTTTTTGAAGGTTTTTGAAATTTAACTTCAGTTCCCAAGTCATATTGTCCATAAAATGTATATATATATATAAAGCTTGAGATTGAATACATTGATTACATAATGTAATCAACAAAGTGATAAGAATGTCAAATGCGTATATGCCCGTATCAAATTCCTCACATACAACTCATGTTGTTGACAAAATATAACGTATTTCTCTTTTTGTATCAAAGGTAAGTGTTTCTTACCTAACTCAATTGATGTTTAACATAGGGCATTTCTTTATTCAAATCTGATTATGTTCTCTTCACTCTAATGACCAATCACCAGACTTAGACCAGCATACTGAGACATTTTCGAATCGTATATTTAGCTTAGCCTTTACACTCTTATATGGTTGTGTGTATACAACGTGTATACAGAAGTTCCAAGAAGCAGTCGAAGGCTGTATATGGTATAGGGGGCCTATAGTATATCATACAAGTGTATTTCTTCAGTTAATGGTTTCATATATTGTACTTAAATGGCCTAAAAATTCATTTTCAAAGGTAAATAACTGTCATGATATACTGACGCTAAACCTGTTTCCTGTACGATATCAGCCTACCTTTCAAACAAACCCAGAAACACCTTTCTAAGATCACTGGAATGTTCATAACCAGGCAAAATGTGCAATTTAGTCATGGAACTTTAGGTCATTTGCCGTATCAATGTATCATCCATAAGATGGCCTCTGGGCGCCTTTATAAGTAATGAGATAAAGACAGTTTGATGAAATGATATTCCTGTTTAGGCCTATCACCAATGAACACTGAGGGGGTGTCCATTTTTTCTGTGTTTTGAATTATTTCTCAAACAGACAAGGAAACACAGAGACACCGGCCTGATGCAATCCTTGAGGCGAACTATTCCTTGGCTGTTCCAGAGAAGTCCATTTGCCAGCGTTTCGCTCTTGACTTCTGTTGCTGGCCACAACAGTAAGTATATTGGCATTTTGCCTTTGTTTATCAAACGCCTGCATACAAGCACTACATACAAGAAGATATTTATATAACGACCTTCTTATAACATGTATACTATAACCATGAAATGTCTTATTTATTTTGTCCATTTATTTATTTTATTACTATTTAATGTCATAGGCAAAAATGTGTCGTTTGAATGATGGCGGTGAGTTTTGTGGAGACGACACGAATACCTGGGGTATAAACCACCGAGTTTTGTCAAGTTATTGACAAACTTTCCAACGTGTGACGTTCATATATGCACAACATGTTGCACATTTGTGAAACAAATTATCTTCAACAAATATTAGACTGCTCAAATGGCCGCTCGTGCTTCGTCGATGGCATGTTGTAAGCAATGTTCAACGAAAAGTTATATAAGACGAATCTACGAATTCCCCGTCGAAGACCGGGTTGAACCCATATAGTGAACCCATATATAGTTTGTTCCACATAACGATTGAAAGACATGCATCTTTCAAACATCTTTCATCTATGACTGAAGTGCAGTGCTGTGTACACTCTGTCCTCACAAACATGGGATATCAAGGCAAGATTGGTTTCGATTATACGTGTAAATTGTCAGTGCATGCATGTGTGTGCAAGCATGTTTTGTAAATTAAACATAATACATGGTAGGCATGTATAATAGTTACCTTATTTTTTCAAAACGTCTGCTGGGACACTTAACTGTGGAATTCTTAAAGATTGGGATTTTCAAATCCCATTCACATAAATGAGCGTCTTAACAGTGCTATAATCAAGCTAAAGTGAAAATATTTCCAGCAACCACTGCATTGCTTTACATATAGTAGAGCCTATATTTTTACGACAACTTCCAAACATGCACTTATAACAGTGCGATTTGTTTTGTTTGGAAACAAAACAAAAACAAAGTAAATAGAAAGTAACGAAACATCATATAGTAGAGCCTATATTTTTACGACAACTTTCAAACAAACACTTATAACAGTGCGATTTATTTCGTCTGGAAACAAACCAAAACAGAAAACAAAGCAACTGGAAATTAAAAGAACATGTATATGGAAAAAATATCCTGGAAAGTTCAAAAAGGTCTTATCTGCCATGTTGACTCCGGCCGCACGTGAGAAGGTCTGCCAGCAACCTGCGGATGGTCGTTGGTTTCCCCCGGGCTCTGCCCGGTTTCCACCCACCATAATGCTGGCCGCCTTCGCATAAGTGAAATATTCTTGTGTACGGCGTAAAACACCAATCAAATAAATAAAATAAATAAATAAATCTGCCATGTTGGTAACAAACGAATCTTAACCTGTATATTAAGGCTGACACAGAAGTGCAGTGTACACGATAGGGAACTAAGGACGTTGGCACAGCAGGTGATAACATGGCGATAATGTTCTCATCTGCATTTCTCTGTCCTCATGATACAGTAACTCACCCAGCTACAAGATGACACAGTATATGTCATACCAAGTTCAGAATGGCGTTTCCATGAGACTTTAAGCTTCAACGAGTTATTTCCCCTGAACTGATCGTTTTCAGCATGGTTAATTCTCTAGCCGTACTTTGTGGCTCTATCGCTCTAAGGCTCTGTGTGTACATATATGACAAGATGGAAAGGAGTTTTCACACACAGGGATAAACTACACGTGTACAAAGCCATGACTAATGACGGTAAACTTAACGATTAACCGACATGGGTCGATCGACTTTAATCAATGTCTGGAAGTAAAATGCTGAATATTCCGACAATGGTTTAACATCTGAAAATAGGCTGACGCTCTGGAAACTTGACCAATATCCAAAGGCCATATGACACCTATTTTAAACCACACTGGGGTACAGCCTATGTAGGATTGCAGGCATGGCCAGATGAATTCTGTTACACAGGGCGTATGCACAAAGAGCAAAGAACCCACACTGTTAATGTTACAGGTTTATGTAGGTTATATATTCTATATAACACATATATAAATGTCGTATATCCGGTGAAATTCCTGCTGACTGAAAAGTGCTGAGTAATGGGGAATGTAAAAAGGGGCGATACTCTGTACCAAAGTCTCGCAGAGGAATTCCGTAACTGTCGCCTTAAATTATCTCCCTTTGCTGTGAGCAGGTCTTCGCTTAAACATGCCCAGACTTGTTGTCATAAGTAACAAATAGGAGAGCTTCGTTTAGACTGGCTCAGTTCGCACGTGGCTTTTAAAGGTATTGCACGGACAGGTCCCGACACGAAAGAAAGGTAAATGATCCTCTTATTGGACTTAAATGATACCTGACATATCGATAATACAAGTGATAACTTTTAAAGCTGTCAAATGTGAACGGCACCTACAGAGGACTGGGTTTGGTAATACAGGCATTCATACTGCTGCAGATGCTGAGTTGAAAACTTCCCATCAATGCACGCTGTGTTACTAACGTCTGCTTGCTACTGTATTTTGTCTTATATTTTGCAACTGTTTTGCCAAAATAAGAATTTTTACTTAAAGTGCAAAATAAATTAATTTCAGGTGATGTAATAAGAAATGTCATGTTAGTGTCACTATTTTAATAAAAACTTATTTTTTTAGTTTGCGTTATTCAGACCGTCTATTCATTGCGAGACATTTTCTGTCTTTTTTAGATAAGATTTTAAATAACATGTCAACGTTAACTTTAAGGAAGTGCAGCTGATGCATTAGCTTGGTATTGGTTTTTAACAGTATACAGTGTCGGCTGCAACATTCCGTCTGTAAAAGTTCGTAGGTCTAAGTTAAAACATATAGTTAAAACATATAGTAAAACATATCGGATGGAAGTACCCTGTGCCAGCCTCATCATCTGTAGACAGGTCCTGATTCCGTCAGGAACAGGCCCATACTTGTCTTCGCGGGCTAGCATGGCCTGTTGGGCCTTGGGATCCCCCGCCCACGGCAGCGCTCTATTGTTAACGCTGTCTCATCGCTCAAGGGGGATGCCTGGAAAACGGGGATTCCCCATTCCTATAGCAGCCTGCTTTAGGTGGCACATTGTTTGCATTTATAGTACGACACTTGTGCGCGGTGAACATTTGAACACTGCGAGGAGAATGCAAACAGCCGCGTCAGCAGAAATAGTTCCTATAAATAGCGCATTACTAGGGAAAGCCGACGTTAGAGCTACGTATATCTCCAAATCCAACATGGCTTCCTTGGGCATTATTTTAGCCAACTGATTTTCGTAATGGTAATTATGGTCTGTGAAAATCAAATATATTTGAATGACAACAGAAATTTTATCCCATTTATCCCAACATTAGCATTTTTAAGCTGGTGCAGGTCGAAGTGATAGATTCGTTCTAGTATTCATACCCACTAAAGCCTTCATAGGCGGACGCTTCTGCCGCAGATTTGGGCTTAAAATGTAGACCCTAACACTCAAATAATGTGGCAATATTTCACAGTCAGTTAAACAGAACACTAATTTTACATGGATCCCAAACTAAAAACCACTGACGGACAAGCTCATGCGTATGTTTATGTGCATTTGCAAAATAGATACGTATATGTGATGCAGAGTATTTGTTTGTTCACAGACAAAATGGCGACACTTGACGAAGTTGCTGGGGGAGATCTGGGGACGTTAAGCCCAACAGACTTAGAAATTTTAGACATCTTTAACGTAAGTCACCACCAACTGCCAAAAGAGGACAAGCCATGTTCCACTACCACGATGACCTTCCAGCGTAGCTTTGACAAAGAATTGCTCGATGCGACCATGACAGTGCTCAAAACTGGCAAACTAACGCCACTGATTAAGGAGGAGCTGAAGTGCACGATACAGAACCGCCGCTTAGCCAGGGGACAGGAGGAACTGATGGTAGACCTCACCCCTTCAACACACTCTCACGTAAGTTTTTACTCACTTACTCATAATAATTATGTTAGCAATTTGTATTTTGTATATATAGTTTTGCCGTATTTTCAAGTTTTAATTGCGGATATGTATTCGTACTAAAATTCTGTATAAAAATACATTTCACTACATTTAGCATTATGTGCATTTGGAATGTCTTTTTACGTTTGTAATGCGAGTTTGTTGGTGTTTTTGAGGCAAAACGTTTCCAGTAAGTCATAAATCCCTCCCCACTGCGGTTTTTAGTGAATTGAGTTTTCGCTCTGCATGTGTGATTTTGAATTTCATATGCTTGCACAATTAAATGCTGCACTCCTATCAATACGTTAATCTTTTCAAGTTTTATATAATGCAAGTAATACGGACTGATCATGTACATTTACAATACCCATAACTAACTTTAGACTTATAAAACGAAAACCCCAAATTGAATAATAAACTTGATCTTATTAATTCTGAATTTTGTAAATTATATACTTTGTCACTTTCACATAAAGTATATTACTGCGTACGGAAGTTAGTTTCTAGTTATTACTCTTTTATGACGAAATTCTCAATAGAATTCTCTTTTTGATATAGGCCTACTCATTCCTAAGTTGTAGCATTGTCATGTGAGTGAAAGATTTTATGTAATTCAAAGGGAAGAATAGTGTATAAACTCCGTGATATACAGTGAAAGTTGAAAGAATATTAAGTTTGCAATTTCAAAGCTAAATTTAAGGAAGTTACTTCAGCATTTAATTATATAAATTAAACTACGGCCCATATGGATATTTTTAAAAATTACAATAAGGAATTATTTACGTATATATTTAGAAAAAATGGAATGTTGGATTTATTTATTTATTTGATCGGCGCTTTACGCTATATACACTCAAGAATATTTCGACGGCGGCCAGCATTACGGTGGGGGGAAACAGGGCAGAGACAAGGGGAAACCCACGACCATACATCTGCAGGTTGATGGGAGACTGGACTGTTTGAAATAATGAGTATCATTTTTATAAGGCGAAAGGTGTTTCCAAAAATAAAGCATTCGCAACCCAGTCCTGTATTAATATAAACAACAACAACAACATCTTTATCGTCGATGGAAAAATTCAACAAAATCTGAATAATGAGAGAGAAATAACCTCACATCAGAAATTACAGCATAAAAATTCAAATTCATTTTATCTTAATGACTATAGCCAAACAGCTGTTGATTCAGATGATTTCGCCTTTCTGCATGAATAGGCCTACAACATATTATTTGTCTATGTGGCCTGGTATAATTCCTACTTATTACATAACCACTTTAGTGGTGCAAGTGTTTATTTATTTATTTGATTGGTGTTTTACGCCGTACTCAAGAATATTTCACTTACATGACAGATGTTTAGAGTTATTGTATGCATACGATGAAACCACACAGAAGCTGCAAGAAAGAGATTCGTATGGGTTATGTACAACTATTTATTCGTAGACTAATTTAAGAAGATTACCTTCCCTGTTATTTAATTTTCAACTTGTAATTGCAACGCAGAAAGATGTATGTAATGAAACCTCCTCGATACGGTTAGTTGCCACCTGTTCCTGTCTCCTGTGTAATGTAAGCACTATACAGTGGTTGGCTTTATTGCTCATCGGTTGCCTGTGTGGTCTGTTACAGACTCTCAGTCCAGAAGAAGAGGCCTCCCTGGATGAAAAGAGGAAAATCCGCAGAGAAAGGAATAGAGTCGCAGCCTTGAAATGTCGCAAAAAGAAACGAGAAGAACAGGCTTCACTTGTTGAGGTACGGCGAAAGCCCAAAGTTTTCCAGTTTATGTGACAAAGACGAAATCTCTATTGATTTGATTTAATTGATTGGTGTTTTATGTGGTATTCTCAGCAATATTTCACTTATATGACAGCCGCCAGCATTATGGTGGAATAAAACCGGACAGAACACCTAGGAAAAACCCACAACCATCTGCAGGTTGCTGACAGACTTCCCAGGTACGGTTGGATAGGAAGACAGCTTGAAATCTGTATTGAAGTATAACGGAATGTATTATGATCTGGTTGTAGGCTTTGTCTGCATTAATTCAGACTATATAATTTCTCAGACTAAAATGCCGGCGATAGTTAACGTTTATTTTGTGCTGAAAGTTTTATCTCATTTTAAACGTTATACCTGAAGATGGGCATTAACATTAGCCCGTTGGTTATCTGAGGCTTGCTTTCTTTTGTGCGGTAATTTCACCGCTAAACTATATCTAAAAAAGCGCATAGTTGAGGTTTTAAATAGTTTTTACTTGTTGTTAAATTTCTTCAGCACTGCCAGATGTTAGAGGCTCGCAATTCTGAACTGCAACAACAACTTCAACAAATGGAGCAAGAAAAGAACACTATCCTACAGGCGCTGGCTGAGGTCAGGGGGCTGCAGCTTGACGTAGGCGGAGCGTTCTGGTCAGAACTGATGGGCGGAGCGAGCAATGAACGTGGCAACGTGGGCGGTGCGATGGATCTGGACGTCCCGCATGATGAGCCGTTGACTGACACGGGCTTGTGTGGCACTCCGGTGTCTCCATGAATGACAGATCATGCTGACTTGTACAGAATGTACCAGGGAGACGTCATTCCCATGATAAACGTCGGCGTAATGTCGCTCTGTTGGACTGTGGCTGAAACAGCACCGAATAAAGATAGTCCATGGAGCAGTTTGAATCAGTTCAAACTCAGACATTTCAGTGTTGAACAACGCAGCCGTTTCTAACGGCCAATGGGTTTTGTGCATAGAAAACAGGCGTTTTACATACGCCTTGGTTACGGATACAGTTTGCCTTGTTACAGGGTGTGTTATAGGGATTTCCTGTTACCAGGAAATACTCAGGAATTCCCGATGAGGTTATAAAAAACCTATACAGGTTTACATTAAATATGCTGTAAGAATCGTAAACAGGATGCCTTTGAAAAAGTCCAGATAGCGAAAAACATCATTTTACCAAAGGTTTTGCACTGTTTTGTTCAAACCGAAAGTTAATCCATCTTGTTGTATCTGTGTGTAACTCATTTACCTTGAGATTTTTATCCAGTCTTCTCTTTTGTTTTCGGTCCATAAATAACGCGGCCAGATACATACGGACATAGTTGCCAATCGCATTTTTTTCATTTTTACACACCAGACATTTTTCATTTTCAGATTCTGTGTTTTACCCCTGAGGTTAAACACACAGCCCACAAACTTCATTTCCGGTGTATAAAGAAAACCAAGTAATGAGATCTTCTTTAAGTCTGATCAGTATTATGGAACGCTGATGGATTATATGTCAGCAAGTATTTGACATCTCGCTAGCAAGTATTTACCGCGCTCACTACATCATCTTACATGAATGGCAAAGAAACAAAGCCAGCCTTGTCTGCACGCATGGTGTTTACAACACTTCGAAATCCTCATATCAATTAAGCTAGTATAACATTACCTGCATTCTTGTCAAATCAATGAAAGAGTCATGTATATCTTGTCAGGGGATGGATGTGTAAAATATGCTCCTGTTGCTCCAGTCAATGTATTTCTTGTATCATCTTTGGTCATATTTTAAAGGTGGCGTGCATTGTTAGAAACAGTATATTTGTTTATTCCATTGTACTATGTTGCAACGAAAAAGCCTCCAAAATTAGGTGTGACTAACGCTTTGTTTCTTCATATCCTTCGCCATTGGAGACTTTGGAACAATGTGCCTACTAAGCTATACAGCCATAACATATGCCAAACAATTATAGTTTTGTCAGCTCATCACCACTTTCATCCATTTCATTCATGGAGGCATTGGAAGCAATTTATGATTTTGCGTGCGCAAAAATTATATTATTTGTACGCCCAATCCTAATGTAGCACCGTTTTTTAACTTGACATTTTTATGTAACGCACATTTAATCATTTGGAATGTCATTTCTTTTGTTGATTGTTTTATAATCGTACTGTAATCGTGCTGCTTCATTGTTGATTTGTACTTTGTTTATGAATATCACATTATGATGAACTCACATTTTGTTTCATGTATGTGTATTCTATCGTTAAGTTGTTTGTGAGTTTTGAATGCGCTGTTTCATTAAAATTAATGCCCATGCTTTATTATGATTCGTGAAAATTGAAAAGCCGGAAAATACGTGAAAACCGATGTACATAAACAAATCAAGAGTAAAAGTAGACGAAGAATTAACGTAAGCTGGTAGACGGATGTGTCTTATGTTCCAAACAGTCTGATTCTCAGATTGCTGATGTTGTGCGTGTCTTCCGTGTGAATGAAAATGTTTTCGTTTCATCATGCATTATATATATATATATATATATATATATATATTTCCATTCCCGTTTCCAAATGTCATTTTATGTTGATTTCATATTTGTTAAACTGTTAAAAATTTTACAAAGTGCTGTTTATAGAAGCTGTTATATTTGATCCCATGCATGACTGTTCCTAAGATTTTGGCAGTCTGTATACTGTTGTCTGAAGTCCATGTTTATAATTTTTCTATAAGTAATAAACTGGTATAATTTGGATTATGTTTATTTCTTGTTTTTCTTTCGACTTTAGCGTTATTTATCTGGGAGCTTCTATGCATCCTCAGTATTACCCTACTTGCACTCTGAGGTCTCTGGTTACCGGTTGTGTCATATATCCTAACGGAACCAGAGAAATTCCACTGCACGTGGCAAGTTCATGTCCACAAGTATATTATGTATACCGGATTCCTCGCTGGCTCAAATGTATGAAGTGCTGGATAGCTGCGTCTATCAGGCCCTTGACCAACGAGGTCGCGTGTTCGAATCCAGCTCTCGGTGTCTCTGCTGCGGTGTTACCTTAAGAGGTTCGTCAGGTAACTGCCAGAGGGCTGTTGTGTATTAGAAGCAGGCATTCCGGTCACCGCCACCTTTAACCTTGGGAAAACTCTGCGGCACAGCGTTAAACACCCATGAAATAAAATAAATATGTATGACTGGACGGGCACATTGTCTTTCTTGTATTTTATCCGCACTATTTCCGCATAAGGATGTCTCCCACGTAACCACACGTAGCAGCGCGGATAATTTTTCAGTGCTCTACTATACATCAGTTGTGTAGTTAGTGGGCTATTCTCTTTAGCTCTGTTAGTGTACACAGAGTGCTGGATTTGGGAGCAGCAAATACGAGTTCTTACCGCCACTCTCTTCTTACCGCCACAGTCAACTTTTCAGCTACAACGTGGTCTAGGTGAGAATCGGTTCGATCTCATCACAATGGCGAATTCACTAATTGCGCCAGCCCAAGCCATGGATACATGCAGGGAAATGCTGCTGAGAAAAGATCATCTCCGTTCTGTACATACATGAATGAAGGGCTAAAGAGGGGCAGCCCATATAAATCCGTTCCTCCCACTGTAATGCTATATGGCCACCGCTGTATAAGTGAAATATTATTGAGTAAAATACAAATCAAAGAAATAAATGAAACAAATATAAAACCCCTAACAAACTATATAGCGGGAGCGAAATTCGAATACATAACTTTATTGTAGACAGGCCTATGTAACATTAAGCTGATTTGTTTTTTCATTCTATCATTTGTCCACATCAGACGGACTTGTGTTGTTTTATCATTTCTCCACATCAGACTCACTTGTTTTCTTATTCTATGATTTCTCCACATCCGGCTGACTTGTTGTTTTATTCTATGATTTCTCCACATCCGGCTGACTTGTTGTTTTATTCTATGATTTCTCCACATCCGGCTGACTTGTTGTTTTATTTTATCATTTCTCCACATCCGAAAAATCTTACTTTTATACTTAACATTAGGTATATAGAGAATTACAATCACACGGCAGTTTTTGAATCCAGCTATCGCTAACTTTAAATGAGGAGGTTTGTCAGGTACATACAGGGCAAAGATTGGTGGTTTCCTGCACTCATAAATCTGATCACTACTATACATATACATATACAGCTGAAAAAAATCTGGAAAACGCGAATCCACCAATAATATTAAACCACAGGAAAATTCCTTTAATTTTTGTATTTTACTGACCTTTAAAAACAAATTTAAAATATTATAATTTGAGCCATACCTGTTTTGGTTTTTCGATCGAAATATTACGGAAAATTTGATCTGTTTATTTGATTGTTATTATTAACGCCATACTCATGAACAGTTTGAAAACAATATAAAGTGCAACTTAAAAGTGCAAGTTATCATCGCACTCTCCATCAGACTCGGGTCATGTTTAGGACTTTGCCAAAGTCAAGGGCAATAATAATTTCACTCGCTCCATGCAGTGAGGCAGTACTGATTATCAGCATATTGAACTGGCTTTGCTGAAAATTTAAGAAGATATCTTTATCATGTGAGTCTGACTGAAATAATATTAAATGCTACCTTAAAACCCAATCGAAAAAGCAAACAGACATTTACTTCTACACACAACTCCCGCAACACACTGCAATGTGCCTCTACAACTATGAATCGTTAACCTTGCTATAAAATAGGTACACTGAAAAAACAAATGTTTAACATTCAAACATATCTCTGAAAACAGATATTAATTTTTTTTTTTTTTTTTGATTGGTGTTTTACGCCGTACTCAAGAATATTTCACTTATACGACGGCGGCCAGCATTATGGTGGGTGGAAACCGGGCAGAACCCGGGGGAAACCCACGACCATCCGCAGGTAGCTGACAGACCTTCCCACATACGGCCGGAGAGAAAGCCAGCGTGAGCTGGACTTGAACTCACAGCGACCGCATTGGTGAGAAACTCCTGGGTCATAACGCTGCGCGAGCGCGCTAACCAACTGAGTCACGGAGGCCCCAATATGGATATTAATGATGATCATATACATTGACAACTTTAAATTACTCCGTTTAAGCAATTAAATCCATTCGATTTACTACATAAATTATTGCATTTATATTATAAATGTGAGTATTTATAAAATAAATTAACATATTTATGAAACATACGCGTGTATTTGAAAAATAAACACCCCTTGAACATGCTAAAAGTAAGCACTGGTTTGTGCACGTGTTACCGTTCAAAACAGTTTATGAATTTCCTAAAATGTATAAAACGGATCAAATTATAGCTTTTTGAAACTTTTGGAATCATTTTAACGCTCTAAATAGTACAGGTACGAGACCGATATTTACTGAAAGGCATAAATTTGTTAAGCACGTTTATTATCTGTTTGCTGGGAAATGTTAAGTAATAAACATTTCTTTTTTCAGTGTATATGGTTGTTTTCTTACGACGTGTTCAACAATTTTGAAGACGAGGATTCTTTCTGTGTGCCTATATACTGACCGACCCGATAGCTCAGTTGGTAAAGCGTCCGCTTCGCGGACGGTAGATCTGGGTCAATCCTGGGTTGAGGGACTCTAAGGACTCCTTCGTTGTCATATGACTGAAAATTTGTTAAGTACGACGACCCAAGCACTCACTCAATCACTGTATGTAATGTGTCTTCTTGGGGCAAATGACACAGACACCAGACATGACAGCTCACCAGTCACAAAATACAGATACCAGGCCAACCAGTCCTCTCTCCTTTCTCTAAACTCTGACAAGAGCGTCAAGCGATTCAGCAACAAATACCACGATATTTAGTCTTTGGCATTGGATACTCTTCCCAGGTATGACTCGAGCCGGTTTTGACCTCAGATCTAACCACTAGGCCAGCGTGCAAAGCGGTTATCTTGCTACAATGGGTTGTTCAGGAGGCCTGTGTATGGTTACATGGCCTCCATGAGACTATATATATCAAGAAGCTCACCATTTACTTGGTGCAGTGTGGCAACTTTATCCGGGCTCTCTGCATGGCTTTCTCCATTCTGAGAGCTGTTCGGTGGCGTGTATTTTGTGCAAAGACTTGCTTTAAACACAGAGGCTCTATATACCATATGAAATAATGTTTGTAAAGGTATGCCTTTATATGATATTTGTATTTATTACTTTTATTTGGTTGGTGTTTTTACGCCGTACTCAAGAATATTTTCGCTTAAATGACTTCGCCCAACATCACGGGAAGAGGAAACCGGGAAACTCACGACAATCCGCAGGTTTCTGGAAGAGCTTTCTGCGTACCGCGAGCTAACCACGTCGGCTAGACATTTTTATGTTTGCATGCAGCTCTTAAGAGCTTCAGGATCAAACTATCCTAAATATAATAGTGTGATAATACTCTATGTTTGGGTTTATATGTTTTCATATTTTTGAATCCTAATTTGAGTGTTATTTTTGCCCTATTTATTACCGCTTCAGATCGTGTGATAGATGTTTATGTATAGGTTTACATATTCATAAAATTTTAAAAAGCAAGCTGTTTTGTTTTGGATTCAATCTGTTTGACATTTTTTTTAGTTTTTTTCAGTAATCTTCTCAAGATTACATTTACATTTATTAGTGTATGTTGCGTTCAATTTCATTTGCACGTAGGCCCGCGCGAAAATTTTTGTTGAAATTGTGAAATCTGGCTTCTATCTAATGATTTGTGGTGTGGTTTGTGCTTGTAGATACGCATGGTTGCCTCATTACAAACAGTTTCCTCTGAACACCTCTGAACGCGACCAGAGGGTGTCTTTTGATCTTTGGGCTCTAGCATCATGATAGAGATTTCGGGACGTGATATCTAGTCCAACTGGTCTAGTCATTATCATATATATTGTCTTGCCATGGTATCAATGGTATAACATGACAGTAATGGTTAACCAATATCCTTAAGAACTAATAAAACTGACCACATATAAACGAATGATTCGGGACAATGGCCACACACAAACGGCTTTGCTCTTCAGTTGCGCATGGACTCACGCTAGAGGGAGAGTTTCATTTAATACAAATCACATCTTAAGATAATCTGCAATCCAGGTTATAACCAGCTTCACAGTGACTGACAGTATAGAGGTTGTAAACGGCTGGTCTGTGTATGAAGGATATATATGAATAGTGTTAGGAAGAGAGAATCATTATGGAGTGTTTTCAATAATTTTTTTTTAGCACTTTGGACTTTGTAGACGTCGGTCGAGCAAATCTAGGGAAAAGTGCGGAAAGCAATCTAGAGAGGATGCCAGAAATGTAAGTTTCCATGAAATGAGCACTACTGTACTGCAACCTTTGCTATAGACATGGCTTCGGGTCTACAGTCTTTTATTTATAATTTAAGTCACATCATAGCCAGTGATCACAAGGGTTCGAATTTATGAATTGATATATATATATGTTGATTTAGTAAAAGACAATTAATACCAATTCCCCTCCCCCAAAGAAATAAATAAAATAAAAAACAAAATAAGAATAAAAGAAAATAAAATAAATAAAAAATAAAATAATGATATAAGAAAAGAAATTTATAAGGTTTTGTGAAAAGTCCCTCATATATGTACGTCCAGCCTACTTTGTATTCGGCTCGTTAGCCCCTCTTTATAGAGAGGATTTTATACTGGATAAAACTCAGAAGTTCGCCATCCAAATCATTACACATGTACTTTCATTTTCAAAATCTTATTATTACGCATGCAGTGTGTTTAAATTTTCTTGCTTTCTCTGGCCTCGTAAGAATAAAGGTTGAAAGATTGTGTACGACTCATTAACTGTGAATTCTCATTAGTTTAAAAGCATTGACGCAGAAATATAAATTTGAAGAGTTACAAGAGTTTTCTTATATCGCTTCTGCTTGTATACATGTATATTGGAAGGTTTTTTCCGCTCTGCTTACGGTGGTATCCGGAATCAACTGAAACAGAAAGAATGCTAATGACGCGTAGGCCCTCGACAGTAGTATGCAGAGTTGTCTCCCGTGATCAACATGCCCAGACTTGTCGGTTGATGTCGAGTTCAACAAAGGTATGTCAGCTGGTCACGTGACGGTTTAAAGCCTGTACTGCTGTGTGGGACGTTTGACACTCATTCATACTGTTTGTTAAAAAGTTGGGCGATAAAGATGGGAGGAATACCATGAACTGTGAGGTTGATAACATATTATATCGGATGGAACAAATTGTGTAATATATACGGTAAGTCTATCAAATATTATTTATTTTTTCATGTTTCCTCTTGTTTACTGAAGTGAAAGCTTATCAAAAGGATAAGGGACTGGTGCAAAAGATGGGAGAGGTTTTTTTGCTTTTTTTCCCATTTTTTTTAAGTGCGGGTCAATACATTTTCCGGTACTTTTCAGGTAGCATGAAATAAGATAATAATATTTATTAACTATATTAACTATGTTATGAAGATAGATAGACCTATCCGTGTTGTTTTTGTGTTCTTCAAACACCTATACAGGTTGCTATAGGACAATTTATGTGTCTAGCATCCCAGTTATACTCATTGTAATCAAGACCATGTCAGGTAGGATCATTATTTTTTGGTCTGAAAATTTGATTATTACAAACTTCGACTTGCACCAGTCATTCCCCGTTATAAATTAAATATTGCTAGGTTATCATATCACATCTATATGCATGCAACTGCCTAAGCAATGTTATAATAACGGTTAAGATAAAACAGTTAAATGACCAAAAGGCGAGATAAGCTAAAAATGTTTATATCATAACCACAACACCTAAGCACCAATTTGTTCACCCATATGTATTCAAACCTAGAAAAACTTTGGACTACATCATATCCCTGTTCCCACAACAGCTAACCTTTGTGTAGCTCTAGACATTATGACAGGTCTGTTATTTTTCTTTGCTGAAAGAATATCTAACAAGCCCCATAAGAATCTTTCTTGATATCTGTGCAACATCAGCTGTCATGCTGTAGGACTATTACAAATATATGTACGTTTGTCGCTATCCACGCATGGGCAAATTGCATGCAGCCTCTCAAAACCACATCTGACATATACAATAACATATGACGTGGTATAGACAGAGCCTCCAACCGCTTTAATGTATAATATCTTATAGTGTTCCTCTCATTATTCGTGTTAAACAAGCAATTAACGGTTTTATATAATGGCATGCGTTAAATTGATATCCAGTATAAGTTACATGGTGTACTATATGCCAGCGGGGAAGAAATGTTTTAGTCAGTCTTGTCACCACTTAGATTCTGTACAAAACAAATTGTTTCCTCACATACGGAAGCACTGTTTAAGGGATGTATATACTCTTAAACGCCCTGCCCTGCCCTGCTGGTTTCTGTGATAAGGTATATAACTGTACAGACTCGGCCTCAGGTCGCTGTGACATTTATAGCCCTATCCTGATATATGGTGTTGGCAGGTTAGTTATACTGACAATAATCGCTGCATCATTAAAGCGACATATTCCAAGTAAATATATTGTATACTATTGGCAGTAAATACAGGCGATTTGTAATCAGTGTTACTAAAGGCGATTTAGTAAGCGCATTGCTTTCCTCTATAATAGCACTATAAAAATGCATACGCAAAACTTTTTATGTATAAGTTATATACAATAGATGAGTTATTTGAGACATATTATACCCGGGTGTTCACGCATTACATTTGTACAGTCAGCAGATCAGATGAAAATTCTCATTTAATCTGTTTCATGACATTAAAATGGATTGTGAGTATATGGTGATGCAAATAGTAGGCCTATATGCTCTTCGTGTGCATAGCTTTTTGCATGTGCTCACCCAGATCTTATACCATATCTTAAGCGGCACTATAGTACGATCTGTATTGACCCCAAAGTTAACGACCCTCAAATGAGTGCTGTCCTCCATTTAGAATACCCGAAGGCAAAAAAGGCCAGGAAATTACTCAAAGCATCAGACTTCATTTTGAACGTGTTATTTTAAACTAGAGACTGACTTCCGGTGACACTTCCGCCATGTTACATGCATGGCCAGCACGCCAGGGGAACACAGTTATATATAAGGCTGTCACCAGGGATCTCAGATGTATACATCCGGGTAGTTTCTAAAAGCTAATTATACAATGACATATAAATAAGAGTACATAGCATGCCCAAATATAGATATCCCTTAAATACAACGACTATAAGAAGGGTGCCAGTTTGCATGAGCAATGACATGCAAGCTTTAAAATGCGCCACAGTTTCTGCAAATGTTCTATACCAAATCTAGTTCGTTATTTCCCATGCAGATGTTCTTGTCAGAGTGCCATTAGACTTATTTAATATACGGTCTATATGGTCTATAATCCTTCGCAAATAGTGCAAACTTTGTAGTGCAAGATATCCATTCAATAATTACCTGTTTACGTTGTATATACATTATATATTTTGAAGTCAAATGGTTATAATATTGTGGTATTAATCACTAAATGCGATTTTCTACTTGTGAAGTCTGGTGGAAGCTTGCCTCTATAATAGCTTTACACATTCTAATTGTTTTTTTTTTTTATATATATATATATAAGACTTCTTCAGTACCACCCGCTGTACCACTTCTACATAATACACATACACTGTAAGAATTGAATGCAAATTTCCAGCCTGAAGCACTGTATATTGTTACAGTAAATCATGTTGTAAATATTTTAGACCATTTTCCAGCCCAATTCTGCACCAATGTGGTGTAATTTTACTCTAGTCGATGTGTATTTACAGCATTGTCTGTAAAACTGTAGCGGTTTGACCACTTACAGTGCACTTTGCTGCAAATGTACACTGGTTTTCTTGGTAGATATGTGGATTTTGTTTATTTCCAATGGCGTTAACTGGTTATTTACAGTGGAATATATGGAAATATACAACTATTTTTGGGTGTAAATATAAAACAGCACGTCTTGTAAATCTACAGTGAAAAGAACTGGTCATAAAATTGCCAGCGCTTTCTGTTGTAAAATTCTGAGTAATTTGTTACAGGGTACTGAGATGTATATAACATATAGCAAAATGTAAACATGGGAAGGTTACTGAGATACAGATATGTTATTTATCTATGTAACTTTAAACACAAAAGCCCAGAAATAGGCCACAACGGTGTAGATGTTGGCTGGCGAATATATACAAAATACAAATTATGTCTACATATAAAACGGGAAAACTATCAAACAGGATGACCAGAATTAACATTCTATTGTATTTTGTCGTAATGTTGGCGTATTCAGTTTCTCTAAAATTATTTCTAAAATGGATATGCTGCGAAACCTATAGATAAACAGAATTCAAGAAAATAATGAAAATATACTAGTAAATCAGGAACCTTGATATTTCTTAAATCTAAATTTGTGTAACTATACAGTCGGAGCATGTCATATCCAAAGAATAAAGGTTAACATTTCCTGCATGTTGTAATCGTGTGATTGTCACGTGACATAACGTTGGCCCAGTGACCATCCGTGTATCTAATTAGTTTGTCTCTACAGCCTGGGTTCTTGTCTCCATATATACCTATATGTACATAACAGAAAGATGTTTACTACAGTAACATATGCTTAAATATTCAAGTATATATACATGCTTGGAAGCTATAATATGGTAATGCTTTATATCAGTTGTTATATCACAAGAAAACATACTTATTATTCATAGAAAACAATTAAGGATGAAAACTATAGCAAAACTAAAAAAAAGTATTTGGAAATGTATTTATGCATTCAACTACAGACTAATTATAACATTTTTTCAGAACATTTCGGGTTACATATGTGTAAATTGTAGGTAACAGTTTCAAGAACATATATATATATATATAGATCCCTGGTGACAGCCTTATGTTATATATATATATATATATATATATATATATATATATATATATATATATATATATATATATATATATATATATACACACACACACACACACACACACACACACACACACACATACACACACACACATATGAATACTATATATGTATACAGGATCATCTAGATAGCTCCATAAACCACCAACATTAAGCTGTTTAGGTTATGCATGTAGCTCATCTACAGAATAAACATAAAAGTCTGCAAAATGTATTTTGAAACGGATGATGCATATGTTGTTTATTTTTAGGAAAGATATGTACAGATTTTTACCAAAGGGATATGTATTTATGATTGACACTCATTCAGTGTTATACGGCCATCAAAATTGACAGAAGGGTCCATACACTAAAAAAATGGTTAAATTTAACAGAACGTCTGTTGTATGAGTGATGCTAGAATGTATTCTGTTATTATAACATGATACATTGTCATATTCAGAATCTTTATGTTGAATTAATAGAATGTGTCCGCTATATTTAACAAAATAACCTGCTGCTATAGCAGAATACACATTCTAGCTTTGCTCCGACAACAGACTTTTTGTTAAATTTAACAGATTATTTTTTAGTGTAGTTCAGTCAAAGGGCGGGGATAATACGACCTTTTTCAATCAAGCGAAAATTAAGTTATATCTACTCTTGATATAAAGGATATACTTATTTGTGTAACTTACATAGCGGTACACACTTATACTTTGAAACGAAACTCTCATTGTACATGCATAATTGTTAAAATACAAGACCCCCTAGTTATGCTGTTTGTAATGAAGCCAGTATGGATATATATAGGCTTATGTACAGAAGACGCCATGGCCGGAGCTGCGGCACGGACACATAGGGGATATATGCATATTAGTCTATATGCTGAAGGCTGCCATACTATGCCATAATACAGATGTAGTCTGTAGCCATGGGAACCGCTTGCACGTGCAGACATACTATCTAACAGTGGAGACTGTATATATGCCTACACATGTTCATATAGGCTTACATGCACGACACAACATGGAATATAAACGTAGTGTGACATGTTGAGATATCCGATCGAGTTACAGCGAAACCGGCTGGTATCTTCAACCGTGTTAGCCCATGAAATTTAAAAACAAATACAGGCGTTTGTAAAGGCCTACATGTACATGTGTGTAGGACATTTTTTCATAGACCTATATAAACCTTTATTTCACTTATACACAAGAAATACAGAATTTAAAGGGCCAATTTTAAATGGATATATCGGAGATCATGTATGGCGATGTCAATACAAACATGTTCATAAGTTTAAAGATTATAAATGTATTTATTTGATTGGTGTTTTATAGACTGTTATAAATAGTCTCAAACATATTTACATGTCGATACCGCACAACTACCATATATTGTTAACAAATATTGTTTAACATGTTATAAATTTAAAATAAACTCTTGTGCAGGTGTGGACTATAGAATATCTTAATCATTTAAATGACTCGATGGATTGTTCAAAATGTGTATATGTTTTTAAATACTTTCAGAATAAATGTTTCTAACGATTTCGAAGCTTTTTCTGTTTGTATCAATGATCTGGCGGAAGCAAAGGGGATAGTGTGGCTGCTGAAGGTTGTCTATGTAAATCGGTATAACCTCGAAATGTTGAGAGTTGACAATGAAATGTTATCTGGCTGTGATTTGTATGATCAAAGACATCACTGACACTGTCAAGTTGACAATTAACACATTATATATATATATATATATATATATATATATATATATATATATATATATATATATATATATATAAAACTGAGCAATGAATAAGTCACGAAATATTAATGTTTTAAGCAAACTTCCTGTATGTAATTTTTGTCAAAGTTCATGTACTATGTCATATTGTGATTTTAACTTGCTATAGTTATTAGTCCTCAATCGATAGAACACAAGCCTGTTTACTGTTCCTATAATTTGTTCTCTGGAGTGTATTAATTAAAGTTGTTCTTCCAATTTTGATAACAACTTTTGCAAGAATTGCTCCAATGTTTTTATTTGTTAACTGTGCGCACATATATGGCAAGACGTTTCGATATTTATTCCCTAACTATGTATACATGTGTGCAAAATGGCCGTACACAAGTCCAGTTCTTTTGCACACATGTGAAATAAACGTTCATGCATGGAAATCTTCTGTACATATGTGCAAATAAAAATTAATCTTACCTTTAAATCGAAACTTTTAAACAGAAGCTAAAATATTTTTACGTATGTAAAATAAATGCTTATACTGAACCATACGTATAATAAACGTTTATATTGAACATATGTAAAATTCTTTGACTCATAGACTTTTGTATAGGCCCTATGTACCATTCGTTTGTGCATATACTGTTGATGCAAATAAAAATGTATTGTATTGTATTTATACACGATAAGTGTAATTAGAAAACACGTTTACAGAAAATATAGCATGGCGGGAACAGAGGCACAAAGGGCTTGATCTATCCAAGTACAAGTATGTAAGTACAGTACAAGTATGTAAGTACAGTACAAGTATGTAAGTACAGTATAAGTATGTAAGTACTTTACAAGTATGTAAGATGGCGCTTGTTGTAGTAAATAATAACAGAGTAAACGTTTTCCATATTTAAGAAAAACACAAAGTATTGCCACGTGCCAAAAGAAATGCTGTGGTGCATGGCTATGAGACATTTATATGAAAATAAGCCAGAATTGTTTCATCACAACCTTGTATGGAATGTATGTACCTAAGATGTCCAAATATGGACAAAAAATGGTACATATACGTACGAATACAAGGAAACTTTTAGTGTTCAAGTCATTGTACAGAAATATGTACACAAGTATTGAACTGTACATTTCTTCTGCGCATGTGTACAGTTATCCAGAGTAAATACTGAACCATGTATGCACATATAGTGGTCCACCCAAGAGTGTTTTTCTTCGTAACTATGCCGTCTAAAGGCAAGCACTGTCATATTCATACCTCAGGATGAACAGTGTTTTACTTTGTTATGGTGTAGAAATAGGAATCAAATGATAATATAAAAAATACAAAAAAATCAGACATTTTTTTTTTTGTTTTGTTTTTTGGAAGAGAAATTCCAAAAAGGTTGTATCAGTATATAGGTGCCTTCGCTACAAGTTTCTTACGTTTTACAATGAGTATAATTCGTTTGTAAGTAACTATGCACAGAGCGTCCAGACTCCCTCGCGCTCTTCTTCATGCTGTGTGTAATTCCGCTTAACCCGGAGGTAGGGGCAGTATATTCAAGTGTTTAATTACATCGCCTCGCTATATATGAACAGTTGCAATCAAAGCGCAAGTGAGATACATATTTTGTTATCGACAACTTATATTCGAGTACGGTACACGATTTGAGTACTGATTTCACTCAGTCACCCAGAACATACCTTGTGTCTTTCCAACATCATTGAAAACTGTCGAGTGCTTCTCTTTGCATGATTCAGTCCTATTTTCTTACTTCATATACTTTTTTACTTCTTTGGTGGTTTGTGTTATACGTCGTTTTTGGAATTTGCGTTATTGACCTGAAACTTTGTTCTTGGTTTACGGCTGGTATATCCAAAATGTCGGTTTCGACGCATAGATTGAAGTATACTAAAACGCATTTTTCATTGTTCTGTGTAATCAAGAGTTTCTGAATGTATACATTTTTATGTAGTATTTTAAAATTCTTTAGATAAAAACAAATTCCCTGTGATACATGTAAGTTAAGTCTATACATGGAGAATGGAACGTCTTTCGAGTTATTTATTTTGTTTTATTTGTTTATCCACCAAAGTATCACTCCCGCCCCCATTCTAGGAGGAAGGGCACATTAAATCGATATGATGATTCAACAATTCATTGCTGCCAGCTTGACACTATCAGCTTTTCATGAAAGGGGGGAGATTATTTGCGAAAAGTCCCACTTTCACAAATTAATTGTCTCACGACACGGGAGGAATGCAGCGCCTTTCCGCGATTAGGGATTTGTTTTGAAATGTCCGAATGCCATTGAATTTCCACCCAAAGTCTGTTTCGCCGAACTGTAGTCGTTCATTTTATGCTATGCTGCTATAATGATGTACTGTCGCCCCCAGCTGTATGGAGATGAGCTGGGTTTGACCACTCACTCACATGCACTGATATACCACCATATATGGTTAGGATATATGGTGGACTAACGCGCATGTGCACACTTTCCTGTAGTGCTGATGTGCTTTTGTGAATCTTCATTGGTCTGGTATGTGTACGCCATCTTTTTAAAAACCGAGGGTATTCTCTACTTTTACAAAGAAACACTAAAAAAAATTTCTATTTGCTCTGTATGATAACATGCAATCCTGGTCAAACTGATGTTTTTAAATAAGTAATCAATTAATCTGACTTTAACACAGGGAAACAAATTGAGGTTGTTTTATATAATCTGTTCTGGTGTGATTTGGCACCGTTCTTGAATACGAAGGCTATTAATGGATCTTATATCTTTTAACTTAAAAAATGTTTGCACGTATATATGGTGGATTGCAGCGTTTTCCATAAGCGCTTATATAGCAGTTACATTCTGGTATTGTCACAGGACAGCAAGAAGTGGACGTTTTTGTTGATAAATATATTTCCTTTTATCTCTTTTTTATGCATACAGTTAAGATAATGTTTTACTTATCGCTCTTAATAAATTTACAGTTATGTGTAAGGGCTCCTGAGACACAGTGTGTGTCTAAACACGCAATCAGAATTTGTTACATGTAGCTAGTTACGTTATCTGCTCAGGCAGAAACAAATTTTTAAAAATATTTTTGATATATTGTGATATCGATATTGCATTCATTTCCACGGCCAACAAAATTGACAGAAGGTTCTATATGTATGCACTCAAAAAAGTTTGTTAAATTTAACATAAAGCCTGTTGTCTGAGTGATCGTAGAATGTATTCTGTTATTATAACATAAGACTTTGTCATATTTAACATCTATTCAGAATCTTTATGTTGAATTTATAGAATGTGTCTGCTATATTTAACAAAATAATCTGTTGCCATAGCAGGATAGACATTCTAGCTTCACTCAGACAACAGACTTTCTAGGAACACTTAGAAACACTAAAAAACGTTTCTACCTGCTCCATATGATAACATATGTCCTGGCCAAACTGATGTTTTAAAATAAGTAATCAATTAATCTGACTTTAACACAGGGAAACAAATTGAGGTTGATTTATATAATCTGTTCTGGTGTGATTTGGCACCGTTCTTGAATACGAAGGCTATTAATGGATCTTATATCTTTTAACTTAAAAAATGTTTGCACGTATATATGGTGGATTGCAGCGTTTTCCATAAGCGCTTATATAGCAGTTACATTCTGGTATTGTCACAGGACAGCAAGAAGTGGACGTTTTTGTTGATAAATATATTTCCTTTTATCTCTTTTTTATGCATACAGTTAAGATAATGTTTTACTTATCGCTCTTAATAAATTTACAGTTATGTGTAAGGGCTCCTGAGACACAGGGTGTGTCTAAACACGCAATCAGAATTTGTTACATGTAGCTAGTTACCTTATCTGCTCAGGCAGAAACAAATTTTTAAAAATATTTTTGATATATTGTGATATCGATATTGCATTCATTTCCACGGCCAACAAAATTGACAGAAGGTTCTATATGTATGCACTCAAAAAAGTTTGTTAAATTTAACATAAAGCCTGTTGTCTGAGTGATCGAAGAAATGTATTCTGTTATTATAACATAATACTTTGTCATATTTAACATCTATGCAGAATCTTTATGTTGAATTAATAGAATGTGTCTGCTATATTTACAAAATAATCTGTTGCCATAGCAGGATAGACATTCTAGCTTCACTCAGACAACAGACTTTCTAGGAACACTTAGAAACACTAAAAAAAAGTTTCTACCTGCTCCATATGATAACATATGTCCTGGCCAAACTGATGTTTTAAAATAAGTAATCATTAATCTGACTTTAACACAGGGAAACAAATTGAGGTTGATTTATATAATCTGTTCTGGTGTGATTTGGCACCGTTCTTGAATACGAAGGCTATTAATGGATCTTATATCTTTTAACTTAAAAAATGTTTGCACGTAGGCCTATATATGGTGGATTGCAGCGTTTTCCATAAGCGCTTATATAGCAGTTACATTCTGGTATTGTCACAGGACAGCAAGAAGTGGACGTTTTTTGTTGATAAATATATTTCCTTTTATCTCTTTTTTATGCATACAGTTAAGATAATGTTTTACTTATCGCTCTTAATAATTTACAGTTATGTGTAAGGGCTCCTGAGACACAGGGTGTGTATAAACACGCAATCAGAATTTGTTACATGTAGCTAGTTACCTTATCTGCACAGGAAGAAACAAATTTTTCAAAAAATTTATTTTGATATATTGTGATATCGATGCTGCATTCATTTTCAAGGCGTTCTTGTTGAAGTAGTTGTCAATTTTATCATTAATTTTTTAGTCATACAGATTATAAAGCTATATAATGTGGAGTAAGTTTATACTAAATTTGTATCTGCATGTATTTCCAATCACTGTACAGAATTTGTTTTAAAACTATCCAGGTTATTTATTTATTTTTTTTTTATCTGCGTAGTGTTACTAATTAATATACATCATATGAAGCGCATGGTTACACCTGTAACCTCTTGTTACAGATGAAGCTTCTGGTCTCTATTTCTTTATAATTTTGTCAAGAAATGTCTCTTGATATACATAAGTATAACATTTTCACCACGCCTATACTGTATATTACAGCATCACGAATGTAAGCACCGAAGTATATAAGCCTATATTTAATTTATATAACAAATATATAATACATGTATTTATGTCAGAACGGTATATACATGTGGAATATTTCACGCATCTGCATCCCACAGGATTCTGTGCGATGTGGGTGTGGAGGTACACTATATCCTTACTCAGACAAGCTCAAACAAACTGTTTAGTTTTGACGTGAGGGAATTTTCAGTTGTAGCAATTTTGCCCCTATATGTAATATTGTGGTAATCGCTTAAAAATTTTATTTAAATTTTTGTTACAGATTCCTTGAACTTTTTCGAAAATCATTGTTGTGGAGTAAATCTTTTTTTACTGGAATTACAAACGCTATAGTTTTTTATAAGCATTATCATACCTCCTAACACATGTATGTGAAACATTCACCACTTTTTCATTTTACTGATATAGCAAAATGTGACCAAAACATGCAGGTGACCACGCACATAAAACAAGAACTACTTTCGAGTCGTATATTGACTGTCAACAGCTTAACCTCACTCTTCAGAGAAAGTTCCAAAAGTCAAACAACACTATCATTTTCTTACCCTACCAATATAAACTAATAATAATAATAATACATTTATCATAAATTATGTCTGCTGTCATATTTAATTTTTTGTGTTAGTTTAAGAATTAAATTTTGGGAATTACTCTTCCAGAATAACAGCCGATTATGGAGCATATATACGGAACAGTCTGCATATATAAATATAGTATGTACGAAACAGCTCAAGGATTTAGTCTGCTTTACTATTTAAATGATATCTTCTAGGTGTATGTACATTTTATGAATTTATGAACACCTGGTGTTTATCAAGTGAATGCCCAATATAAACTTTATAAATTGTCATTTATGTGTAAAAGGAATGGAAAATTTAGGTGTGCAACAAATGGTCTAAAATTTTAATGACAAAGTGTGGACATAATCAGTGAAAACCCAATGCAGCAAATGAGCTGATCACACATGCGGGTAAAATTATATTGATACAGATTACAAAAAAGTATATTACTATGAACATATAGTACCTGAAATAAGTAAATTCAGGTCTCGTATAAAATTATGCAATCTTGTTAAATACCTGCACGTAGAGTGTTTTGTTACGGAAAGGTTTTGTGCATAATTTTTTTTTAATCAGTGTTAAAATATTTTGGTTCGCCCCATGCATTAATTGTCTGCTTTCTCCATAACATATGAATTCGTCATTCAAACAGTGATGCTGTAATTTAATGCAAATGAATACTTTCAGATCTTAATTTTGTCTCTTTTGTTTTCAAAAAGTCTGCTTGCGCATGTGCGTTATATAGCCTACTGTTATATTGAATATCATGAACAGCGCAAACATGGCGGCATGTTGGATATCTTGCTCAAAGTTTTCCTCCAAACATGCACATTTAAAGCTTGAGTGTTATTGTACTGATTTCAGGATGCTGCCCTTGACCTGTGAGAGGTACCCCGGCACCCACGTAGCTCCCTGGGAGGATAGCAAAGGTAAATGTTCTACATGACGTGTTTCAGTCCACGTGGCATGGTCCACTGCGCATGTCCGCTAATCGTGCTGAGTCATCACTATTCGCAGATTAGGATTCTGTCTCTACCGGAAATTCCTGCAGCAAAGACAAAAATTCAGGTCCAGTAGAAAAATCGATAATGAGCACATCTTCAGGAAGATGTTTCACAAGTGAAGTCAGCTGCCGAAGGAAGTGGTCACTTAACATACATGCATATCCGTTAAAGGCATGCATCCATAGCTTACTGTCAGGGTTTGTCCCATTCCCACGTACATTGTTAAGTCGAGGTGTGTTTCATTGTTATGAACACAGTTGTGTTCATAGTTTTTTAAAGATGACCAAGAAGACATTGTTTTCGAAAACAAGGAGGTGATCGACACGGCTACTTAAATCCCGTGGCAACTGGCATGGTGTAAGGGAGATAATCCATAGCCCCCATGAGCGCTTTACACCAGCTCCTTGACAGTTTTCATCGAAGTTTACCATAGTATAACACGTTTTCTTTACTGGCAACTGTCACATGTCTATTTTACCAACGCTGATATTAAGAATATACCTGATAATTTTTAATGTGGACTCTGCCTTACAACTCAAGTCTATGCAGTTTAAACTGCTTCATTGTGTTATCCATGTAACAGATATTTGTTTTCATTAACAGTTTTGGAATACCCTACCTGTATCTGGTGTGGTCAGATTGATTGTATTGAGCATTATCTTGTAACTGCTCACCTAGAACACAATTTGGGACAGATTCCAACAGTGACTGTCTCAATGCTTAAACTTTAATATAGTACTTTCTATGAAACGGAAGCTCCTTGGTTATTTCTTTCAAGAAATTAATTTTTACATCTTGTACAATCTTGTACATCTTGTAAAATGGGCTACATTTAGCTAATTGTATATTGGCGTACATTGTCCCCTGGTAGATGTTAACATCTACCAAGTCTGAGGTCGAAGAAACATTTTCTTAAAAGGGAGACTGACGCTCAGATATTTGGTTTAAAAAATAAAAATTGCCAGTTACTGATTTAAAAAATAGACCAACGTTTCGCCTATATTTAGGCTTATTTATTTCGCCTGGGAAGTGTACAGAGAAAATCGCGTGTTAAATTTCCTCAGACTATTTTACATAAATCACTGTTAGTTCCGCACTTAGTTTATTTATAGTTATAAATCTACACTTTAAATTATGACTGATAATTATTGAATCCATGTGTACATATGCCTAGGTCTTCATGAAAGGAGCTTATAGCTCCAAGTTTTCCCCGAGATATCTGATACGGCATAAGACATATTCTCGTTGTCTTTGTCCACTTTGACGATATAATCGACGAAGGTTCTATTATATTATAAGATTTACGGTATATACACAGTCGAGTTTATGTTTGAGCTATTTGACAGCCTTAATGACGAATGTAATATTCATAATTTAGGTTTTTGCCTATATCATAAATTATCTTATATTTTTGAATACAATACAAAATATATTTTAAAAATGTTAACGTAGTTTTAGTATATCAACTGAGGTTTACTTTCTTTATAGCTTGTTTTGAAAATGTCCGTCTATAGCTTTCGCTTGGCTTTGGATGTTTTCAATAACGCGTCGGAAACCATTTAAAGTCTGTTGGTTTAAAGATTTTTCGGTGGCAAGATTGGCTGCAATGTATATACTGCCCAAGGGGAGAATAGTTGACATGACAATAGTCTTAAGTGACAGCAACACCAACATGAACTGGATTTTCAACACGTTGGTCAAGGATTATTCCGCGGCCACTATGAAATATTCTTTGGGAGTATTGCTCCCAAGTGTGCTGATGTGATGCCGATAGAGCACCGGACATATATCCTTGCTAACTGTGTAGATTTGTTGAGGGAAATATTTGAGGGTCCTTGATCTGTCCTAAGAAAATATAGTTCTATATATATATATATATATATATATATATATATATATATATATATATATATATATATATATATATATATATATAAGCCATTAATTCTATGTTTACAGTGTATTTAATTTTGATGATCTCACAGTCATATCGTTTCATGTTCTCGTCACAATATGGTTGAAATTTTGCCGATGCGGGATTAAACCACAGTCTGTTATCCATTCAAATATTCCTACATAAAGATTATGCATACCAGCGCAGGCTTAGTTTTATGTCTATGCATCGAATCAGATATTCGTATACCGGCCGTAAGCCAATATGGACGTTCCAGGTCAGTAATTGCAAAGCCAATTACCAAAACGACGTTTAGTACAAACCAGCAACTAAGATCAAGAACTTCAGAAAGTATATCAAGTACTGAATTAGGACGGAATCATACAAAGAGAAGTAGTCGACAGTTTTCAGTGATGTCTTTCATTTAAACTGTTATTTATTTATTTATTTATTTTGGTGTTTTACACCGTACTCAAGAATATTTCAGTTATACGACGGCAGCCAGCATTATGGTGGGAGGAAACCGGGCAGAGCCCGGGGAAACCCACGACTATCCGCAGGTTGCTGCAGACCTTCCCACGTACGGCCGGAGAGGAAGCCAACATGAGCTGGACTTCAACTCACAGCGACTGCATTTAAACTGTTAAGAATGTATATATTAATATGTACATTTGATGTGTTAATAGTTTTCAGAAATTTAGTACACGTCTCAGAGCATGTTATCAACACTAATTAATGTTGATTAAAACTTGGAGTAGCTAAATAAAATAAAATAAATAAAATGGGTTAAATATAAGTGATGTACTAATTTTATGTATACCCCTAGTTCTTTCCCTGTAAAATTAGTTTGTTGATTAATTGAATGGAAGGGCTTTGACATGATGAACATTTAGAGCAATATCAGCTAACTTCACTTCATATCATTTCAGCTCTATGAATAACCAACACGTGGTAACCGATATATGCATACGCCATCGCGAAATTAGTTTTACCCTTTTTACGTAAGAGACAATGGTATAACAAACTGTCTATGCATTTGAGCAGCATTGTGGAAAGGGTGAACAGAATGTACTCTCTTTCCTCAGATTGGTTGCTTTATCTTAATCATTGTCTTTTTCAGCGGAAATATTAGAAGAATACAATTTTATCTTGGTTTTACAGCTTTTTAAAAAGAAGTTATTGTGTTATCTTTAACAGTAATAACATGACTCTACTTACATTATGCGAATGAAAATAAGAGTTACATGTAATTCAATTTTAGGATTATAAGAATTCATAACTGGACACGCACTAATTTAACAAAACTGTGCATGTGAATTGGCATTGTTATTATTCTGAAATGTAATAATCACTGACTATTACTAAGGGTACTCGTGAATAGAATAAATTACCTGGTTCATTATATAACAGTAAATCTCTTATTTATTTGAAGGGATTTTAGGTAAGGATAATTTACCATTTAATTTTCACATCTGTATATATCGTCACTTCAAAATCTTATTGAACAAATGAATTAATGAAAACATTTGTGCTACATCGTTGATATAATAGTTTTAAATATTTGTTACAATTCATTTATTATATAAAGATTAGAAATAATTACCAGGAAGATGTAAACGTATGCATTTTAGGCGAATCAGCTGCATCTGTTTGCACTTTTTGCTGTTTTACAATCATGTATTACTTTACACGTGATTCTAATTTTGTTTAAAGACATGGTGCTCAGGGTAAGTTAGGTTGCTAGTACATTTAAGCATTTACATGAACAGTAAGAATAACTCTCTGTAACTTAGGTAAACCCAATTTCCCCATGCATTTGCCGACTTTTGCACTCGCCACCACCTTTTCTTGCTTTGTATGTATCTACATTTGCACTGAAATTCTCGAGTCCTGGACATTGTTGTCGTGTTACTGTTTTGTGTATGATATTTCAACTATACAGATTTCTGTAGACCATGCAGCGATGTCTGATATATTGTCATCAATAGCACTGCATTTTTCTCTGTTTACAAAAATGGCGTTCGAGGTGGTACTGTTTAAGCATTACATGAACAGTTAGAATAAAACTGTAACTGAGGTAAATTGAGTTTGTGGATATAATGGGCTACGTGTGACCATTTGCCAACTGTAGTGATCATGGCCACTGTGTTTTTGCTCTCCATGCTGTATTTTCTTACTTTGTATGGGTATTTGTGGAATACCAGTGAGTTTAGTATACTCAACAAATATATAAACTCACGGCGCAAATTAATATTGTTTTGTTTTGATGTTAAATGACATCAATCAATTTCCACCAGATTTTCACATTTTAGGGTAATAATCCAGAAGCTATGGCAACGTAAAAACAGAGTGGTCAGTAAACACAGTCTTTTTGATGGTAACAGAGAACACACTCGGTACTGAGTGCTGTGAACTGTGTTTACAGACCACTCTATTTTCGCGCAGTTATAGCTCCTGGGTTATTGCCCTAAAAGGTAAAAATCTAGTGGAAACTGAAGCGACAAATAATAATAATTACTCACCCTAATTGTTGAGTTTACACGTCATTTAATACTGAGAGAAAACAACATAAAATTGCTTCGTGCGTATGTATCCGTATTGAATATAGCTTACAGATGCATCCTCACTAACGTACATAAGACTGAATTCGCCTTGTAGCATTTGTTCGATTTCATGTGTTAGTTGATGATTTCAGTCAACGTCACAAGTTATAGCTGCGAAAACTGGTATGTCTAGGTTATTCCATTAAACGCCTTCATTCTAAGCTTATTAAGTTTACAGCGTGTATAATTCTCTTCTAAGTAACTATGGACAGAGCGTCCAGAATCGCTGGCACTCTGCGTGATGTGTATGTCTACATACCTTTAACCCTGGGCTAGGGGAAGTATATTCATCGCGTTTGAATTAGATCGCCATGCACGCTTGATATTTGAACAGTTGCAATGAAAGCGTAAATGAAATATATATTCTGTGATCGACATGTTATATACTGCATGGCATGGTATGGTTTGAATATTGATTTTACTCTTGCATTCGCATAGAACATACCATATGTCTTTCATTACTGAAAACTGTTGACTTGCATGGTTCCGTTTTAATTTCGAACTTTATATACTTTCCGATATAGTTATTTGATGGTTTGTGTTAAACTTCGTTTTGTGAATTGACCTGGAAGGTCCATGTTAACCGAGGTCTGGTATACGAATATATGGAGCAGAATCCAGAGAAACATTAACTCCCTTCACCAAATCTTTGACAAGTATCCAGATCTTTAAGAGTAAAATGGTAAAGGTTGCAAAACGGTTGTCTATATCTCTTTCTAAAGGCCATGCCGGTATTCCATGTGAGAGTAGTTCACAAGGTTTTCTTTCATATACATCTTTGCATTTATGCTGTATAATGTCATAAAACGTAGATTTATAGAACGCCGTAACGTTACATATAAACCTCAGAAAATGTGATCTTTTGTGTGACGCTGTCAGCTGATCAGGCTGCTGGTCAGCTGAACACCCAATGCCCGTTTCGTATTTTTATTTCTTTTTGTATATGCACATACTTAATCGCATGGTGTATATTTTGGTAATTTGCTTTGAGATTTCCATAAGATCAAGAGTTGGTCCCAAATGCATGTATGCAACCTTGTGTCCATTTCCCGATCTAGAGGTAAAAATCGAGAAATGCATGTACCTTGAATACCACATTTATAAATCTACACAGATTTACCTCATTTACAAAACTTTCCACAGAATTTAATATCAGTATTTCTGTGTTCATCTCCCTTAAAGCATTAATGATTGAATAACGACAAACACCTGAATGTCTCTGCTTTATATGAATGTTTTTTGGGTAAGATATAAGCAGGCAAGACAGCAATTTATATCGTAGAAAGACTGTCAGCATTGCTTGAATAACTGCCTCTTTCAGGGTGACTTTATATACATAATGCATGGAAACTAAATTCAGTAATGCAGAACACGACTTTTATTTGCAATAAAACAAAAAGTCACCAGTGATGCACATATAAAGCAATTGCAACACAATCCATTACAAAATGTTCGAAATATATACACATACACACTGCATGGAGTCGGTACCGGAAATACCAACATGAACTATAGATATTTATCATGCAAATACACCATGAACAGGAAATGTCTTGGTTGGACTTTCATCAGTATACGGAAGGACGAAAGTCGTTTCCTCTTGCTTGCTCTTTATACAGCAATTCTAGAGAATGGCGACAGTGGTAAACACGTAACAGCCCAGAGCTGGGTGAAATATCGCCATTGCTGAGAGGCTATAACATTGCAGTGTCTGGGTCCTTACGAAGAAGGCAAAAAGTGTTACCGGAAACAACAAAGGGTGGGTACAGTTTTGTGGTACTGCCTAATATATGGGATGACAACACACAATTCTGAGTAACTCTAGACCAAGAGTAACTTGGCTGCGGGATTTTCATGTTTGCTGTTCGGATACACAGGACGTTTACGATTACCGGGTACAAGGCCGGTGTCACCGATATAGGCCAACTATTCATGGAATGTATATGGACAAGTTAGGCCGATGAAGCCAAAATGCTTGAACGATATTTTTCACATCACCTTAGTAAGGGGCATAACTCTACGTGGCAATAAAGATGAACATAGGTATCTCCTTTTAGCTACAGCATTTCTGGTTGTAGTGTATTGAATTGTACTGAATTTGTCAAAGTGAATTTAACTAAGATACTATGCTGTACCATATTTTGTATAGCCTTTTATTATTTTTTTTACAACATATAAGAAATGGAACCATTTTGGGGCCATTGCGACCTCCAGCGATCCCTCTTTCAAACGTATTTAATATTCTGACATATTAAAAAAAAACTATAGAGTATTACCTAACCTATACACAAAGAAATTAAGTAAGCACCCCGTTGAATATTTATTAGTTAATTTAGTACTATAATGATAATGACCCTGTCAAACAACACATTTCATGTCGGTTAGCACAAAGTTTTAGGTGTTTATTGCTCACAAGAACGCATACACATGCTACTTATTCATTTCATGAAAATCAGTTACTTCCACGTCTGATTTTGGAGTGTAAGGCAAATAAATTTGGAGATAAATTCGCCAGTACCTTTTAAATTGGCAAGGCGTAGGCTATCGTAAGCAATGGGAGGGGCAAATTATTGGTATGCATGCGTCAGACAATGTCATTAAAGGCCAATGGACGACAACTGGGCGACAACCACTCAGTCATTAGTAGGGCTTATCCGAAACATCAAGCTATGGTGTGAATGAGAAGGCTAGACGACGGTCAGGACAACAAAGGAAGACAACTTCTCGTGAAGACAGAGCCCTTGCATGTCTGGTTAGACGAGAACAATTTGCAACAAGTTCCTGTTTGAAACGATGATAGGTCGTCGTGTGCAAGAAAGGGGTCCACCTGTACAAGATCTGGCCCAAGTGGAAGCTGCCTTGCACCAGGAATGGCAGCGACTTCCTCTTCAGAAGTATTAGGACGCTGAGAGGTGGTATGCAGGGAAGGGATCGGGCTGTCATCCAGGCACACGGTGGATACACCCGAAATTGACACTTTACGAGATAAAAATTACGTTTTTAATTTCAACGACTGCTTCAACACTGCTCACTTCAAAACAATACTTGCAAAGCCATTATTTCACTACAAAATCAGCAATGATGGAAATGCGTGTATGTTGTCATTAAAACACATGGATTTCAATCATTTTGTCGTTTCTCATCAGCCAGAGTGTCCCACGGTTCATAACCAATCACATTTTATACACCTTTGATACAGAAGAACATTAATCGTATGTGTACAAAATCGCCTCAGTGAAAACCAGGATGGTGCTTCATTAAGTCCTTTCTGTATATAATGTCTTTGCTAACACTGTTATTTGCTCCAACTCTCTTCAACTAGGAGGCGGGGCCTTCGTGGTCTAGTGGGTACGGTGCTAGCACAGAACAAGACCCATGTGTCTCTCGCCAATGCTCTTCGCCGTGAAATTCAAGTCCACTTCACGTTGGCTTCCTGGTCGCACGTGAAAAGGTATGTTAGCAACCTGCTTATGGTCGTGCTCTTCTCTCATGCCCTGCCCGCTATCCTCCCACCATAATGCTGGCCGAAGTCGTATACGTGAAATATTCTAGAATACGGCGTAAAACAGCAGTCAAATCAAAATAATTCAATTCGGAGGCAAATATTGTAAGACGACATGATTTACAAGTTTAGATTTTGGGCAACGCAGTGATGTAGAGTGAATCTAATTAAATAGAGGACTGTGCAGTTTGTGTAGTATCTGTAGTATCTGTTCACCCAGCAGGACATACGTCACAAATGTCGGCCACACTGCTGACGATATTAACGGCGAATGACTTTAGGGCCTCATTGATAAATGAGGGGCCCTGTCGGATTAGCACACCAGCGCGGCGCAATGACCCAAAAGACTCCCACCGACACGGGCGCTGGCTTCCTCTACAGCCATACGTGGCATCTACCAGCATCCTGCCGGTTGTTGTGGGTTTCTCCAGGTCTCTGCTCTGTTTCTTTCTACCATAATGTTGGCCGCCGTTGAATAAGGTGAAATATTCTTGAGTACGGCGTAAAACAGCAATCAAATAAATAAATAAATCATTGATAAACGTGGCAATGAAGGTGGCAATGAAGGGATTTTTTGACGGAAACTTTAATCTCTGTTACAGGAAGCGCTTTTGACTGTCACAATACGTATTCTTGGTTTACACCCGTAATTCATGCAGGGCATATGTTCACACGCACAAGCTGTACATTCCTCTGTCTTTTTTGACGTGCCAGTCACGTGAATGAGATGTTTAGCCGGTATCCTATGGAATAATACATACAGAACAGTTGCAAAAAAACAAACAGGTTTTACAATAAGCTAGTTTTGATTGTGTTAGAATTTGTCAATTCTGAATGCCGGTAATACGTCATGTTTGAGTCTTTACATGTACATCCCTATGAGTGTGCGTGTGCTTGGGGTTTCACGTCGTGCTTAACAATTTACAATCATATGACAACGAGGAGTCAGTCGGTATGTGTATATACTGTGTCTTCTTGTGACAGAACGAGTCCATGTCGCCAAAGTGCTGCCTCCACGGAAGCATTATGCCGATGACACGTGACAATACACCCCACCCAGTCACATTATACTGACACTGGACCAACCAGTCCGGTTACCTTCCTCTATCCACTCAGTGCTGAGCGCCAAGCGAGGCAGCAACAAGACTGGGCTCGGCTTTGAAAAGAGGTCTCCTGACTTGGAGGCGGACGCTCTAACCATTAGGCCACTGACGCTTTCCACGTATATATAACAATGGGTTCCTCGGACCACTGTAACCAAGATTTAAATTTTGACCTTTGTTAAAAGCACCCTTTGTAAAATAACGGAGGTAAAGTGCATCCCTTGATTCAGGAAAGGCTTCCCATGCAGATTGGATTTACCCCTAGGTATTAGCACTTCACCGGCATGCGCCTCTCTCTACTGATTTGCCATTTGAGTATAACAAAGCTGGTCATACCAAGCACTGCAAATACCCCAACGGCGTAGAGTTTGGATAGCATACACAAATACTGTGACACGGAGTAGCCGACCACCAGGCCTAAAGCTACTATGAACTGGAACGCTGTGTAAGCTGCCTCGATATTGTCTGGGAATAGAAGACCTGTTGCACCTGCAAGAGGAAAGATAATTTTATTGGGTTCTCCAATGGACAGTTTCAGCAGTTTTCTGAACTTTGTAAGCCTTGCGTTCACTTTTTATCTATCTTAATCCAAAAATGCCATCTTTTACCCAGCATTTTAGCATTTATAAGTAGCTAAAACACCTTATATCAGTCAGTTCCTTTTGCCTAAAGCCTTCTTTAAAAGCAAATTCAACCAATACAATTCCAATTACAAAGTTTATCAGTATCATAATTGTACTTACAGTTGAACGTTTGGCAATTCGAAAGTAGCATAAGGCCGAATGGCTTAGGCGAGGTGAATGACTTACAGTTAATGTGAGTTATCCAGATTCCTTCGGCAAATCCCCACAAACAGATGAGAACCAGGACAGGTACTAAGTTGTCCTCGGTTGGCATCCATAGGCCCATCACTACCAGACACGCCGCATTGATGAGAAAACCTTCAAATAAATATCACAACGAGGTTCAGTTGAAATTACTGCATGGTGCACTGTTAAGGAGTGCCATTCAGTTCACAAGGAAAGCCGGACCTTGCAATTAGGAGCATGCAGCTGGGTTTTTGGCGATTCGGAGCTCCTGAGTTTTTGGCCACTCGGAGCTCCTGAGTTTTTGGAGATTAGGAGGAACTGGACGAAAGTGGGAGGAAGCGGGAGAATCCGACCGGGCGCTGGTTTCAGTCAGTCTACGTGGGCTTGCGATCACCGACAACTGTTGACTCAGCAGTTGCTGTGAGTAGAACATGGTCTATTCTTTTCTGCAAATCGAACCATCCACCTAGATAGTACCTTTCCATAGATTAAATTTGGGTGCAATGGAAGTACCAGTACTGTTTGGTTTTGGTCTTGAAGCTTTAATTCATCCGCGAACATCTGGAATTAAAGTGATTTAATAATTGATATAATTTGTTCTGGTTTGTTTGTTTATTTATTTAAGTGGTTATTAGTGCTGTATTAAAGAATTTTTCAATAAATTATATGACGGTGGTTGGGTTAATGCGTGTAGGAAACTGGCGTGTCCGAGATAACCCACCGCCGTTAGCCATATAAAGTTGAGAACGTACTCTATAGTACATGTGCCGCTTTTCTACATTCGCTTTACGTCATTGTCACCATAGACCACTTATGTGGCCTCAGACCCCTATTAATTTTCCATAAGCGACGATGTTACGTTTAGTGCTGTAAATTGGTCCCAAACCCAATAAGCTTTGGTGCATACCTGGCCTAGCCTGTGAGAAAGCAGCCATAAAAATCTTGACATAGGTTGACTGTAAAAATCCGAACCATTTTCAAACTTTCATCATTAAAACTCATTTCTCATACCTGGACACAAAAAATGGCAGACTGGCAACGAAAAAAACTTCGCACCCTAAAGTATACTGAGTTACAATGCCGAAAAACGGAAGTGCTAATATTGTACTGATTCCATGTACAGAAATCTTGAACAAGACCAAGGTTAGTGGATGGGGTCACGGCGATGAGGCAGAATGCGATGTCAGAAACTACAAATTCTCGGTCTCAAGCTTTGTTCTATGAATACTTGATATACATGCATTAATTTTATCTAAAGTATGCACAACATAATTGTAACTAATTGTAACCCATCTTATTGGTGAATGCTGATTGCGGCCACGGATGAGGCTATAAGCCTAAACAAAGGCTCCCTAGGTCAAGTCTGTCTACTGGTGGCAATGATGTAAATTGCCCGTACAGAGCGGCATTTGCGCTCTAAGCAGTATAAATTTAAAGCGAGGGCTCTTGACTGGCTGAGGAAAACGCTTTAGCCAATTTGTTGACCAAGATAGCCCGGTTGTCTTACCAAGACTAAGAATTGCTAGTCGGTTGATGTATCTCTTCAGGTAGCCAGTGACAAAGGACGAGATCGCAGCCGAACAGCCAAACCCGGCCATGGCAAACCCCACCATCTCCATCCCGTACAGACAGGTCACGTAGGCCTGGGAATGGAAGCTAAAAATATTAAGACTAAAATTCTGAGATCAAACAATAGAATCAAAAAACGACAACTAAAGAAGATACACATTCTGTCCTCTTCACTGTTGTCCCAAATCTATTGACAATAAAACTACTTTACCCAACTACGAGATAAATTATTAAGATGATAATCATAAACCGAAAACAAAATTGAGCATATATAAATAAAAAAAAACTTGCCAAAATCTACCACGTAGACAGAATAATTTTTCATATAGAGACGTCCAAACAATGAATTTTCAAAGCAAAACTCAGTATATTTACATATGTTTCTGTCATAATTTTAGAGACAATCCAGACTCCTGAACAGGTTCTTAAGATGTGTGTTCTCAAAACCGCTTTGAAATGTGTATGGCATGTTCTCAAAGTCACTTTGAAATTCTGCAGCTTGTTCTCCAAACAGGTTTGACATTTCTATGGTATGGTTATTATTTTATTTTGAAGCCATTATACCAGTGTCCACAGAACGGATACAAACCATAACAAGAAAGATCAAATGGGACAAAACAGTGATTAAAATGCACGATCTTTAGATAGGGTGTACAATTGTTAGAAAAATGCCAACGGAATCTCTCTGACATGTTCTCAAAACCGTCATGGAATCTCTGTTCGGGAATATACTAAAGGTGGGCATTGAATTTTAGTGGTATATTCTCAAAACTACCTCGAAATCCCACCGCAATGTTCTCTAAAACCTCTTAAATGTAATATAGTATTTTCTTAAAACCGCCTTGTAATTTCTATTGTATGTTTTCAAAACAGTTCTAAAATGTCAATTACATGTGCTCAAAACCACTTTTAGATGTCTATGGTGTGTTCTCAAAGCTTTGAAAGGTTTGTCTTATATGTTCTCAAAACAGCTCTGAAATTTCCGTATCATGTTCTCAAAGTGGCCTTAAAATGTTGCTGGTATATTCTAAAAACCACCTATTTAACTAATGAAATAGGTACATTACACACGAGGTAAATACATAAAGATTTCTTGCTTTTGTTAGTTACATGTAGTATAAACGTGAGTAAAGTTGATTATTACCTTTGTAATCTCTCCTGAGTGAAAGGAAGTCTGGATTCCCATATAAAATATGACAGGCGCCAACAGGTGAAACTTGGGATTTTTCACAAATTTAAGTAGTGATTTGAACTGAGAAATATAACGAGGATTCATTTGCGTTTGATCACGTGGCTCGTCTAGGAACAATGTAAAAATGGTGAATGACAGGACCATGGAGATAACGTATGCCCCGAAAATGATCAATCGGGTTTGAAGTGGAAGGACAAAAAGTTCGTCATTGTTAAGTTCTGCGTGACAAAATAACAAGCCACACGACTTGGTAGGCGTGTCAGGGGTGGTGTAACTGTGGTTTGACCAGTTGTATTCATAGAAATGTTCAAGAGCGGTCCCGTTTGAATCGTAGACTGATTGGTTTGAGAAGTTGACAACGTAGTCCCACGGCACAGCCACCGTTTGCATGAGGACGGAAGTCAAGAGGGAACCAAACACTGGTGCCAAAGAATAGAAGAGGAAAAATACTCCAAAATAGACGCTGGCGGTACTGTTGAGAGATTTAGACGATCTCGCGCTTCCTGCCTTGGAGAGTTTGATGAGGTAGGCTCCTTGCGCTGTCCACATCAGTACCTGAGAGAATCCAGCAAGTGTGGATGACGGTATGACGGTGTAAAATGTCGGGTGGATGTTAGCCGCTACGTAGATGATATGACAGACGAGTCCGGCTGCGAGGATTCGTCTCGTGCCCAGCCTTCTGACTATTGGGATGGTAACGAGGCATCCCACGAGAAACCCGGCGTAAATACAGGCTAGAGAAGCCAGTCCTAGACCTGCCACGTGGTTGATGCTGCTCTGAAGAGAACGTAATGAGAAGAAGCTCATGAAGTAAAACATCCAACCTATGCTTAGCACCAGCAAATTTTTCAAAGGTCTCCCCAGTTCAGAGTTGGTGGGAAGCTTGGAGACAACACTAGACTGGGCGGCTTGCTCACCCAACAGCTTACGCAAGGCGCCATGTTCACTATGGACGTTTAGTAGCGATTGGTGCCAGTCTCTAGTGTGGTGCACCCGAGTCGAGCTGGTGGGTAAAGACGGCATAGACGTGTAAGTCGTCTTGAGGGCACTATAATCTGCCGTCGGCAGGAGGTTGTACCGTGTGACGTCACCCCTTCCCGCCAAGGATATGCCGTCTTCTTGTAGGCTGTTGAGTCCACAGGGCTGGGAAATGGTCAACATGACTGGAAGTAGATCGACTTAGATGTACACCATCTCTGAAATGACACAAGTGACGAGTAACTATACAATGAACGCATACTAGTGTAGCTAGACACGTATACACGTGTCGACCACAGGGACACAGATGTTCTCCACTATGTATATAGATCGGTACCGGTGTTACTAATTAACAGTATTACTGAACCCACCGTTGTTACCTGTTATAACAACAGCAAAAGCCCATCTGACACCTTCCTACACAAAATAAGCGACATGCGCTGAATGGACATATTCGTGATTTAACGAGTTTTTCACGTCTGTGCACTCAGTTTTAATAAAGAGTAGATGAACTGTTGAACACAGGTCAAGCCGGTGTACAGCACAATAGACGGGCACCATCATAACGTGAAATATATCCGGGACATGAAGCAACAATGGTACATATGTGACAAATAAATTACCAAATGCAAATGGCATTTATGCGCGGCTGGCTGCAGCCATGGTAAATCACCTTAGGGGCAAAAGCTAAGCCAAGAAAGTCTTCTACGCATTAATAAGGAAAGGGCTACTGCTACACAAAGGAGTAGTAACTTGGAAAATTGTCAGTTGGCAACTTAAGTTGCGCTCATCGAATCAGACAGTCTCTTTAAAAAAATGTTTTTTTCACCATTGTAGAGACATGGATGTAGAAACTATCGTAATGTGATCAATTTCATATATATATTGCACAGTCTGGTAAACTGCCTTGGAGAGTTTTTAACATGGCAACATGGCGTCTATTGTGAAACACATGGATGCCGTAACAGTAACCTTATCTGCACGTTGTCATTATGCACAAATTGACTTTTCAGGAGAAAGAAATCGTTGTGCAAACCAAGCTCTGTATACAGAATAAAAGTGATAGTTCTACAGCTATAAGATGCGAATCATACGCATTTCAAAAATGCACCCCAACATGGCACGATCAAGAAGAACACTGTCCCCGAACAAGAACAACAAAAACGCTGCTCTTCCCAGCTAAAAACCCAGAATTTCTCAATCATGTCTATTATGTTCTGCAACTTACTAGTATCGTTAAATATAATAAAACTCCTTCGCATCGCTATGTTCCTCTACAAATTTACAGTGAGAGGCTGGCCCTCCACGCATCTCAGATAATATTACATTAAGACTGACGGCTTGGGCAGTTCCGTATCATGCATTCTTTACCACGACCAAACCAGGCAATCAGCAAAGCTTGCAAAATGGCAGGGAAGGTCAACATCAGCCGACATCTAGGTCGTCTTGTGATACTGAAAACCTAGTAAACCTCTTCTATTTGTTTGACTTTCTTCGCAAACAAAACAATGCGTTAGGAATAAAAATTAATTTAAATGATCATATATATGTATAAATACTATGTATAAACAGTGGGTATATAGCCTACATACTTGTTTGATAAACCTTTGCTCCAGTTACCGATGTGGAAAAAAAGCGCTAAACAGAGCTAATTCCTGATACAGTCTATATACAGTCTCGACACCTTCATAAGTAGAGGGTTGATGAATATGAGATCATATCTTACTATTAACCAGATTGTCACAGATGACCTCAGGTCCAGAACATTGTCTGGAAGTAGTTCTTGACGCTTTCTATCCGGTAACAGATGTATACTGCACGAAATGCACCGGGTATTTCCTAATATTGCCAGAAAAGATTACCGTACACCATCATAGCGTTATTCGTGTTTACTTACCTCTGCACAGAGCTCTGAGCCACTGCGATTCCCAGGCCCTATCTGCACTGTTATAGGCTATACGTCCTCTAATTGTTCTGGTTACTTGGGAATAATTCCCATGCTCTGGGTTAATAAACCTACATTGCACATGATGGCAGCCAGAAAAAAACATATACATATACTTTGTGGATCATAATAGCAAAACTATCCCCCAGGTCGCATGTTTACATATAATGAAAAGTTTGACAGATTCTTTCAGGTGTGAGAGATAACGGCAAGGTGCACGTTGTAAAGTGCATGTTTCTGTGCGGTGTAAGTCAATGCGGCACTGTTACATTGCCATGCGTTATTTATCGCGAGCTCTTGACCTCTTTATCTACATGATATAAATTAATGACGGATTCTGACAATATGGACTTCTCAAACCGTCGTACTTGATCTTTTTATATCTAGTGAAGCCTGCCTATCTCCCACGACAACAGCTCATCCTGCTTAATCAGATCATTTATAAACATATACAAGTCAATGTGTGGTTCAGCTGACTAAAATAACACTCTCCCATCCCGTATTAGCTGTTAATACAAAAACAGCTAATAAATAGTCTGGGAGCATAAACTGGGGTAAAATTTATTCATAAATTTCTGGCCCGAACATAATCTGTTGACGCATGGAATAAATTATAGGGTGAAAAAAAATACGCCTGTACCATGTGTTAACGTTATTCACGGCTGAGTTATAGACACGGAGAATACTGCTGGAAAAGCCGTATATCCCCTCTTCCATGCGTCGATGCAATAAATATTGACAAAACTGCCGAACATTAAATTAAGTATAGATGGGAGTGGTTTTTCATTTGAAGAGGTTGTCATCTATAGAACTGACTTTTAAACGCCACTAAAAAGAAAATCTGCTGAAATAGGACAGTTCTTACGAGATATGGTTGTGCACACCCAAGATGTCAAGTGTTGTGCTGTAGCTATAGAGAGAGTGTATAAGAGAGAGAATAAACAATGCAAGAACGCACAATGCAACTGGTTGCTAAGTGACTAGAAGACCTAAAACCTATACACGTACCGTAACAGTCTTTTAGACCATCGACACTGCATCACTTAACTGTTAACACTTGTGTACTATAACTGACGTACTCTCAACGTCAGGGGATGTCATGTACGTGTACACTTCTCCTAGGGCCATCAGGTCGTCTTACTTACTCTCAACTTTTGGTAAGAGGCGATCATGTACATGTACACTTCTCCTAGGGCCATGAAGTCGTCTTACTTACTCTCAACTTTTGGTAAGAGGCGATCATGTACGTATACACTTCTCCTAAGGCCATGAAGTCGTCTTACTTACTCTCAACTTTTGGTAAGAGGCGATCATGTACATGTACACTTCTCCTAGGGCCATTAGGTCGTCTTACTTACTCTCAACTTTTGGTAAGAGGCGATCATGTACGTATACACTTCTCCTAAGGCCATGAAGTCGTCTTACTTACTCTCAACTTTTGGTAAGAGGCGATCATGTACATGTACTCTTCTCCTAGGGCCATTAGGTCGCCTTACTTACTCCCAACTTTTGGTAAGAGGCGATCATGTACGTATACACTTCTCCTAAGGCCATGAAGTCGTCTTACTTACTCTCAACTTTTGGTAAGAGGCGATCATGTACGTATACACTTCTCCTAAGGCCATGAAGTCGTCTTACTTACTCTCAACTTTTGGTAAGAGGCGATCATGTACGTGTACACTTCTCCTAGGGCCATGAAGTCGTCTTACTTACTCTCAACTTTTGGTAAGAGGCGATCATGTACATGTACTCTTCTCCTAAGGTCATTAGGTCGTCTTACTTACTCTCAACTTTTGGTAAGAGGCGATCATGTACGTGTACACTTCTCCTAGGGCCATGAAGTCGTCTTACTTACTCTCAACTTTTGGTAAGAGGCGATCATGTACATGTACTCTTCTCCTAAGGTCATTAGGTCGTCTTACTTACTCTCAACTTTTGGTAAGAGGCGATCATGTATATGTACTATATATGCCACTTTGCCACCACACTCCTTCTCAACTTCATAAATATATGGCATGATTTTTATGACAAAATTATTGAGTTGGACGATAAAAACTTATCAAATAAATAAAAAGGCAAACACTGTCGCTCGACAACATATATATTGAGGATGGCAGAGAAATGAAACACACATCACGATGACCCTCAAAGAAGACAAGGCGCGGTGGGTCAGATTGTCAATGCTAGGTATCATTTGGCCGCTTTTATTGGCGCCAATAAATATACATGAAAACTGCAACTAATAATTAAGATTTATACTTAAATCGAAGCAGCATTAGTTATACAGTATCAAAATAAATCGATCTTTAAAGTTATTTTTTTTAAATTTCGACGTGCGTATACATGCACTTACCTGGGTTAACATGCATCTACAGTTGTGGGTTTAGTACCGTTCAGCATCTAGTGCTTCATATGTACTGGGACGTGTTCAAGCTCTGCACCTATGGCTATGCTCTGTGAGGAAGTAAGAATCAAATGAGGGTAGTAGGCCAGTCAGTCATGTGTTCAGTATGTTGGTAAAGAGTATCGGAGTAGTATACATGAGTATTTTACTGTACATCAACTACATAGCATGCAGCCATCATTCGCTTTTATCATTTTATGTCTCACTATATGCAGTAGTGACGTAGACCTATAGACATGAAATAGACTACAGTGGAGGTTTACGTCTTATCTTTAAATAAACTCTACACTGTATAGCCTTATACATAAGGGTAAGTGAAGGTCACACCTTATCCTTATTAAAACAGTCCACAGGGCGGAATTAATGTTAAGTCTTGTCTTTAAATACATTGTCAAATGTTTGTGTTATCATTAAATGAACGGTGTTAAACGAAAACGGCCACGACTACAGTGGAAGGTTAGGACTTATTATTAAGAATACTACAAAGGAGAGGTACGTCTAATCCAGTACCATAAAGATTCCGGCTATACTTCACCTTGACACACATCTATTCCTATATGGAGGCGACCTTCCCCTTAACATCGTCTGTACAGACAGGCTGATATACTGCTGTTAGGCCAGTGACAGTAGACACGGCCTTAATGGATTCCGATACTGCTACGTAAAAAATATCCCTTTGAGATTCATTATTTCAAATAATATTAGTACAGGAAGACTGATTCATTTATTGTTTTAATTTATGCTCAAAATCTGGTTTAAGAGTTTAATACGGACTGCTTAGTTATTAACCTATGTGTACGTATGATATGATATGATATGATATACATCGTAATGTAGACCACAAATCTCTTGACGAACCATCCGTTCCACCACCAGAGAACGTATTTTTGCCTAAAAGCGAGTGTGATTTTTTCCTCTAACCTTTGATGAGTGAGTTCACTCCTGCAAGACGCAAATGCATTTATATTGTGCGTGTTTTTCTATATCTGTAAGTTCCTTAGCTTTGTTCACTGATATCCTTTGCTCCGTGACTAAAACTAAAACTTCTTACTCGCACATACACATTCAGTCTACATGCGCATATAGAGTTTAGCTGCGTAAACAGCTAAGTGAGTTCGCTGAAGTTGTTTTCACGCCGCAGTGTCAAACGGTCTCTATCTATACATGTCTTTGTAGACGTCAAGCAATTAACAAGTGCGTCAATTTAGCATGTAAGTTAAACGAAGCTAGGCGATAGACCTGTCCAAAAAGAAATATGTGGCCATTCTATGCTCAAAAGACAATTGTTTGTATCCTGAGAAAATACTTCAACCTAATACATGAGTGACAAATCCGTGATGATTAATACGTACCTGTACACGCGTATATACGGAGGACTTGTGACAATATTCACATCCTTACGGCAGTTTGACGTCACACAGACATCTTCTGCATTTTGCATTAACCTTTGCATATGCTCTTTACTTAAGCATATAGTTATGCAGGTTAGCAAATCTTAGTTGTTGTCTGATAAACATAGAAATAAGCTTACAGGGATTTAGGTCTATATACAAGTAGAGCTTAATTAAACAAAACAAACAATAGCAATACCCTCACAATGATGAAATCTAGCTGTTAAGTTCGGGCTTGAAATCCCGAATAAAGTGCTGTTCCACATGAACAAGTTTTGTCTTATCCTCAGAAAATAATTTTAAAAGGGGCAATATTAAGAATTTAATCATAGTATTATAGGCGTCCGACGTCCCAAACATTCAATTACACTCAGCTCACAAAAACGCCAGAGGTTCGTCATTTCCTGCAAAATTTAATTTAAAACATATGTCACTCCGTACACAGTTTCACGAAAAACATATGGCTCATAGAGGGTTTGAGCTACCCTGTCATTCTAGGGTACATAGTGCTGAGTTACGAGGCCAGTTTTATTCCGCCCTAATATAGCTAACAAGCAGTGGTTCTACGTTGAATGTGTAGGCCTTGTTTCTCCTTACACCATTTATACACAGTAAAATAATCAGTTAAACTAAAAAAAAAAATATATATATCTTTGATCAGCATTTTAAGCCGTACTCAAGAATATTTACTTATACGACAGCTGTCAACATATTATGGTGGGATTGAGAAAACCGCAAAAAATATATGTACAATGTATGTATCTATGATGATTAATTGTAATGTGTGACCATTGTAGCCTCTACATGGAGGTGCGTGGTAATGTATATACACGGAAATATGTTCGGTTCTTACAAAGCTCTTGCATATGTGCAATACAGTACAATGTATTGTATGTATATTTACTATTATCAGATCGGGGTTCCAGCACTCTTCACGTCTGTTTTAAATCTTGGATACGACTGTTCAAATTGCGCACTTGTGTAACCTTTAGACAACCCTGTATAATCAGTCTAAAAGGTAGGTGTCGTAAAAGTCATGGCCGCTGTCTTTGGCATGATACTTCAGTGGGCGTAGTACTTTTAGCGGCATGGATTCGCCTTGCCACAAGAAGACACAGTATACATTTACACAATTCTAATGATTCCATCTGATAAAAAAGTGTTAAGTACGACGTAAAACCCCAAGCATTCATACATATGTACATACACACATGTATACACGCGCACACATTCCCCCCGGGCTCTGCTCAGATTCCTTCCAACATAATGCTGACCGCTGTCGTATTATTGAGTAAGGCGTAAAACAGCAATAAAAAAAATTGAAAAAAAAAAAAAATACATAGAGGCCTACTGTTCCCCCAAAGCAGTCAAAATCAGTTAATTTCCACTACATCACGCTTGGACACTCATGTTTAAAATAAATGCCATACACTGCACAACTAAATGTCTGTACGATTGCACTGTGACAAGGCATAGTAGCTTGGATATCGCTCAGAGCTTTCTCCACGCACATTTTACGATGTGAGGTGCCTACTGTGGACCCCCCCCCCCCCCCCCCCCACGACAAGAGATAAGAGATACAGAGTACGGTAACAACAACCCCTTGCTTACAGGCTAATGTAAGTTAAACTCACCTCCTTAGTGTTGGCAATGTCTCAAGTCGTCAAATTCAAACACCTCAGGTCAGGGGGACAGTTACATTTCCTTGACAATTAAGCATTTCGAGAGGGCGACGGAGAGTAAGCGAACTTTTATGAGCGACCCTGTTCACAATCCCAATAGTACAGTCGATGAAGCTATGAGCTTAAACTCATTTGTTTTCATATCCCACACCGTGAACCTGTCAGATTTCATTCTAATGTTTGTGACAATTAGCCCGCATTGTAAATGAAAAAAACGATTTTTGTTTGCTAGAATAGGGAAGAGAGAAAAGTGATTTTATCAGTCATAATTATACCTGTATGCTATACGTGCTGATTAAATATTAGTGATCATCATCTATGTCCTAGATCGCTGCATGTCGGTTTGTGTTTCGGCCGATGGGTACATTTTTTCCACAGGAATTAATTGTCACAGCTGCTAAATTGCGCTTATATTTCACGAGACGGCTGCTCTGTACATATTCTGTCCTTTGTGCGATTGGCTTAACTTTGTCATGTGAAATTTAAACCAGTCAGGCGTTTTATGTCAGGAACTGTGTCAGGGATCTTGGCCAAGTATGTTGGTTTCCTCCCGACCCTCGGGCAATGTCACTGGTTCATTCGTTTAGAGTGTCGTTATCAATCCTAATGCCTGAGGTCACAGGCTCAAATCCAGCTCTTATTATAGTCCGGCTATGGCTTTAAATCGGTACGCTATAGTTTTTTATCTGGCGAAGGGCGGTGGTTTCCTCCGGGAAATCCGGTTTCTTCCACTTGTAATAATGACGACCGTCATAAAAGTTTAAAATTCTTGATCACTGCGTTAAACACCATTGAAATAAATAAATAAATAAATAAATAAATAAATAAATATGAATGATAAAACCGGTGTCAGATTTGAATTTAGAGAGCTTCGTGGTATGAATTACAGACGTGCCTACGATATGTAACGATATGTAGTGCACCCCCTATATTCTTGTGTTTTTCATGAATGTTCTAATCTAATGCTATCTTCTGAAGTTAACACAAGTTTCATTATATTGGTATATATTGTCAAGTTCCGTTCATAAACCTAGATACACTTTTCGAGTCGAGCCTAGCTTTGAGTTACACCCTGAAAACGGGTGTAGCGTGTTTTGTTTTATACGCATCTCGGTGATCATTGTTCTGACCTAATAACTGTCCTAAAAACAAAACGAACCTTTCAAATGTATAACAAAGCTGTCATGGATGTAGGCCTAATTTAATTAAACCTTAATTAAATTAAGGTTGTGACATACCTTACGATTTTTTATTTTAATGCTTAACGTTATGAATACAATACTTAAAATTAGTGTTTAAGTTCAAGTCTCAGTTTAGGATTAAAGTCACCATCATTTAGACCTAGGCTTGGCTTTAGCCTAAGGCAAAATAAAAGGAGATTCCACAAGGAGATTTGCGTTTATAACTGGCGACTCAAGAAACTGTTTTATGTTAGATTCTGAAATAGTAATTTTGGATCTTGGACTCCCGTTTAAGACTATCTATCCGTCTAGCTTAATCCCAGCTTGGACTTACTCAATTTTTCCCCATAGTTCATGTATCCGGAAAACATATAGGCCTACTGCATCTCCAGTAACATTTAAAAACATCACAAGTATTTCTCTTTAAAGTTCATATATCCTGTCTTATTTCAGTTTTATTATTTCAGTGTGAAATTAGTTTGTCTGTTTTGATAATTAGTGACATTGGCAGATTGGGTAACGTCTTTTCAGAGATCCCATTAGGCCTCCCTGAACAACAACCGCCAGCAGCTGAATTATCTCCCTTATTTAATCTTCGCATATGAAGGCGCGAAAGGGTGGCCTGACAACATCCACCAAAATTTACGAAGTACCACGTGGCTGAGGTGGAAAGCACATCGAACCGTCTCTTTTTTTGTGATACGATCAACTGAAACACATTATGGTAATGCAAATTCTGATTGGACAGTGGTCAATTCACTGTTTTGGCTGATGTTTATTCCTGAGGACTGGTGGGGAGCATGTTGTTTGGCCGACTGTATCGAGTATCGCAAAAAGCACACTCAGTGATTTATTTACCGTTACACATTGACAGATGTGTCTTTACAAGGTTTTGTTAAAAAGAGTATACTGGTGTTGCATTGGTCATAAAATGTGCAACTTAGTCACTCAGACTATCGCACAAAACATGCCTGGTGCATTACCACAGAGCACCCTACCCACATTTTTAGAAATTTCTTACAACAGCATTGTCAAATTAATCAGTGTGGATGGTTTATGTCGGTAACATTTCTTTAGCTGTCTGCGTGAACTGATATTTTCAGAAACACAGGTGGGTTGCCCTACATTAACATATGAAGATCGTTTTACATGATAGTTGTACATGTATGTGAGCATTAGAAATAGATATGCAGATTTAAGTGTGCGCCACATTGTCTTAAAACATATTTAGATTAATCTTAATTGTAGGCTATGTGTTAACTTTTTTTTGTAAGTTTGAGTCTTTATTGTTGTGCTATTTTTAGTATAAACTAAGATGTGGCTGAAAACAAATTTGCTAATATCTGACATCTGGAGACCTAGCTTTGTAAGTAAGTCATGTAGACACCAATCAATAGGCATTACAGCAAAATAATTGAATCCATCTATCAGTGCCTAAATTTAATTCCTTCCTTTGTGTTGGGATGTGTAGTGTGGTCAGTGTATGGTCCATCAACTCAACATTTCATGCAGTAATCATTAAAGAAACAAGATACACACACTGACTTTCACTGCCTTTGAACTATGGAACCCTTCCCTTATTAAGTAAATGGTCAAAATGTATTGTAAAGCAATGCCTATTTCCTGATCTGTGTAGACAACAAAGAGGCAAAATCGAAATCAATCAAAGGACCATACATACATCACCAAAAATACACCAATCTACATTACATTTATACAGTGAAATAAAGACAAACAGTGGTTAGAATATTTGACACATAGACTAGTTGGCCATCAGATTTCTGGCATCCTCTCCTCCTTATTTGTGAACAAATAGGGAGAGAAGACAAGATGTAAAAAGTTCCTCTATTTTCACATATACTTATTACTGTGAAAGACATATAAGAAAGTGTGTCCATTCAAATGGCTTACCTTCCACCATAAATAAATTCAATAAGAATTGTTGAGAAGGAAAGAAGTTGTGATCAGTACAAACTAGTCAGATTCGGCCACTAATTTCTATTTCTATTTGTAACAGTCAATCTAGACATTAAATTTAGGGGGTACACAGGCTCCCAACTTTCTAATTATGATAGAATAGAAGTGTCATATGCATTCATTCTAACTTTTGACAATGGGCAGTCAGTCTCCGGACTGAGGAGGACCGGCCCGGATAGCGCAGTTGGTAGAGCGTCTGCTTCGGGACCGGTAGATCCAGGATCAATCCTTGATCGAGTCACACCTAAGACTTTAAAAGAGGAAGTTGTAACTTCCTCGCTTGGCGTTCAGCATGAAGGGGATAGTGCAACGACTGGTTGACCCGTATCAGTATAATGGCTCGGGCGGGGCGGCTTACTTGCCTTCGGTAAGTCGTCTCAGTGAAGCAGCACTAAAGAAAAGAGCGGTGGAAATCCGTCCTGCAACAACTAGGCACATTACACGTACCTGCACCCTAATGATTCCTTCGTCGTCATATGACTGAAAAATTGTTGAGTACAATGTTAAACCCCAAGCACTCACTCACTCACTCCGGACTGAGGATGGAGTCAGTTGTAGGCATATTATGGCTTTTTCTCTGTGGAGTCAAGATAAACATTAATGTTTAATTTATGGGACTGTATTTTGAATTACTGGTCATCATTGTTACTGAAAATTTTATAATGTATTCTGGTTGCTGTAAAGATGGGGTTGCTGTCCATACCTAGTCATCGACATCCACGGTCATTGGTAGAGTAATCGAACTAACGAAGTTGATGTAATGTGACATATTATGATGATGTGGCAATGTTTGTTATGGTGTCTTGTTAAACTGCAGACTTAGATTTGAAATGTATTATTGCGCTTTATTTTTAATTGTTTGTTGTTTTCAAGGCCAGGGGTATATCTTGAGGATTTAAAGTTTTATTCATTTTCTGCCAACTCTAATCACTTTTCTGGTCATCTTTATACATTGTACCTCTCCCTTTAACATTTGTGTTATTAACTTACATTACATGCATTTTCTCCTTGATAGGGTAAAACCAAACAAGCCAAACGCTATGCCACAATGAAGAGAATGATCAGCCTGAAGGACTCCAGGATGTAAGCTTGTCACGTCTTTATGATATCATATGTTTAAACATCATATGTTCAAAAAGTATTCATCATTGTTTCTGTTTATAAATATTTCTGTTTAATGTATTAATATATCATTGACAAGTAAACATGTAGAGAACGTTAACATCTGAGTGTAAAGATAATTGAATGTATATGCCATGGCAGAAATGAACTTTTAGTTCATGTATATTTGCCTAATACAGTTATGAGAACATCACAGGTTAAAATCAACGTGCCATTATTGTTTTTTATTAATAATTTCTTTTTATGTATGTTTACAGCTTTACTATGTATTATTGACTACTTCAGGGGCCTATTGTTTAGAGCATCTGCCTCAAAGTCGAGAGAGAGAGGGGGGCCTCCGTGGCTCAGTCGGTTAGCGCACTAGCGCAGCGTAATTACCCAGGAGCCTCTCACCAATGCAGTCGCTGTGAGTTCAAGTCCAGCTTATGCTGGCTTCCTCTCCGGCCGTAAGTGGGAAGGTCTGGCAGCAACCTGTGGATGGTCGTGGGTTTCCCCCGGGCTGTGCCGGGTTTCCACCCACCATAATGCTGGCCGCCGTCGTATTTGAAGTGAAAGTTCTGGAGTACAGCATAAAACACCAATCAAATAAATAAATAAATAAATAAATCAAATTCGAGAGACCCCGGGATTAAACCCGGGTTGGGTCATACTAAAGACTTTAGAAGAGTCTTTACTTGGTGCTCAGCAATGAGAGGTTAGAGCAGCAAGGAAATGTGACGGGTTGGCTTGGTGTCAGTATAATGTGACTGGGTGGGTGTCATGTCTGGTGTCTTTGGCATGATACTTCATCGGCGGCATGAAGTGGTGGCCCTGCCCTAGGAATAGAATATATGTACATACACCAAATAATTCCTCGGCGTCATAACTGACAAAGTCTAAAGTATGACATTAAACCCCAAAGATACGTACAAATATCATATATAGTTGTGTGACTTTCATACATTTTAATTTCCTTTATTTGTAGAAAATCAAAAGACAGAATCAAAAAGAAGAGGAAAAAGTCTGACCCACAAAATCTGAAAGTCAGAGAAGTGTATGTTCCTTTGAAGGAAGATATTCAGATCTGAGATAACACAGTTTAGTGATTTGTAAAAATATGTTCATACTTTAACTATATGAGCATTTTTCAAATTTTATGTTATATGTACTCAAATTAGATGTTGGTTGATGTAGCCACATCTGGCATATGCTGTGATGATGTCACTGGTTTAACATTTGTAAGGATCTTGTTGAGTTTTTACTATAATAACTCTATGACCATTGGCTTACAATTGATCACATGGTAGTTGTCAGATAAGTTCGGTACTAGTTAAACCTAAACTCCACTGGTCTGTGTATTACTGTGAATGTTATTCCATTCATGCTAATAACTTACATAGTGTAAAGAAACACAATACATGTATTTCATTATTTTTTGATGCAAAACCATTCAATCTTTTTCAGCCCCCAAGCTTCCTCTGCTATGTTTTTCCAGTACAACACACAGTTAGGGCCCCCTTATCATATACTCATTGACACCAACTTCGTCAACTTTTCAATCAAGAACAAGCTGGATATCATACAGTCTATGATGGATTGCTTGTATGCTAAATGTATGTACACATAATACACTTGATGCTAGAATAATAGGCACTAAACTACATGTACAGTCATGGAAAAAATTATTAGACCACTCATATTTTCTTTGGTTTCTTGTTCATTTTAATGCCTGGCAACCCTAAAGGTGTATTAACCGAAGATTACAATGAATACGACAAAAATCCAGCTGATTCCATAATACTTTGTCGTACTTGATATGCTTTAAGGTCAGTTGTATTCCTAGGGTGTATGTGAGGCAATTTCATGCTTTCCATTTACATGCAGACTTACATAAAGAGTGGTTTCCTGTTTACATGTCGGCTTACATAAATAGGGGTCTCTTGTTTATATATTAAGACGCAGCCGAACTCGGTAGTTGTCAGCTCTCATAATGCCTAAAACGAAAGAATTATGTGGAGCCAGAAAGGCAGCCATCTTGGCACAGCTGGATACTGGATTGAGCGAGCGACAAGTGGCCCAAAAAACTGAAGATCTCTAAGACAGCAGTTCATTACACCAAGAAAAAGCAAGCCGAACATGGTACTACAAAACTGCTAGCTGGTCGAGGCAGGAAACGTCTTTCTACCCCACGAGATGACTGAGCACTCATCCGGTCCTGTATCAAGAATCGTCGTCAGACCTCCAGAGACCTTAGAAATGAGTGGGCATTGTCAACAAATGTGACTTGTTCAGCAAGAACAGTTCGAAACCGGCTTCTTGAAGCTGGTCTAAAGTCGCACAGGGCACTGAAGAAGCCCTTCATCAACGAGAGGCAGCGGAAGGCCCTCTTGCGTTTTGCGAGGGATCACAAGAATTGGACTGTTGATGATTATGCTAAAGTTCTCTTCAGTGATGAATCCAATTTTGAGTTGATGCCTACTCCAGCCAACTTACTGGTTAGGAGGAAGCCTGGGGAAGCCCACAAACCAGACTGCCTTGCTCCTACTGTAAAGCATGGGGGTGGATCAGTGATGATCTGGGGTTGTTTCAGTATGGGTGGAACAGGACAGATGCAGTTGTGTGAAGGGAGAATGAACCAAGTCACATACAGAGAGACTCTTGAAAACAGTCTTCTTCCATCAGCTGCTAAACTCTTTCCTGGCTCGAATGACTGGATTTTCCAACAAGACAATGCCCCTTGCCACACGGCAAGGTCAGTTAAAACCTGGATAGAGAACCGGAACATTCGAACCATGAATTGGCCTGCTCAGTCACCTGATCTGAATCCAATTGAAAACCTGTGGAATATTATCAAGTTCAAAATGGAGAACCACAAGCCCCAAAACAAAGCAAATTTGTTCGAATTTTTGCAACAGGAATGGGCTGCTGTGACCGCAGGGCAATGTAACAAACTGGTGGAGAGCATGCCAAGGCGCATGGCTGCAGTCATCAAAAACAATGGGCATGCAATCAAGTACTAACTCCCGTGGAATGAGAGTCATGTGACTACGTGACTAGGAGACAGGAGAAAAAATTGAATGCCAAAATGTTTTTGAGAATACAGTTGCCACATCTACAGATGTATGAACTTAAGTGATTTTGGTCATTGTCAAGAAAGTCATAGAGAACTGATAGATATCACCTCTTAAATAAAACCCTTATGAACTATTTCCGTTTTCATCACTTTCTTTGCCCAAACAAATGTTCCTTCAGTTGTGCAAGGTTTTAAAATGAACAAGAAATGGGAGAAAGCAAGGGTGGTCTAATAATTTTTTCCATGACTGTATATTGTTTTCTGTCTGATGTGAGAGCTAATTATAAATGATGGTAGATCATTTCGTTTTTCTGTGCAATTCTCTGTATTAAAGTTGACTTAAGTTGAATTGGATAAGAATTTGAAATGAGTTTGAAATGAATAATTTTGGAGTTAATATTGCCAACATCAATAAACCAGTGTTATGTCGTGGTAATTCTGTTAGAGTGTGAACTTCTGGAAGTGTAAACCGTAACAGATTTATATGAGAAACTGGATAATCAGTCCATGCTACTCACAATCCGTTAATTGTGTTACTCAAAACAGTCAGAGCATTTATATACATGTAGAAGTTAACTGGCTGTATCTCCTTTTTGCACTGTTTGTTTGAATTCTATGTTAAATAATGTATCAAATGTTGAATAAGATTGTTTTTTGTTCCATTCAGGTATACCTTATATAACAGATTGTGTGATGGCTGAATTAGAAAAACTGGGAAGTAAATACAGAGTAGCTTTAAGGTAAGTCAAAAAAACTGCCCAGTTTATGTAGATGGGTAAAAACTGATAGTGAATATTAAACTAAGATGAGCCCTTCCAGTAACACTTGCATATATGAATTTTAAAGTTAAGCATAAATTCTGAGATATTTTTATGTGTGCTCTTATAAATGTAAATAATATAATTATGAAATTATCTCTGCGTGTACGTTATGTAAGAATGATATTAATACATATATACATGCATTATGATGATATATTTTCAGAATTGTGAAGGATGACCGATTTCAGAGGTTGCCATGTTTACACAAAGGCACCTACGCTGATGATTGCCTGGTTCAGAGAGTTACTCAGGTAGGGCACAGAGTGTATCCCGTTTCAGGCTCACCCAAGTTACATATACATGTACTTGTCAACAATAAATGGAAATTTTGTAAGGGGCGATAACTCTGTCCAAGTTTGGCAAAGTCCTCAGTTGGTTATCAGAGTATACTGTAGCTGCACAGCTTTACCAAATCATTGTAAATTACTGTGAGAAGGCATGATTTCTTGGTTATCAATTTATATGGTACACCTCATAGCTCCTTCATGCATTGTTTACATATACTTGTATACATCTGAATGATTGGTTCAGTTTGATTGGTTTGTAATATTTATGCATTACATCTTTTGTTATTTATTTATTTATTTGATTGGTCTTTTACACTGTGTGCAAAAGTATTTCACTTATATGATGTCGGCCAGTATTTGGGTGGGAGGAAACTGGCAGAGGCCGGGTGCAACCTGTGACCATCCGTAGGTTTCTGACAGAGCTTCCAATGTAGGTCTTTTGTCTGATATCACCCTATTAATCTTTTGTATGCTTTGCAGCACAAATGTTACATCGTGGCCACTCATGACAAGGATTTGAAGAGAAGGATACGTAAGATACCAGGTGTTCCCATCATGTATATTGCACAACACAGGTTAGTCTGTGAATTTGATTGTATTACAGCCCTTAAGAGTCAACTACAGGCTTCGCCCAAAAACACTTAGCCATTAACATGTAATTCTGACGACTGCGCAAGATGTTGGGGATAAACATAAACTCATCTCTGAAATAATTTAGTGGTCAGTGGATATTGGACTTTATGATGCATGACTCTTGTGAAACTTTCTTTAAGATTGACTCATCTATGAACTTTTACCTGAACAAACTTTATGTGAGATGGATAGATACCTGAAGTATCACCTCATGGTAATGACAAATGTGTTTTTCACATTTCAGGTATTCCATAGAGAGGATGCCGGATGCTTATGGAGCTCCTAAAGTCTGACCAGATTTATGTTGTGAAGAGTGACTATTATCACACACTGGCACCTGGCTAGTAAGAAAACTGTAGCTTGGCCAGTTTTAGGCATGGACTATCAGAAGTTGGGCACCAGTTCTGATGTTCATATTGATGGATGATATACATTCTGGTGGACACGACTTTGATGTACACACTGATGATCATCATTTCAGATGTACACACGGATGGGTGCCACTTACATGTATGGTGTACACACTGATGGGCACTGCTTACATGCATAATGTACACACTGATGATCATCATTTCTGATGTACACATGGATGGGTACCACTTACATGTATGGTGTACACACTGATGGGCACGGCTTACATGTATAATGTACACACTGATGATCATCATTTCTGATGTACACATGGATGGGCACCACTTACATGTATGATGTACACACTGATGGGCACTGCTTACATGTGTAATCATGATCACTGATGATCATCGTTTCTGATGTGCACACGGATAGGCACCACTTACATGTATGATGTACACACTGATGGGCACTGCTTACATGTATAATGTACACACTGATGATCATCATTTCTGATGTACACATGGATGGGTACCACTTACATGTATGGTGTAAACACTGATGGGCACCGCATACATGTATAATGTACTCACTGATCGTCATCATTTCTGATGTACACACATATAGGCACCACTTACATGGATGATGTACACACTGATGGGCACCGCTTACATGTATAATGTACACACTGGTTGTCATTATTTCTGATGTACACACTTCAGAGCACAACTTACATGTAAAATGTACACACTTCTGAGCACAACTTACATGTAAAATGTACACACTGATGGTACCAAGTGTATGTAATGCCAGCAACCAGCAGATGGTTGTGGGTTTCCCCTGGGCTCTGCCTCCCACCATAATGCTGGCCGCCGTCGTATAAGTGAAATATTACGATCCTCCGCAGGTTTCATTCATGATGATGTGCACACTGATGGGCCCCACATATGATGTACACATTGATGGGCAACATATATGATGTACGCATTGATGGGCACCACATATGATGTACACATTGATGGGCAACATATATGATGTACACCCGGATGGTCTTCGTTTATGATGTACATACTAATAATGGGCACCACTTACATGTATGATGTACACACTGATGGGCACACATATGATGTACACATGGATGGGCACCACATATGATGTACACACTGATGGGCACCACTAATGATGTACACACTGATGGTCACTGTGAGTTCAAGTCCAGCTCACGCTGGCTTCCCTAAGTGGGAATGTCTGACAGCAACCCGCAGCTGGTTGTGGGTTACCCCTGGGCTCTGCCCGGCTTCCTCCCACCATAACGCTGGCCGCTTTCGTATAAGTGAAATATTCTTGAGTATGGCGTAAAACACCATTGAAATCAAAATGTACACACTGATGGAAAAGAGTTTCTCTGATATCATGGAAACAAAAACAATATAATTATGGTCACTTACCCACACTGTAGAATTCATATATTCTGTTAAAAAGTGATGGTTTTGCCAGATACAACCTTTGCCTTTTTTTGAGGTAAGAAATGCATTACACCTTTTCAACTTGCACAAAAATCTTGAAAGTATTGGCAGAATTGTGTTTGAGTCTATACAGTGCATGTATGTATGTCTGCTTGATTAAATCGCAGAGTAACTCGGCCTCTTGAAGTGTTCTAGGGAGATTTCTTAATTTTGGGTGACTACATGTACATAAACCTGGTCATTAGCAGGGCTGATATATAGATGAGATGAGAGACTAAATAATGATATTGACAGTATTATCGTCATTTGGGGTTGTTTTCAGCTTCAGAAACTGCAATCTCCATTAATGCTAATGCTTTTAATAAAACCAATTTCATCCACTTATCTACATAATGTTGCCTTCACTATTTGGTGTGCATTCATTTAACAAACATGTAAGTACTAGTCAGTCTAAAACTACCTAGGGGTTACACCTCTGTTAAGCAGTGGCCTGCCAATGGCCGTTTTGCGGCGATATCATGTCACAAGTCATTTTACTGTTCTAACTAGATTTATTTATTGATTTGATTGGTGTTTTACGCCGTACTCAAGAATATTTCACTCCTACGACGGGCAGAGCCCGGGGGAAACCCACAACCATCCGCAGGTTGCCGGCAGACCTCACGTACGGCCGGAGAGGAAGCCAGCATGAGCTGGACTTGAACTCACAGCGACCGCATTGGTGAGAGACTCCTAGGTCATTACGCTGCGCTAGCGCGCTAACCGACTGAGCCACGGAGGCCCCCGTTCTAACTAGAAAACCTAGTAGAGTAGAACACTGTACACTCCTGGTCACCTTATCTACTGACCACACCAATAATTCTACAACGTCACAAGATGAAAAATAGGAGAATAGAAGGAGACATCACTGAGAACCTGGTTTGTAGTTCTGTATCAGTGAACGTAGCCTGATATTTGGGACAGTATCTCTGGAGAGCCTAGACAACTGGTATTCCATTCACGAGAATAGATTTTGTATATCTACACTGACAGGGTGTCCGTAGTAGGTTAAGCAACCTCCCTATCACTAGTACGTGACACAACATCTCTTTCACTAGAACGCGAAGCAGCTTCTCTTTCACTTGCACGTGAAGCAGCCTCCCTTTCACTAGTACGTGACGTGGCCTCCCTTTCACTTGCACGTGAAACAACCTCCCTTTCACTAGTACGTGAAGTTGCCTCCCTTTCACTTGCGCGTGAATCAGCCTCCCTTTCACTTGCGCGTGAATCAGCCTCCCTTTCACTAGCACGTGAAGCAACCTCCCTATCACTAGTATGTGAAGCAACCGCCTTTCCACTAGTACGCGAAGCGACCTCTCTTTCACTAGCACGTGAAGCAACCTCTCTTTCACTGACAGGAGAATCAGTTGTCTCTCTTTCACTAGACGGACTCGCCTTTCCTATGTTCTCAATACCTATGCCATCGGGATTTTTTTCCGTTGTTTCCTTTGCAACATTGCTTTCTCTACCTGTGTCTTGCTCCGAGTCATTGATTTCATTCAGTTTATTTTGTTCAGTTTCTTCCTTTTGGTTAACTTCGTCTTCACTGTCACCACCCGGGCTATTTTCATCCTCAGAATTTTTGAGACTTGCTGCTAACGTCCCGACAGCTCTGTTTTCACTTTCATCCCCATCTCGGCTTTGATCGTTCGTCTGTTCGGCCGCCGCGTTCTTGTCGGTCTGATCTCTTACGGTTGCACCCACATTTCTATCGCCCTCTCCGCTCTCTCCCTGGCTGTCATCCACCTGTCTAGGTGCTGTTGTTTCCTCCCCGTCTGGGTTGACCGCTCCCACAAATTCTGGTTTGATGATGCGGATTTTGGACTTGAGACCGTAGATCGCCTTAAATTGTCTGCTTTGTTGGATTTCTTCGACAACGTTGAGAAACTCTTGCGAAACGCAAACATCCTATTGGTTAAAAAAAATAGGAAGAAAAGCGAGTCTTTATGATCTGGGGGCAAGACATGGCCAAAAATGTGGATGTACATATAATATGAGTAACATAACCCTCCGAGACGAACTCGGTCCAAGTGGTGTACTCTTTGTTCTAGTTTGTTTCTATATACTGTATTTAACCTGAAATTTGGTGTGAAAAATGACCTTTCACAGGCCTAAAAAAGGAAATTTAAATTTTTTTTTGATGTTCACTAAAGTGGCCGTACAAGGTGGATGAATCAGTTAGAATCAAGTGAAACCTGTCACTTGAAAAATGCTAAACAGTTGTTGTAACGGAAGAGAACGGTGTGTGTGTGTGTTTTTTTTTTTTACACGGCTTGGAACCGACATGTGTAGGGGTGAAATTTCCTCTATTATATACGCAGTTAGTGAAGGATTCTTGCCCTTTGTGTGGGATAACAGGTAGCATTTTCAATGAAGATGATGATGAACTGCGACTGTATTGTACATTGCATTTGGCGGGAAACCAAAGTCCCAATCACGCTTGGGAGACCAAAGTTGATCCGATTGTTGCATGTCTTCATGACATGAGTATGGAATGTCAAGAGGTACAACGTAAAACAGTAGTTATGAATAGTTATGATGCGAATCTGGCATAGTATTTAGCTGTAATAGTTACCTTTAGATCGAGAAGACGAAGTGCCCCGGTCTCATTCCGGTTGATTGCCTCCACAAGGGCCAGGGGACTTGGCAGTTGGAACGAACTCACACCTATCTGTAAGAACAGCGCCGTAATGCTTCATCGTACGCTTAACTCCTTTGTACATGTATATATTGACTTCAAGAATGGTCATTTTATACAACATGCGATCAAGCTTATGAGAGAAATAAACCACCAAACTTACACTTGCGCCAAAGAATGTTATATTTCTGCTGACGTTTGTTTGTGTTTCTGCAACTTTACAGAATAGGTTATTCAGTGGGGTTGGACGACAATTTGTGCACAGATTGGCCTTAGGGTTAGGACCAGTCCACCCAATTTTATTGATGACCCACAATTTCTTTTAAGAGATTCCTCATTACTGCGAGATAGAAGACAAAGATCATTGTCTCTTTGTAATGAGGAAATTTCTAATCTAAGCCGGAGCGGAGGTTTGCACTCTCTGAATGCCTTCTAGTTGTCAAAGCATTCATACATTTTATCATGTGGCCTATGCTATAATAGTTCAGTAGATCTAATCCCTATAGATCTCAACATAAAGCCTTAAAATTTGGATTTGAAATTTTGCCAAGTTACCTATAATACCTGCTTAAGTCTGACCTTAAGTATTTCGAGCCCATCATTAGCTGCTAAACCCGCGGCCATGTCCCGGACGGCAGTGTCCGTGATCCTGTTGTTGGACAGATCTAATTCCTTCAGTGTTCGATTGCCCGCCAGAGCCTGCCCCATAGCAGAACCACCATCATTGCCGAAACCATTGAATTCCAACCGTAGCACCTTTAGGCCAACATTTTCCTGACAATGTAAGATATTTAATTCAATTTTTTGTGTGTCTTCCAGTGGCTCCTTTACAATGGCAAGAGATGTTCCTAGGCCAAAAGAAATGAATTGAACGTAGATATGAGTAACGACAGGCTTCACTAAACTAGTGAGAAATAATGCCAAAAACACATTTTGCACAACATGATCATGTATTGCTAACTTTCGGAGAATGCTTTCCCCATCATCAGATAAAGTGGCAATTGTCACTTTCTTATTACTCAGTAGAACTGAACGTATATCTACATCCCATGCAGTCTGTTAAATAAGGCATCAAGGTGCATATGCATGGGCAGAGTGAGGTATTTTTTTTTTTTTTTTACATTTTTACGGTTTTCTTCACCCGTATTACCGTTATCGCATTGGTGGAGCATATCAGATCCGACAGTTCTGGAACCGTCCGATTTATCTACCACCGACTGACGACAGGTTAAAATTTCGTTCTTAGTGGTTGTTCAAGCAAGCAGTTGTGCTGGACCACTGACTGTCAACAAGGAGATATCACCCTGATTGTAATCTTGGAAGTGACGTTAAACTCCAATCAGACAAAGAAATAAACGCTTATACTGTCATTGTTAAGTAGTGCAGTCCACGGCTCCCTTACCTTAACAGCGTTAGCTATTGCTATCGCTCCCTTGCCTCGGATTTGATTCCAGCTAAGGTCCAGTAGCTCAAGACTGTCATTGGATGCTGTGAAGTAGTGATCAGGTTTGGTGTGTCACGAAAACAAGAATCGATGTCATTTTGCAAAGATCAAATAGTTCTTGTTCATGCAATACCCTTGCTGAATGTACCCAATCTGATAAAAACATATCCCAATACATAACTTCCCATCGACACTGTAGCGCTTGCGATCTGCCGGTGGTCGTGGAATTTACCCGGGTTCTGTCCAGTTTTCTCCCACCATAATGCTGCGTGCCGTCGTATAAATGAAATACTCTTTAGTAGGGCGTAAAATACCAATTAAATAAACAAATCGACCCTGAAGCATGTAAATCTGGGAGCATCATTACCAACAGGACTTCCCACAGTACAAGGACTCTTGCAAATAGGATATAGACTATCAAATGGCTGTAGATATGACATTAACCACCCAGATTGAAATATACCAAGTATAAGCGAGATAAATACAATCGTACTCAATTACTGACCTATCTCGGGACCGAGCACTTTTCCACTATGTTCCCCAAAGTCGTTTTTTGACAAAATCATCTCTTTCAGGTGTTTGTTCTCCTGTAGACAGAGCAATGTGATAATTTATTAATGTAAAGATTAATATTATATGTAAACATGAATATTAAAGAGTATTGCGACTTACATGTACATGCAAGATTCTCTGAGCGGAAAGTGCCGGTATAATCAATTTACACCATAAAAGACTCAATAAAGTTGTATACATACGACCATTAACAATTTTACACAGCCATCTCTACTTCCTTGATGAGTTCGAAAGGAAGTAAATTCCTAATGTAAGCCCAATAAAACACTTACCTTTAGAACTTGAGCAAATATATCCGCATCGATGTCTGTAAACTTGTTCTCTGAAAGATAATATGCAATATTTCAGGTGGCTAATAATGATAATACACACTTTGTCTTTCAATACTCCTACTTTAGCAGTGAGTTTTACAGGCTGTTTTGTCCGCAGACTGAAACGTACATGCACGCTGCAGACTTACTATACCTACATAAACGAGGACTTTTTTCTGATGGCTTATCGAGAACTGCTCACTTTTTAATGACGGTCTGATTTAATTGAAAGAATGGACAAATATTGCATTTTTCACTGAATGTATCTGGATTAAATTCGGTCCATTACCTGAGACATTAATGTGTACGATGTAGAAGTTGCCCAGAAGAAGATGCTTGACCATCTGTGCCCCGTGGTGGCCGATCTGATTATTGGCTAAATTCTGAAAGGCAGATGTGTTTATAAACTCTCAAACGGCAATGTACACGAATGAAATATCATACATTGGAAAGCAGGACAAGTAAGCATGCAGTTACTAGATTTATTTACTAGCATTTATTTCATTGTTGTTTTACGCTGTACTCGTGAATATTTGACTTGTACGACGGCGGCCAGCATTATGATGAAAGGTAGAGCCCAGGGAAAACCCATGACTATCCGCAGGTTGCTGAATACCTTCCCACGTACGGCAGGAGATGCCAGCATGAGCTGGACTTGATCTCACAGCGAGCGGCAAGAGAAAATGAAAACATCACTACCTGCGACATGCAAACATTTTTGGGACCCTGGTTAAGACGATTTAGACATTTTATTGCAGACAAGATGAACATTTACCACATGTGTGATGTAGTTACTCTCCAACAGGGCTCCTACTATACTCCGCAGTCCCTCAGCACCTATACTGTTACCCTCCAGGTCAACTGACGTCACGGACGAATCCAGCTGATGACGGAAACAGGAAAGTGTGACGTCACATTTTAGATAGATCTTACAAGTTGAGATGATATTACTAGTGTCAATGAATCAAGGCTTAAAATCTAATAAGTTAAATAAGATAAACATCAGTTTCAGCCTAAATTTCTCTTGGAGAAATAAACAACGGTATAGTGTGACACAGAGTTCTAACTGCAATCACTGCCTGTCACTTGGTGTCACATGGAAGTATTGCTAGGCTTGTGTTGTGTTGTTATAAATCTTTAAGGCCTTAATTCTATAGCCCTAAAGATAGATTCCGTTTAGCTCGTGTTTCAGACATTCATAAAACCTTTATTTTACCATGTGTATAAACCAGTGTCTTGGTGAATGACTTACCAGTAATGGCACAGCAAGAGCAGCCGCCCCTTTGGGACCCAGAGAGTAATTCCTCAGCTCGACAGAGGCCTTACCCGGTGCCCTGAGGAAGGCACCCACGGGACATACCCCTAGTCGCTTACACTCCTTCTCATACAGAACCTTCATCACTTCTCCCACAGCCAGGTGCCTCGGCTTATCTACAAACGGGTATTAGCTAAGTTATTGTGCCCATATTATTTAAAGAATAGCTTTAAAACTTCGTGCAGCATGTTTGCCCACTCCTTCTTGATCTGATTTAAATATTTATTTACCGCCCTCCTATATGATTGGTGTTCTACGCTGTACTCCAGAACATTTCACTTATACGACGGCGAGCAGCATTATGGTGGGAGGAAATCGGCAAGAGTCTGGGAAAAACCCATGACCGTCCGCACGTTGCTGGAAGACCCTCCGATGTACGGCTGGAGAGGAAGCCAGCATGGACTGGACATTAACTCACACTGAACGCATTAGTGAGAGGCTCCTGTGCCATTATATGTACGCCAGAAGGGTTGCTAGCATGCTGTGCTCTGTTTGCCTCACCCATAAACCTAACCGACATTCTGCACCTGTAGATAAGCACTGTGTTCTAGAGGGTACAGCGGAAAATAACAACCTAAAAAGGAATGAAAAAATCGCACCAATACTTTCCGTCTCCGAAAAATCGGATCGGCCCAAGTTGTCACTTTGACTGGGCGGGAGATCATCTTGTTCGTGGAGACAATCCATAGATGAAGATTCGAATCCACAAACCAGCAGTTCTTCTTTCGTGAACCGAACTTAATCTCTACCTCTTCTCAATCGCACCACATACCAATTTGTTTTACATGTAAACATTTAAAGGCTCCAGTGATTTAAAACGTCACGTTATAGACATAGCCTATATATGAGCCTGTTTCCACCTCGGTTCTATTAGGAATTCTTTATTATATTGCTGTCTGGCTAAGTAAGGTGGTATATCAGATTTCTCAGCCGCGTCTCCTGTAGTTAAGTAGAGGTGATTAGCTGGTTGGCCTGCTTGTCAAATCGAACACTGTGTTCCCATTATGTTGTTTACCGGCCACTATAAGCTTACAGCACCATATGCCTTACCCAAACCAGCGTCACCTGAACCCTGGTGGGCCCGCACGCTACAGCATGTCAAGGGTAGAGCACATGACGATTGATCTGTCAGGATAAATAGATCTAGGCCTACACCCACACTGTGCCCGTATAATTACATTATGTTCAGGGTAATTTAACTTCACAGTAGGTTTGTTTGAGATAGATTTGTAGATTGGGCAGTATATTGGGTGGGCATAAAAAATTGGCCGTACTTTGACACTCAATATCTCCGAAACCCTCTTACGTCAGCTTCTAAAAATTTACACACTCAAAAGCCATTATGTCAATTTCTGTTCATGGGACCAAAATGAAAATAGAGTCAAAACCGCATGTTCCGGATTTCAAAATGATGTTCTACCTTGCTATACTTGAAAAGGTGATCAATTGGTTCTTCTCTTATCTTCTCGGTAGACGGCGCGCAAACGTTTCTTCCATGAACTGAGTCCCGAATCTCCTCAAGAGTAATTTTTTCCAGCAGTCCTTAATGCGTGTCACACAAATGCAGTGATTCTAATCATGACACCTGACAGGTGATGCAGTGTGGGTCACCGGAACGTGCGTTTTTGAGGCTATGTTTTCATTTTAACCCTGTGTACAGACTACTCAAGCTGTGACCTTGAAAATTGGTCAATGTATCAACAAAATCATGCCATGTGAATGTCTAAAGTTTGAAAAGGTTTGAACAAAGGATATTGGAGCGATGCAGCATCAAATTACGGCCCATTTTTTATGCCCACCCAATATATATGCACGTCCTTGACTTCATAACTACCTAGGCTCATATCTTTTATCAGGTTCTAAAACAAACAGTCCGACATTAGGTGGCCTAATGGTAATAGCGTCCGCCTCGAAGTAGGGAGAACCGGGATCAAAACCGGGTCTAGTCATACCAAAGATGGCATTTGCTGCGGCTTCGCTTGGCACTCAGCACTGAAACGTTAGGGCACGGAAAAATAACTGGTTGGCCTGGTGTCAGTATAATGTGACTGGGTGAGGTGTCATGTCTGGTGTCTTCAGCATGATGCTTCAGTGGTGCCAGGAATTTGGCGGCGAGGATCCACCCTCCCACAAGGAGGCACAATATATGTACATACACTTAATGACTCCTCGTTGTCATATGGTTGAAAAATTTATATGTACGACGTATAACCACAAGCATACATACATACAAACAGTCCGTCTAGATAATGCAATTAATTTTTGGAGCATACAGTGTCTGTACCAAAGGCTTGAAATAAAATCCCAGTTTCTCCACCAAGAACTTGTTTTTTTAGCTTAAAACATACGCATGATGTGATCTTTCATATAATTCATCAGGCTGCAATCAACCACATGTATTAGAGGAAACAACACCATACAGTCACGTGTACCTTTCAGTCTAGGTCACAGCAAACTTATGTCTAGCTGATGCACCATTTCATATTTTATCTATGCCTGTTTGAAGTGAGGTCACCATGGTATAACCTCTAGGATAATGGTTATAGGACATGTATGTCTTGGCAAACAATCTTCCGTTTTTTCAAAACGCTCACAAAACTCTGACAAATCTTTGGAACAAAATAAAAGTACAAAAATTTATGATATAACATCTGCCTATAGTGTCTGTGTGGCAATACTGTCCATTCAGTGTTTCTAACACTCTTAAAGGGATACAGAATCTATTCTGATTGTTGTGAGAGATAGGCAAGTTCGGGCTATGCCTTGCATAAACTGCAAGATGTCGCCAAGGAAACCCTATCTCCATTGTCAACCAATCAGCGTCGATTCTGTGTCCTTTTAAAAGCTGGTGCAAATATTGGGTCCATTTCTGGAAGTGCGCGTGTGGAACTTTCATGGGAATTTGGTGTGTATTTCTGTGGTAACCAGGTGCAGTCGCGTTAAACTACGGCGATGATCAAAGGGATTGCGAGAACGAACAGCCATGTTGAAACAATTATGGTCCCATACCAGCCAATGTTGGCATGGTTCATACTCCCTACAGCACATGAGCCGCTCTCTATACACGCTTTACATCGCTGCCACACACATAGGCTCGTTTAAGCTTACCCTCACTGCTAGTGTCCTTGCGCTGACCTATAATCAGCATACTAACATAAAACTGTGTCAAATGATTGCTAGAATGATGTTAAACAGACTCTCGATAAATACACTGCATGTTCATCAATTAGCCCGGTGTTAGTGGATGTATAGAAACAAAACGCTAAGACAGAGATTTTGTATTTTCGGACATCACTTACTGCCTCAACACCCTGACCTCAGTGACCTTGGCGTTGTTCAAGATTTCAGTACAAAATTTGCTAGTGGTAGCAGTGGTGTAAAACGAATGTAGGGAGCGACGCATGCGCAGTAAGGAGTATTGTATTGTTCCAAAATGGTTAAAAAGCTGCCAGAGACGCCAAAAATTATAGCATACCAGAGTGTTCACCGGCCTCCTCATCCGAGGAGCGATAGATGTCACTGGAGATATCCCATATGTCGTTGGAGGTAATGCTCGCGTTTCTCAACTCTGGTGTTTCCGTTTGAAAGATCGGCTGCTCGCGACGTCGTCTTCGCACTGTTCGTTGGGAGACCCGAGTTGACGACCTACCTTTTTGCTTGATGGGCTCCTATAAAAAGAAAACATTAGCCTTGTAGGTTACATAATGTATGCAAAGCTTAAGTCACTATGTCCTGGTTGGAGAAAGAAAAGTGTTTGCTCATTGATAGAAGTATATTGATAACTGCCATCGTGTAACTTACAATTTTTTTTGGAGGTGACTTACCTGTAAGCAAGACATAACGTTATGATCAAGAGCAAATGTATCAAGAGAAAATGACGATGAAAACACAGTTCACGATTAATTATTGTTCGTACCTGCACAAAGTCCGTCTTAAAGGCCATGTCTTATCTTCGTCGTATTGGGGATTTGAACTCTACATTGTTGACCCCCACTCTCACTGAAAGTTTAGAGTGCAGAAGGAGATGTTTGCAAGGTCTGACATCTATATGGCTATGGAAAATACTAAAGACAGTTGTATCACTACGGCACCTCAACTGATATTTCTGTTACTGAACCACCGACTTATCAATTTCTTGTCTTATGTTCTGTCAGTAACCAATACTGCTCAAACAATTAGGCTACAATCTCTATAGGTTCCAGAACTATAGGGGACATATGCCTTGAACAGAGTTGTCACGAAATGTCTCGTGAGATTGGCTTTGACCTTTGCGAGAAATAAACTTCTCGATGGCAATTCGTACCATACATAATTATGTACATGTACATCTCACATTGGGAGTTTTTGTCGAACTGGTGACCGAGTACACATCTGCATGTTGATCAACCAAAGATAAACAATCGCTCTTGTATGCAAGGGTACACTGAATTCAATGAGTTTTGTTACTGTGCTTTTGGTGTATTTAATCTAGGTAACCAGAGCTTCTTTATAACTGTGCTTGTGGTGTGCATTAACTGGTACTTTGTGTACTCACGTATCTGATGAAGTCAGTGGTCCATGTAATGTTTTGGAACAGAGCCAGGAAGTTATAATATTGCTCCGTTATGTCGCTCTGCGACTTTTATAGACAACGCTTATTTCTGACCAAAGTGGCCCAGATTTACAGACAGGCGTTTAGGAGATTTCGGACTTCTTTTAGTCGTAAATATAAAACACGCCAGAAGTGTGAAGTTGTGTCATAGTTTATTGAGAGGAAACAACAAACAATGCATCACTAATGTTTATTTATATCCTTTTTTCACTGATACACAACCGCTCTCTTTTTATAATCAACACCAACAGAAGCAGGGAAATCTTGGAAACTCTGCCCTCGGACGATATTGAACTTTCACTACTCGCGAAGTGAAACCATTATATAGTTTGCATTATCAGGTAAATAAAATCCGTAATTTACTTTATACTGGGGAGGTCTGTCAAGAACCTGTGGGTGGTCGTGGTTTCGTTTCCCGCGGTTTAGTCCACCAATAAGGCTGGCCGCCGTAGTATAAGTGAAATATGGCGTAGGGTGTAAAACACAAATCAAATAAATAAATAAATCGAAGCGCCATTAGACTGGAAAAGTAAGTAGATATGATAGTTTTGCATACAGCCTCTGATTACGCATCTTTTGTAACTCGGGTCCTAGGTGTTCTAATTTAAGTTCCTTTGCAAGAATATGAACTTTCAACATATCCATGTGTAGAGCTTGTGTTGTTGCGTGTCACTAACTAAAGGCAATTTTGGTAGCGAGTGTGAATGATGTTACTGACAGCTGAATACAGGCGACTCTCCACCAGAGATAGACTAAACTTTGGCACTTCTAGGACGAGACGTGGCAGAGTTGTCTCCCCTCTACCAGAAATTGAACAGATTTCTGTACGAGTCTGAGGGGAGAGTGAACCGAGACATCCATATTTGCTCATTAGAATATTGCGAAAGATTGAAAAACTTAGTGACTACACAGCTCATTCCGTGTTCCTTTTGATACGAATCTGTAACGCGAACTCTGCTCAAACCAGTATTTGTAGGATGAATTGTAGGCCTACTACGAGCCTATTTATAAGAAATCTGAGAGCACCCAAAGACAAGGACGTTTATGAAGGAAGATGAAGGATACGGTATGTCTGACTGAAGAATATATACATGGCCCTGAACGAAGAATACATTATATGCTGTGACGAAAAACTAGGTTATGCTGTGTGTGAAGGATGCACCCAGTTGTGTCTGAAGAATTCATATGCGCTGTGTCTGTAAGATATGATGTGTTGTACCAGGGATATTTTGCGCCATGACCAAACGATGTAGTGTACTTTGCTGACTGAAGAATGCAGTGTGCTGTTACTAAGGACACAATGTGTTGTGACTGAAGGATGCAATGTGCTGTAACTGAAGGATACAATGTGCTGTAACCTCAGGATACAATATGCTGTGATTGAAGGATACAATGTGCTGTGACTGAAGGATACATTGTGCTGTGATTGAAGGATACAATGTACTATGGCTGAAGGATACAATGGGCTGTGCTCTGACTAAGGGATATAATGTGTTGTGCTGTGACTGAAGGATACAATGTGCTGTAACTGAAGGATACAATGTGATGTGACTGAAGGATACAATGTGTTGTGACTGAAAGATACAAAGTGCTCTGCTGTGACTGGAGGATACATTGGGCTGTGACTAAAGCATATAATGTGTTATGACTGAAGGATATAATGTGCTGTGACTAAAGGATAGAATGTGCTATGACTGAAGGATACAATGTGCTATGACTGAAGGATGCAATTGACTGCACTGTGACTGAAGGATATAATGTGCTGTGCTATGAGTGAAGGATATAATGGGCTGTGCTGTGACTGAACTATACAATGGGGTTGTGCTCTGACTGAAGGTTATAATGTGCCGTTCTGTGACTGAAGGATACAATGGGCTGTGACTAAAGGAGACAATATGCCTATGATTGAAGGATACAGTGTGTTATGACTGAAGGATGCAATTGACTGCACTGTGACTGAAGGATATAATGTGCTGTGCTATGACTGAAGGATACGATGTGCTGTGACTGAAGGATTACAATGTGATGTGACTGAAGGATACAATGTGATTGTGACTGAAGGATACAATGTGTTGTGACTGAAAGATACAAAATGCTCTGCTGTGACTGGAGGATACATTGGGCTGTGACAAAAGCATATAATGTGTTATGACTGAAGGATATAATGTGCTGTCAATAAGGGATAGAATGTGCTATGACTGAAGGATACAATGTGCTATGACTGAAGGATGCAATTGACTGCACTGTGACTGAAGGATATAATGTGCTGTGCTATGACTGAAGGATACAATGGGCTGTGCTGTGGCTGAACTATACAATGGGTTGTGCTCTGGCTGAAGGTTATAATGTGTGTGCTGTGCTGTGCTATGAATAAAGGATACAATGTGCTGTGCTGTGGGCTGTGCTGTGAATAAAGGATACAATGTGCTGTGCTGTGGGCTGTGCTGTGAATAAAGGATACAATGTGCTGTGCTGTGACTGGAGGATACAATGGCTTGTGCCATGAACGAAGAATACACTATAACATTACCTTTGTTTTTGAAAACTCCCTTTGTGAGAATCCAGAGTCTTAATATAACCTAAAACTTAGTTTTTGAAGAAACCGGACTGTGAGTTATAGCAGCATAAAATTTGCTTTCCGGAGAAACTAGGGTAAACTTTATTTTTCTTATAAGAAGAATTAAGATTTAAAATAAGTGCGCTATATATTGATAATCTATATTGAAACTAATTTGGCTACAGAATTTTAAAAACAATAACAACGATAGACTGAAATAAAGAGCAGATTTAGTTTAGTTTTCGAGACTTACCTCCTTTGACCACATGAAGTCATGAGGAAGCATGGAAACATGAAATGCATAATTTATGCCACATTTTACCGTATTTAAGCATACAATGTACAAATATAATATATATATAATATATATATATTATATATATATATATATATATATATATATATTCATATCAGAACTCAGCATACACAACGATAGATACATGTTTATCTTTAAATATTATTCTTTTAGTCAGTGTGGGTCTTTCGTAAGTTTCCTCCTCCATTAAACAAAACTTTGAATTACGTTATGATTTTTATCACCTATACCGTGGCAAATTGCACCAGTTAGCATTACTTCATCCAGACATGTAAACCCAATCAACGGCATACAAGTGGAATATTCTAAGACACATTTAGACCGAATAAGATTCTGTTCTATTCTGATCAGACGGACATGCAATCGTGCAGTTCATGTGGGAAACGATAGGTCAGTATACCTTGACGGCCAATTTTCGAACTGATTCCAAATATTAAAAAACAAATAGACTACGTAACTGTTTTATTGCTTTATACTTGTAATTTACTCAGTTGTAAACTTTACCTATTGATTAATGCATAAAACATTATTTTACCTTTAGTTTAGTGGTCAGGCTGATTATAGCATATCAACAGTGGTTAAAAACCAGACTGCAAATACACCCGGGACGACGCATATCGCAAAATGCTATTTTGTATATAAGTAATCGATGTCTCTCTATATTGATGTTTTGTGTTCTAACACAGCATCAGGTGCAATTCGATATTAAACTAATCCGGGGTTATCTCTGTCACCCTCATTCCTACAGGTGCATGCAAGTTATATATAAAGTTGCGCTTTACTTGCATGTCACGTTATCTTTGATTCATTAATCGAGGTGTGGAAAACAATGCTTTCTTTTGAAACTATGATTTCTTTTGAAATGCTTTTATTGCAACTCATTTCCCTGAGGCGTGTGTGTGTGTGTGTGTGTGTGTGTGTGTGTGTGTGTGTCCAGGATAAAAACGTTAAAAAATCTCTGCCTGATTGGTTATTATATAAATTCGGTATCTGGGTCGACACCGACAGTACTGCTTAAATACACTAATCCCGTTCATATTCTAGGTTTTCCACTTAAGGGAGCCTCATATAGCCAGTTACTGCCGAATGTAACGCTACGGAGTGTTTCTTAGATCCCCGTGTTCTTTCCCATCACGACTCTTATCCACTTTTCGAAAAAGCACATCGTAAACAGACCATAGCCAGAGGCAAGTCACAAGTGCTCCTAAATATAGATGATCGTGTCTCTGCGATACACGGGCTGTCATAGCTCGCACGGCAATTGTCCGACAGATCTCGAATCTCAGACTTATTCCCACGAAAGCCTTAACCTACACACACATACACACACACACACACACACAAAAAAGAAAAACATACATGATAAGATAAAAACAGTTAATACTCCCTAGATTGAAAACGTGACTTAACAGCAGGTGAGGAATTTAAAACTATGTTTTTTCGGGTTTCATTATCATTTTTTTGGTAAATGTATGTGGTACGGACGTGGATGAGTTGCAAACTTAAACCGACGCTCTTTGTATCCGGTTATGAAATGTTATTATCGCGTATAAGGAATATCATCATGTATTTAGGTATACTTATGTATACATACATATGCACGAATGCAAAATTATGTATGTTTGAGTTATTTAAAACAAAATAATCAGTTTTATCAGAAGATTAAATTATCCTACAACAAAGTCTAAAAATAAAATACTGTTGAACTTGTTAGTACTGAAAACGTGACTCAGAAACAAGAAACTGATTTTTTCGGACTGTCATTCGGATTGAAAGAAAACTGAAACAAAGGAACTTTTAACAATGTTTGTTTTTTTGTAAACCGAGATGAATGAGCAGTACTCATGAGTAAAACTTACTATAAGCGTGTGTGTATATACGGTCCTGAAACCATGGGGCTGCAATGAAGTACAACACGTGACCCAGATAAGAACCAAATACCTATGCCATTCTTCTGACAAGATACAGACTAGGGTTTGGTCAATATGTATAGTTTTAAGGAATGCCAAGTATGTAGAAATCGTGATGCAAAGTTTTTGTTGGAAAAAAGTAAAACAAAAAAACACAAAAAAACAAACAAACAAGAATAAAACTGATCAGGTAGTGTCACAAGCTGAGGCGCACGCATATTTCAAAATGCGAAGGACTGTCAAAAATAAGAACACCGTCACCAACAAAAAGAAGAACGCCGTCCTCGATCCCTGTAGAAACACCCATCGCACCTAAGAAGACAACATAGCGATGATAAAGACAATCAAGTGTATTTTATAAAGGTTAATTTAGAGTTCAGTGTATAATCGTAAACTAGTGTACCTAGTATACTTAACTGATCGGGCTTTCTCTTTCCCCTCTCGCTAGATTGTTACCCTGTTCGTTGAGAGATTATCCACCTGTCTCAGGTTTTCACCCGTAATTCTAAGGGATTTTGATTTGTTGATTTGAATTTAGCCCTACACTGCTTAAAATGATAGTGCATACTATGCGTTGTGAAGCATATTGTGTTATACAAGCCTTTACCTTGGTCTAAGAGCTTGCATGGGCTACACGGAGGTAATATGTAAACATGTTGTATAGGTTATAAGCTTTTATATACAATTTATTTTTGCATGACGTTATAAAGGTATATATTAAGTTGCTATATAAATGAGCAAACTGTTATACACAAGATTACATACTTGCTGTTCCATATGTATATCAGTCTAGAAGCTGTTATACATGTCTACATGCATCGCTTGTGAAAGTGCCAGTTTGCAACGGCCTTATGTAAATTCTTCTTCAATATATTAATGCCTGTAATATTCAAGTTCGCTTTTTACACCTTTCCTAATTCCCTTTAGCTTGAAGGCATGCACGGAGTAAATCAAAATGTACCAGACCTTGCTTTAAAATAAACAGTCAGAGGCGGATGAGTTGCTAACGGGGTATAAGTACATTTATGTTGGACGTATCATGACATCAAGTAACATAATGAGGTAGATTTTAAGTCGAAGAACAACAGACTTAATTAGTTGTTATTAATAAATGCATGCCACGCCTCAATGGTATTCAGTCTTTAAGGAAGTCATAAATATTGCACCTTTATCGTTGTTCGACTAAGCATTTATTCTGATTATCATGTTCACCATATAGCCGGCTATTTGAGCGTGAATTAGGGTCGTATGACTCTCACTGAAGTAGAACTAATGAACCCTAAGGTATGCTCAAATAGGCATTGCGGGTTTCGGTGTATATATGATCAGATATATGATACGGCAAATTTTGTTAATGTTCATGCGTTAGGTCAATATTGCACATAAACGTTATATCCTTCTTCTGTACGCCTGTCTTTGCCCCTGTGAGTGAGTGTTGTAGGTGCACTGTGGTAAAAGTTACAAGTTGGATAATCTGCTAGCGGTGTACGCACAGCGGTATAAACGTTTCTGGGGCCTCCGTGGCTCAGTTGCTTAGCGCGCCAGCGCAGCGTAATGACCCAGGAGTGCCTCACCAATGTGGCCGCTGTGAGTTCAAGTCCAGCTCATGCTGGCTTCCTATCCAATCGTACGTGGGAAGGTCTTGCAGCAACCTGCGGATGGTCGTGGGTTTCCTCGGGGCTCTGTCCGGTTTCCACCAACCAAACCGTCGTATAAGTGAAATATTCTTGAGTACGGCGTAAAACACCAATCAAATAAATAAATAAATAAATAAACGTTTCTCATTCATCAACCGAGTAAATCTCAACTAGTGACCAGGACCAGTCCAAACTTTGAAAAGACACGTTTCATCCGCACATGTAGCTATTTTAGACTGCATGTACGTATAGTCTTTTTCACATTCTTTACCAGGTTTTATACATGCTATATAACGTTGCACCATCACCAAGCTGTGTTGTAGGCTAATATGTGAACACTCAAAGAAAAAAGCTCGTTCGATGGCATTCCCTTCTTGTTGTTGTGAATTTATTGAAGTATTGTTTTGTGAAGATCTGGGCATGTTTCATGACAGCCTGCTTCAACCCGCAGGTTATAAAATCATTACTAGACAGAACCGGATTTGATGAAAACATCCGAATAAACAGCATGGAAAATCAACATGATTTATTGCAACAAAAATTGAAAATTTCCGCTTATTTTTTTTTCTCCACTCATCGTTTTAATTGTTTTGACACGAACAGAGAATAAATCTGACTAGAACCTTTTTGCAATGGCATAACTTTTGGAAGCTGTAAAGGTTCTATCCAATGTGTGTGATATCGACGATGAAGTCTTTTCTTGGTCGTTGAGAGGTCTGTGGCGTGTGAATACTAAAACACTAACCTTAACAAGTTATAGGAATTGAAATGTGTCTTTGGCTATACTTGTACCTAGAGATTTTCTCTAGGTTAGACTTATTCGTGGATCGTGTATCGATATAAGAGTAGAACAAGCGTGGGCCTTATATTAATGACAAGTTTATAATCTATCTTGTCCGGACTTGCCCTCGTGTATATCTCCCGGCAGTATAGACAGCATTTTATTATACAGCGCTTCTCACATTACATGTATATCAGCGTGGTTTGTACATGTACTCTGTGAGTTTATTGTTTCACAAGGAGGGTAGATTTGATTTGCTTGAGTTATATCAGATGTTTAAGTCCGACAGAGTTATATTGTGGCAAGTGTACAGGTGACGAGTAGAGTTTGCAAGGTTCAGGTGTAGAAAAGAATGGGTAAAGAATGAGGTTTAGAGGTTTGAGGGTTGTAGGGGTTAGATATATGAGGATTGGGGTCTGTGAGGTTTAGATGTGAGAGGATTGAGGTTTGTAAGGATCAGATATATGAGGATTGGGGTCTGCGAGGCTTAGATGTGAGAGGAATGTTGTCTGTGATGTTTAAATGTGAGAGGAATGTGGTCTGTGATGAGGAATAAAATGTCATGGGTTCCAGACGTAAAAGGAAGGGGGTCAGAGGATGGATTGTTAACGTTAAGATACGACTGTAAAGGAATCTGATAGTTTACGATTCGACATGAATTAAGGGTAACAGTTTACCCGGGTAGTTTACAGGTGAGGGAAGAAATTTGACAGGTTTTGATGTCACAAGAATTAAGATGTGAAAGTAGCCTAGTCGAGAGAAGAGGAAAGGGGTTTAAACCTGAGAGCGTGAATTGGCTATATACCAGAGATTTATGGCAAGCAATCCATGTTTACTATGATCAAAAAAATTTTCTGTATTTCCTAAGAATAACTCAGATTATTGCATTTCAGTATATATCAGGCCAACGCCTGTAGAATTTAAAGTGTTAAAATGTGTTTTTATTACTGTGACCTATTTTGAACGGTAACACTTACACAAACTATTCTCATATTTGTAAAAAGGTAATTATTAGGGCTGTTCTGTAGAATAATAGCAAAAATTGCATTTTCTACCAAACGTTTTTACCAAAATAGCGCGAGGAGATCAACTGTTATATATCGCCCTATCCATATAGCGTTATGGGTCTACATGGTTGTATTTATTTATTTGATTGGTGTTTTACGCTGTACTCAAGTACATGGTTGTACATCTTAAGAGTAACTTCCCAAATGGTGGATCGTACATCAGGGTAAAAATAACAATGCCAAGATAAGTTTAGCTCAGTACAACATATCAGGCCTCCATAGACGACAGTATCAACAGTCATTGTCTCTGGCATTCATAACTTCAACATTGTTCTCCAAATTTAGCACTTGTGACAAATGCAAAAAAAAAATAATCTGCCGAAGACATGTGCCACAAGAGTAGGTGTTATGTGTGAAAGAACTGTTGTAGTACAAGCTACTTGTGCCTAGGCGATAGGCTTATTTTAAGACGGTACTTATTTTTTTTATCACTCACCGATGTATAACACTTTCTCATCTTGTCTAATGGCCGTCATTTGGCCCTCCAGTACACATCAGCACTGTTTTATTTTCTGGCATTTCAACCATCTGTCCAACTCTCTAGTTGGCTTATCAATCAGTCCAGCATAGCATAAGGTTGTCTTTGTCGACTTATTTCGTAAAAATGTTGTCTCACTCCGAACTAAATTATCTCATTGTAACGAGTTTAAGTGACACAGTCAACGTGTGTAGGCACGGCTCTGCACCTGAACAGCTGATAGCAAATAAGGTTGTCTTAGCACAGGACCCTTCTTTTGCAGTACTTGACAGGAGACACGCACCAATCCCTGTGCTAACTTTTTATTGCCATATCTGTTTTTGTGTATATGTATATACAAACAAATTTAAAGTAAAACTGCGCCATAATTGTTGACAACAAAATGAGTGAATTAATTATTTTCAACTAAGACCTTGTGTTGTTAATACAAAATTCCCTTTTAATCGCACTGTTTGGAGTAAGCCAAAAACAGTACACGGTATATTTACATCCACAGTGTGCTTGTCTAGTCATTGTGTGCCGGGTGTGTTATGTACAAAACTTCACTCAAAATCGCTCTTTATGCTGTAAGCCAAAAACGGTGCACGGTAAGTTGCATTCACAGTATGCTGATCTACATCCACTGTGTGCCGTGTGTATTATATACAAGACTTCAAGTCGCTCTGTATGCTGTAGTCTAAAAACGGTGCACGGTATATATACATCCATAGTGTGCTGGTCTACAGTCATTGTGTGCCGCATGTGTCAAATACAAGACTTCACTCAAAGTTGCTCTGTATGCTGTAAGCCAAAAGCGGTGCACGGTATATTTGCATCCACAGTGTGCTAATCTACACCAACTGTCTGCCGCTTGTAACAATACTCTGGGATGTTCAAAGTTGTTTCACAAACATAAATTTAGCTATGAGAGCCTTGGCCTAATACTGAATCGTGTTCTTTTCCTCAGGGGATTATACATGGAATTTTTACTGACTAGAGCTCAGGTGATACAAGCAGGCTTTATTTACTAGGATAGGCAAATAAAAGGCAATTGTCTTCTTTCCTTTTTAATTTTTCTCATGCTATTTTTGGTCGTATTGAAGGAACACAAAAGTAAAAAAAGTAAAAGGCAGTAAATATTTCTTTGGTGAGGACGGTTCTGTATTGAAGCCGGTAGAGGACATCTCGCTACCTCAACCTCTCTAATACAGAGCTATGCAGCGGAATAGTGACATGTTCTCTATCGGCTTTCACAGTTCTAACAATTAACCTGCGAATTCCACACTCTGGCACAGGCCTACCTCAGTTCATTTTTCCGTAGGTAGTCAAATTAACTGTATCTCAGTACAGTCAAATGTGAACTGCAAAGATTTTTTTCACATGAAACTGTAAGTTATAACAACAAATACATGACCTTGAGCATTTTCTGTTATTTTGTATAGGCCCTATGCGTTTGGCCAGAAATAACCTCACAATTTTGGACTGTCGGTAATTTGGTCAAAGCGCCATGACTTTGGCGTAAGGTCGAATTTCATATAATACGTCAATAAATAGCTACATTTTATATTATGGCCGTGGGGGCCTCCGTGGCGCAGTCGGTTAGCGCGCTAGCGCAGCGTAGTGACCCTGAAGCCCCTCACCTATGCGGTCCCTGTGAGTTCAAGACCAGCTCATGCTGGCTTCCTCTAAGGCCGTACGTGGGAAGGTCTTGCAGCAACCTGCGGATGGTCGTGGGTTTCCCCCGGGCTGTGCCCGGTTTCCACCCACCATAATGCTGGCCGCCGTCGTATAAGTGAAATATTCTTGAGTACGGCGTAAAACGCCAATCAAATAAATAAATAATTATTATGGCCGTTAGCAGCGATGACGTCAAGACATCAAAGAGAGTTAAGCGGTGTAAAGTTTCATTCAATGTTACATTGAACAATTGCAAAGACTTATATAAGAATTACTTAGTAATCTATTATTTTCACAAAGAAAACATCCACAATTCAATTCAAAAACAACAGACTGAAGGCAATTATTTTTGCGAAATCTGAAAACTTTGCGGTTTGCCCTTACATACAAGACTGATTTGTATTTACCGTTGGATTTCTATAATGCGAATAAGCACGTCAAATATTCCAAAGGATATTTTTTCCCCTACAGTGTCCTTTATAGCTGGGGAAACGTGGACACTGCGGGCCAATAAACGGCCTTACTGTAGTAAAAATATACACCAATTATTATGTCATATATAATCACTTCCACCAAAAGAATATATCCATGATTATGGCATGTATTAAAATTACCCCTCTTCAGCGTGTCCGTGCATAGGAGCACGAGCTCGAAGTGAGTCACACTATGCATAAGACTTCAATCTTTATAGTCCATTAGGCCAAAACTAACACCTCTAACACCTCTACTGCAGTAGGGCACATCAAATGACGTGCTCGTAAACTGAATTGTTTTATCATATGATTAGAGCTTCTGTGTAAATCCAACATTTTAGGCAGCGGATGTGTAATTTAACACTAAGTAAAGCTTGGCCATACTATAAAAGACATTTGTTTTTATAAACATATCATCACTAAGTATAAACATGTAGGTGAATAACGGATGGTAGAGCGTTTTTCCCGGGTCCGGTCGGGTTTCCCTCCACCATAAATGAATATGGTGGCCTCTGTCGTATCAGGGAAATATGCTCGTGTACGGCATAAAACACACCAATCAAAAAAAAAATCTAAGTATATGTAACGTAATGTTATTTGGATCTTCATATGATCAGAATAAATATTTGATCTCGTGCGTTAGAAAATGTTTAATTCTATTTTTAAAGAGGATTTGGATTAGCATTGATCACTTGGACAATGACAAGGATCCATTAATAATTCTCTCACAGAGATTCCCGTTGTTTCGTGTACAATTTATTGGAGACTTAATATTTTTGACATACCTGACTAAAGTTAAAATAACAGACAATGTGTTCAAACATAGATAAACTTTTATAGGAGCGTTGATCCCTGGCCCTATGGCGTGTGAAATCTGAAATATTTGATCAGATCAATCGAGTGTCGAGCTGTGTGCAGCGTAATTAAACATAAGAAGTAATAAACCGGTTTTGGCTATGGCTATCTGATTATTGATACATACATATTGTGTTCGTGAAGTGTCATATTTATTCATGATATACACAAGAACCACCTGTGGAACCACCTGTCCCACTTGTATCGCACTGAGGGCTACAATAAGACTTACATGCATTTGCATATATTAAAATAATGTATTATAAATTCACATTTAAAAAGTGTGCAACAGTGAATAAAACATAGATAGTATATGCGCTGAATATGTTAATTATGTTTACATTTACATGCGCTGTCGTATCCTCTTACAAAATACGTTCGCGTTTTATTATATATTATTCATTCAACACCTACTTGCTGATTCAATGAATATTTTTTTTATCAACCAGGCCCCAAACGCGCTAACCCTCATACCCAAAGTTAACAGTCATTTGTAAACTTGATGGAACTATACACAGCAAACAATAGAAATTTCGGACCGTTATCTGGATCATAGGAAAGTGAATTCGTGGGGAACTTAAAAACTGACATACGCACAGCTTAAAGGTGAGTGATAATGTATCTATATGAACTGTATTCTTGTCTTTCTTATTACTATCTACTTCCTTATTTAGTTTATTTGTATTTACGCCGTACTCCGTACTACGAATGATTCGGTCATATTTTTATATATGAGGACGACCACATATATGTGTAGGGGAACTAAGATTTAGGAAACTACTTGGATTTAGGAAACTACTTGGATTTAGGAATTTAGGAAACTACTTGGATTTAGGAATTTAGGAAACTACTTGGATTTAGGAACTTACCATGCATGTGAGGTCAGGTATGTAAAAACTTCAATGTAGGTGAGAGATGGATTTGAACATGCGACCTCACTGGTCAAACGGTCAAAGTTAAGTAGCCTGAATTGAGGTAATATAGTCCATCCGGAAAGCCAAGTCCCTTGTAACGTTTGTAGGTAAAATTTAAGACCCCGAATAACATTTACTGCCAGGTCCGCTATAGCACTCTCAGATCGGTTCTTTATTACGTTTTAATACCTTACATGAGATTTTTTTTATTTGATTGGCCTTACGTAAGAGATAAAACCCTCACAACTGTTCTATACTGGTTTCTATAAAAGGTCCATCGTGTGGTATAAATGTGTGCATTTGTATTGATTTGCTGAAATAGTGAGAAAACTGACTTAACATGTACTTTATACAACGCTGACAAATTTATATATTTATCTATTTGATTGGTGTTCTACGCCGTACTCAAGAATATTTCACTTATGCGACGGCGGCCAGCATTATGGTGGGAGGAAACAGGACAGAGCCCGTGGGAACCCCACGACCATCCGCATGTTGCTGGCAGACCTCCCCACATACGGCCGGAGAGGAAGCCAGCATGAGCTGGACTTGAACTCACAGCAACCGCATAGGTGAGAGGCTCCAAGGTCATTACGCTGCGCTAGCGCGCTAACCAACTGAGCCACGGAGGCCCCCAAAGCTGACAAAGCATAATGCTCAGATTTTAATGTGCCTATTGACAGCAGTTAAATGCTGAGACAGAATTACAAAGCGTCTCGTTCATACCAAAACTATGTACGTCTGTGCAAAGACAGCTTGATTTGTGCTTTTGGTCGTTTATAAGCTCCCGGGATTTCAAGTGAAAAAAAAAAAAAAAAAAAAAAAAAACAAGAAAGGAAACAGTGTTCAGTTGTATGGCAGCTACCACATCAAAACCTGTTATACTAGCACAAAACAATCAGTCCTATCCCAGTTGCCACAAAAATGAGGCTTTTGACAGCTTCAAAGCACACTCGCCCCAAAGGCATTTCATTGCTGGGAGGGCTGCTATTTAGTCCTGCGGGTAACACAGACGTTTGAAGACAATTTAATTAAACTATTATGGGATGATAGCCTCTTGTAATTGAAACTGAATTAACAATCGTCAAATATTAAACAGTCCTGACGTGGTGTTAACTGTACCAAGTCAAGCGTACTAAATACTCTTGCCGGACTATAAAAGCCAAAAAACGATTTTGTTGTATTCTTGCTACATACCAAATCTGATGTACGCATTGCATGTGACCTCACGGGCTCATTCAAATAACACCGCGCTCTCGTCGCATTGGGCTTACTTATTTACTTAATAGATTTTTAACGCGCTGTACTCAAGAATTTTCACTTATACGATGGCGGACAATTTCATTGGTGGGCGAAACTGGAGAGTAAACCACCGACATTTGGCAAGTTAGTGACAAACTTTTCCACCTGTGACGTGTAGATATACACACACGATATATGGATTGGAGACAAGTGATCATCCGAAAACGTTTTATACCCCGGTACTGCTGAAACGGCCAAAGGAGCGTCGCCGATAGTATGTTGCCACAGAGGGACCACAAAATGTCCGTGGCCTTGATTGAACCAGCATCTCGTGCATCTTAGTGATTGAAGTTGATTAATCACTTGATAACGATGGACTGATTGATCATTAAGGTCGCGTGCCGGTTCCTGCGGCTTCAAATCAGGAATTCTCTCAGGTATCCGGTGAAGGGCGATTCTTTTCTCCTGATTATGGCGGATTTATGCCACCCACAAACATGTCGTATACATGAAACTCTAGACAGACTGACTGTGTTCTGCAACCAGTGAACTTTTTGTTCTTTAGACTGGTTAGAAATCTGCACTTCCGCTGATAAGTTTTACATTTTACACAATCAGTGTTAGACCGAAAACTTTGCACTGACATGTTATAACACGGACCCACTACTGGTGCAAGTGTAAGATACAAATCTAAGTACCGTATTGTACCCTACCATCTATGCTCTATATGCAACTCTGAGCAACCTATTTGTTATCCTATCCCATTTCTGTATTTCTAGGAAACATGAAGGCGTGGTTGGTACTGGGTGGCATTATGACCATCGTCTCAGATGCAGCCATTTTCTATCCACCGTTTCCACCACAGGGACAGTTCCATGAGCCACCACCCACGCCACCTCCAGTGCCTACTCCGTCGCCTCACTACAATCCGTACCTTGGGCAGCACAACACTCATAACTCTCACAACCCTCATAGCTCTATACTCGCCCTCATACAGATGTACCTGAGCCAACTGCGTCCGCCACAGCCTCGGTATGCCCCACCCCTGCACGTGTTCTTACCAAACACCCCGCCCACAACAGAAACAGAAGGCCAGCCACCCGCAAACCTCGGCTTCCCGGCCCAGCCGGAAGGGGGTGCTGTCATCGATGGATCTCTGGCGGCAGGTGCTCCGGCGGAGAGCAAAGGGGGGACAACCACTCCGCCCGTGGGAGTACTGCCAGGATTCTCTTTGGGTGGGTTGGTTGTGAACGGGGGAGCTCATGGTTTCCCCCCACTCACTCCAGGCTCCACGGGACAGATACAGCGACCAAGAATATACAACCTACAGAACAACGTGCCCAACAATCCTCTACCCATTGGCCAGATCAGAAATACGTTCTACGAACGTATCCTTTGTTTTGCTTTACCCTATATTTATTCATTTCCATAATAAATATTTGAAGATTGTTTATTTGCTGTAATTAAAGCGTAGCCTAGTTATCAATGTACCCTTCAGGTCATTGTTATAGATTTAGTAATAATCTAGGCTTGACACTGATACTACAATGCGGATGTAAAATGAATTTCAAGTAAACTCTTCTGCTTCCATCACTAAACGAAATAATGTTTACAGCACCCAATGATTAAAACGCATTGGTTTCTTCTATAAATGTTAACAATGCACGCGCAATAACTGATTCATTTTCTCCAGTTAGTACTTAATGATTGTCCAGGCGTTCTCTGCTTTCCTCGTCCAAAAAAGTTCAAAACAAAATGTGTTTAATCAGACGTCAATAAACTAAATCTCCATCTCGAAAAGTCAATACCACATTGATGTCACGTACAAACCTCTTTGTCGGCTTAATTAATTATTTCGGAATCGTCATTTCTGTGTTCTCTTTGTGACTATCTTGCGTACTTACGTCACATCATGACGTCACGCGTCAGCCGTTCTATTATACCGGTTCTCAATATTGTTGTGACAATATTATGTACTGCGTAACGTCATGGATTAATTAAGGATTTCCGATTCCCAGTGTTGGTTAAATGGCGAAATTGAGATTTCCATACTTGCATACAAGTTTCTCCATTTCTTTAGTGATATTGTAGTCATGATTTTGGCTTAGAAAAAGTCTAGTTTAAGACAGTTTATATAATGCGAGCGTGATTTCCTTAATACTGCCACCAGGCCTGTGCTACCAGACGCGGCCCACCGTGATGCCAATCATCCAAGCCTTCCACCCAAACATCCACCATCCGATATTCCCGGCGACACCGCTGACCCACCGGCCTGCAGCTGTATCCCCTTCAATGACTGTGAGAGCGCTGCTCATAGGTTCATCAACCAGAAAACAAAGGACGAGTGTGGCAGTGCCTTGACGGGTTTTTGCCTGCTGCTGTGAGGAGCCTCCAGTCATCGGCAGGTAAAGCTGGCAATCCACCTGAACGCAAGGGAATCGGTCGGTGAAGCGGGGCATATAGATGTACCTGCTACCAGGAGACGCGGATGATTGACATGCAGGTGGATCGGATCGGATCGGAGCGAATGGGGAAATGGATTTCTTAGTAACTATCACGGACAATGCTGTGTTTGCAGTGATGTAGATAGCTGATTGACCACCATTCAGCATCCATAGACTTTGCCGGAGCCTCTGTGCGTTGATATATACACTGACTTTAACTAGCGGGTGATATGTGGACACAGAACCATTATATCGATTGGTGTATATCGATTGGTGTAAAAGACTGCTACATAGGCCTACCTTGAAGATAACTGTGTTCATGGAGTATTAATACAGTGTCTCATTAGGGACTACTTTGCGCCCATGATGTATTAATACTGTTTCTCATTAGGGGACTACTTTGTGTCCAGGATTTGTATTAATAATGGAATGCACTGTCAAGACTGATAAGGGACTCAAATTACTAGATTCGTGTTGAGAGCAACATTAAAAAAACATTATTATACAAAATTGTTTCATGTCCAAAACATATTTGACTACAAGGTATTTATTGAACATTTCTTAAACAAATGTTGCTTATACATATATACACATAGTGAGTTTTTCATAAGCCATTTGTACTCATGTATGATTTCTCTCCATATAGATCGACTTAGTTTTATTATTTCTTGCTTTATTTGTGTTTCATGATGTGCCGAAGGGCTTTTCAGTTAAATGTCTACGAACAACTCCCCATGTACAACGAAACTCGACAGCCGAGTCATCTAGAATGAGCGTGATCCTCAGCATTTCCTGTCTACACAAGCCTGTCCCAAGCCGAGTAAACAATCCCCCTTGTTACGCTGCAGTGCATGTGAACGTCGTCTTTATTAGTTAACGACTTCTTCTTTCACACTGGTAATGTTTCCATTGCAATCGAGCAGATGAGCATGTAATATGTCTTGAGAGAGCCCATGAACGAATCATTTGTCGTTCCATTGAGATGTTAGATAAGCTGTAATTTTTCAGAGGTATGCCTTTAATGAAATGTTATTAAAGTTATTTAAACCCGTTTTATCTGCCAACTACCTGAATATAAGCATGGGAAAAAAGATTCGGGCTCTTTTCTGAAGAGACGGATTTGTTCAGTCTAAAAATAAACAAAAAGGAAATTCCTTTAGCTTTATTAACACTGAGCTGTGGAAAAGACGTGCTTGACTTATATTGTATTTTTGACCATGGCGAATGGCTGAAAATTGTAAAGTATTAAACATGTAAAGAAAACTACGTAGATATGTTACTACCAGTAGTTTGTTCTCTTGGTTACCTGACAATCATATGTGCATATGAAACACCGACGTTTTACAAGATTAAGCAGTGAAAAGAAGGGTAAAGCTTACTGAAATCATATAAATATCCACATCTGTATTTTTTAAGAACTCTGATATTGATAATTCATGGTATTGTGTACTCAGATAAGGTATCTTCTGAACTTTACATACATTTGTCTCACTGGAATACTGTGTCAACTGAGCATCTCTGCACGACTGTGGGTTGGGTGGGCAACTCCTGAACACGAGGTGTACGGGTATACGAGTTTAATCCCGGGCTTTGGAAATTTCCCTGTTTTCATTTCTCGTGGTGGCTTATGACAGTAAGTAGTCGATGGAGTTCGTTGGGCCGTCCATCTTCCATCAATGCGAACATGCATGGGTGTCACACGCACGCGGGAGCGTTTGTCAGTAACTTGCCACAAATC